>NW_026057585.1:58599660-58687153 GCF_023721935.1 Panthera uncia
CCACTACCCCTCCTCCCCCTTCACCACTATCCCTCCTCCTCCTTCACCACTACCCCTCCTCCTCCTTCACTACTATCCCTCCTCCTCCTTCACCACTACCCCTCCTCCTCCTTCACCACTACCCCTCCTCCTCCTTCACCACTAACCCCTCCTCCTCCCTCACCACTCCCCCTCCTCCTCCTTCTCCTATGACAACTTCGACTATACTACTACTCGTACTGCTTCTTCTCTATAACTCATCTTTATTGAGAACTTGAAATGTGTCAGACTCTGAGTTAAATTCTTATCTTAAAATCTTATTCAATCCTCAGAGTAACTCTATGAAGTCAGTTCCGCTAATATCCCTTTGTAGAAAAGAGTACAGAGATGAGGCAACTAATGCACAGAAAGGTTAGATAACTGACTTAAGTAACACAACTATTCAGAGATAGAGCTAGTATTTCGTGGGGTTTTCTTTCTTTCTTTCTTTCTTTCTTTCTTTCTTTCTTCTTTCTTTTCTTCTGATCCTGGAACTCCAGTTCATAATCACTACCATTTACTTGTGTGCTATGTGTAGTTGCTTTTGATAAATTTCTTTAAAAAGATTTGCAGAAAAGGCCTGAGCAAGTAAAAGCACATGAATATTTTTCAGACTCTTAATACATACTGCCAAATTGCTTTCCAAAAGTTCTATGCAGTTACATTGCTGAAAGCAATGTGTGAGAGTGTCCATTTTATCACTTATTTGTCAGAAATGAAAAGGGAAACAAAAGTGAATGACCCTTTATGACTAACAGTTTCAGGCATGCACAGTATCTGAGAGTTCTGGGACTCCTGGTTATTATGGGTCCAAGAGTGTCTTGAGGAAGGTAAACAGAAGTAGCATCAGATGGAGGCCAAGGAAGTGTGTTAGTAACATTTAGAATTAGAACATTTGGAATTGAGACCAATCTCTACCATTTACTAACTGTTGGCTCTATGATTTTAGTCTTCTGATTGCTAATTTATTTCATTTATTGCAATTGTGGGGGGGGGGTCATGGGTAGAGTGGAGATAGGCTTTAGAAAAGCAAGTGTTGTTCAGCTGAGTTAGGGGTAGGATTTGAGTTGTGAAGAGGTAACAGAAGGGCATTTGGGGTAAAAAGTGACTCCTGAACCTTGGCCTAGTGTCCAGAGCTTATTCTGGGAACAATGCAAACAATGAATACTCACAGCATGGAGCAGTGGCTAGAGTTGGGGTTGACATGGCAAGCTTGGGCAGAACCTTGAGAGCCTTAATTATCATCCCAAAGAGTTCATCTATAAAGAGATTCAATCAAACTTGGCTCCCGCTTTTGCTTTGATGTGAGTGGCTTGATCAGATTTATAGTTTTAGGAGACAGCTCTGAGTAAACTGGAATCGACACTGGGCAGAGATGCACTAGTCAGATAAGGCTGAAATAATATAAGCAAGATATGAATACATCTTAAGTTTTAGTTCCAAAAATAGAGTGACTGTAGCTGTAATAGAAGTATATACATTTTGGTGGGATCCCAGCAAAGTGATTAACCAATTTCTACCCACAATAGGGGTTAAGGGAAAAGGTTTAGAGAATTAAATGTATCCAGAAATGAATGTATACAACCACTCTGTAAGGAGAGAAATCTTATCTCCATTTCACAGATGAGTAAAATGAGAGTTAAGTGGGTCAATCAACCTACTCAACATTATGAAGATACAAAGTGAAAATGTTGCAATTAAAGCCAAGTGTGTCAGACCCAAATCCCACGCCACTCCACTACCTGTCAAGACATCCTAGAGGAGATGGCCTTTCAGCTGAGCCTTGAGGAAGACACAGCCTTTCTCCAAGTGGACAATGATGGATGAAAAGAATTCCAAGCAGAGAAAATAGCCTGAGCCAAGGCATTGTGTAATCAGTTGGTGGTCCCTTTAAAAATGTGCAAATCTGCTTTCAGAGATAAGTATACACTGGACTTAATACTCAGTTGCTCAGTTGAGTGTTTGCTATGTACCTCATCCTATTCTTAGTACCCAATACTTAATGAATCTTTTAGTCTTGCCTGTAGCTTACATGTAGGTACTGTTTATCATGCCCACTTTATAAAGACGATCAAACTGAAGGCACAAAGGCGTTAAGTGAATTGCCCAAATCCACACAGCTAGTAAGTGACAAAGCCAGCCTGTCATCTAAGATGTTCTGGTTCCAAGGCTCTTAAGCACTTAGCATGTAGTCTTTTATGTACAGCAGAGAGGCTAGGAGCCATTCTTCCTGCACCAAAGTGGAAGGAAACGTAGTCAATCTACTTTTTTTTTTTCTTTCCCTGAAGAGGACATGAATGTCTTTGATGAGGACAGAGATCAACCATGGTGGCCTAGATAGCACGATCTTTTTTTAATGAATGAGATGATGATGATGACAGTTACCATTTCCAGAACTTTGCTGTTAACCAGGCACTGTGTGGGATGCCCTATAGCTCTCTCCTGTGCATACCCCACTGGGTAGGAGAGGGTTGCTGCACCAGGAGAATAATGACTGGCTGGGGCATAAGACATCAGTGTGGAAATGGAGGAGAGTGAAGCATTGTAAACCTTACTGAAGGATGAAAGCATGCTTTATTTTCAGGGCAGGAAGGGTTTTGAAGCCAGTGACTGATGAAATTGTGTTGACAGTTAAAAACTCCGCGTCTGGTGATAGTTTGGGTGGGGAAATGTAAACCGATTTAGGGAGTAGTAGGAAACTACAGGCAGCTGAGTGGGGTAATCCTGATGACCTGGTATGGACGTAGACAAGCACAGAGGCAGCAGGAATGGAGAGAAGGGGATGAACTCAAGAATAAATAGGTACAATAGGACTTAGTGTCAAACTGCATGTGAAGAGTGAAGGAAAGAGATGTTTGAGATGGCATCCACTTTCCAGCTATCTTATTTTCCTGGAATTCACAGATTACTTATTTCCTCGCTTCATTGGATAACTATATTTCTATAGAGAAAGTGTATCTAGTGTTGGGGCCAGAAGTAATACACTTGTTTTCTTTTCCTGTGCAGAGAAAACTAAAAGTGTCACTTAGTGATATGCACGAGTAATAAAAATCCAGATTCCCCTCTCCCCTCCCTGCTTAAGGAGAAAAATTATTTTGCTCATAACTTTGATGAGCTTGATGAATGTTCGGATATCATCCCAAGCTTGCAAACCACCCAGGCGCTGGGGAAATTATTAATATTTTACTGGTGGACTTGGTTGAGCAAACACAATAAAAGGACTCGGTGTCATTGCATGCTGGAAAAGCAGATGGCAGTCGGAAGCAAAGCTGCATCCGGCAGTTTGAAATTTCAAATTACATCAATTTGAAGCTTTGCTTGTGCCTCAGGCAAGATTTCCCCTCAAATGAAGGAGACAGGAGAGGCGAACCCTTTATTCCTGCGTTGTTTGGCAGTGGCTGCTGAGGGACGCCCTGCTTTCTGTGATGCTGGGTGGCCAGAGAACCAGAAGGGAAATGGCCTACTTCTGTCCCAACTTCTAGAGTGTGATGGGGGAAGTCTCTGGTTCTCTAGTATCTCATCACCCCAGTGCACGTGGACTGAAGCTGCTAGTCTCTGGGTGACAAGGGCCTCCATCTGGAGAGCTTCATGCTCTCAGACTTGGCCTTGCCAACAAGTGACACCAAGTTGTTCGTATCAGGCATTCAATGGGTAGTGACCCAACTGGAGCAAAAGTCCACAATGTTGGCAGCACTGTAGTTCTCAGAGCTATTATTGGCTATTATTAGTAGATAAGAATAAAACAGCAGGTGTCTTTGGAGTCCTTAAGCTCATCAAAAGTACATTATAGTGCCAGATTGCTTGACTTCTACTCCTTTGGTCCCTTAATTTCCCTCCCTGCTCCAGAAGCCAGCAATGTGAGTTCATCTAGACCAGTGGTTCTCAACCCTGGAAGTACATCATAGTCATATGTGGGGCTTTACAATAATACTTTTTAGGGAGCCTGCATAGTTCAGTCAGTTAGGCATCTGACTCTTGATTTCTGCTCAGGCCATCATCTCATGGTTCATGGGATTGAGCCCTGCATCAGGCTCTGAGCTGAGAGTGTGGAACCTGCTTGGGATTCTCTCTCTCTCTCTCTCTCTCTCTCTCTGCCCCTCCCCCACTCACACACTCTCTCTCAAAATAAATAAATTTAAAAAGATAATACTTTTCATCAGGCCTCACCCCTCAGTGTTATGAGTCTGGGGTGATATTCTGTTATATTCTTAGGGACCAATGCAGTGCCTGACACATGATAAGCATCTAAATTTACCTGTTGAATGAACAAATAAACTGAGCAACCTGTAGTTCTCTATTCAAACCATATACTCTAGTTCTATATTCTTGCACATTCTATTCCTTTGGCCTCAAACACACTTCCCCTTTTTCATCGCCTCCTCCCAACCTAATTAACTTCAGTTCTTTAGGACACACATCATACATTGTTTGCTTCAACTTAAATATGACTTGGTCAACCTGGCAAAATCTCCTGCCCTCCTGTCTGTATTCCCACAGCCCACTGTGCTGCCTTCTTTTATAATGCTTACCATCTTGGGTTGCAGGAACTACTTTGGTAATTGGGGGCTGTGAGATCTTGAGAGCTGGACTGGGACCTCCTATCCCCAGCACGTCAATTATGGCATCTAGAACAGAGTATTAAGTGATAATAATTGCAGGGTAACGATCAGTGTATACAGTATGGTGTATGCAGTGTATGTAACATATAAGAAGGGTGGGTACATAAATATGTGCATGATTTCTGCTATAGGATATGCATAAAGAGGATTTAGATGTAGGGTATGAGTATGCACAGGGGGTTTGCATGTTGCTTATGTGTTTAGGTCAGCTAAAGTCAAGACACATGCGAATCTTTTTCAGAATGTAAATTCTGGGGCCCTACGACTTATAAATTTCAATCGATCATTTCTAAGGAGGTGCCCAGGGATTGGTACTTTTAAAGATCATCAGGCATAACTCAGATTGTCAACCAGGATTGAGAGCCATGTATGAAATCGGTAAGTATTTGTTGAGTGCCCACCGTATGCTAGCACTGTTGGAGACTCTGAGGACCAACTGGTGATCTAGAAATGGTCACTGCCTTTGTGGCACCTGTATTTGAGGGGGAGTAATAGAGACAAATAAATCAATGGATACCCCAAAGATGGTACTAAGTGACGTTAACAAAATAAAGTAGGGTAATTAAATAGGTAGTGACTAAAGTGGTCAGGAAGGTTCCCTTTGAGGATGTGATATTTGAGGTGAAATCTAAATGATGTAAAGGATGCAGTCAAATAAACACCTGGGGATGAGACTATGAAGTAGTGGGAACTGCAAACATAACGGGGTTCTGAGAGAAATGAGCGTGGCACATTTCACGAGCAGAGGGAAGGCTGGTGTACCTGGGCCATGAAGCATGAAGCAAGGTGGAGTAATTAGGTCAGAAGAAGAAGGAGGGGAGGCAGATCAAGCAGAGTGCTGTAGGAAATGGTAAGAAGATTGATTTGGGAAAATTGAGAAACCATTTTGTAAGGGTTTGAATGTAAGAGAATGAATGTTCCCATTAGGATTTTAAAAGACCACTTTGGGTGTTGTCTGGAGAAGGTATTGTGAGGAGGCGAGAATGGTAACAGAGAGACTGGAGGCTAAATACAGTAATCTGGGAAGGAAGTGGTAATGACTTGGATTATTACCAAGTCACTTCTTTTCAGAACGGATTGGGCATATTTTGGAGGTACATGTGGTAGGATTTGTTACTGGACTATGAAGGATTTGAGGGAAAAAAAAAACTGAAGATAACATCCAGATTTTTAAGCAAATAGGTGGACAGTGATACAATTTCTTAGGATTTCCTAGGAGGTTTTCAGGGAAATGTGTTTATTGTGTATTAGGGCTTTGTGCACTTAATGTTCATTTGATATGCCTATATAATGTATATGTGTAAAATATATATTTAAGAGAGATATATTGTATTAGTGTTCTGTGGCTGCTGCAACAAATTGTGGCAAACTTGTGGCTTAAATCAACAGAAATTAATTGTCTCAACAGTTTTTGAAGGCAAGTGGGAAATCAGTTTCACTGACTAGAAATCAATGTCAGCAGACTCATACTCCCTCTGGAGGCTCTGGGGAGAGTCTGTGCCTTGCCTCCTCCCGCTTCAAGTGGCCGCTGGCATTCCTTGGCTTGTGGCTGGATTGCTCCAATATTCAAGGCCAGTGTTTTCAATCTGTCTCTGCACTGTCTTCATATCACCTTCTCCTCTGGTGTGCATGTGTGTTGAATCTCTCTCTCCCTCCCTCTTACTAGGATTTATATGGTTGTGTGTAGGGCCCATGTAGATTACCAGAGTAATCTCCCCATATCAAGATCCTTAACTTAATTACATCTGCAAAGATATAATAAAGGCAAAGAAAGACAATATTTACAGGTTGCAAGGATTAGTACCTATGTACGTTGGAGTTCACAGCATTGGAGTTCACAGAGAAGTACGCATATTATAGTTCAATGCTGTGTGTGTGTGCACGTGTGTGTTGTGTGTATGCACTCAAGTCAAATGTATGCATGGCTTTCTAGATCTATATGTGAATGTGTGGGCCTCTTTGTATGCTGTGCATCTCTCTTATGTCCCTACATCAAAAGACTCTACCAGTTACTTGTTTACTATTGTGAAAGTGTTCATAAATAACATAGGCCTTTCTTGTTTTCCTTGCAAATCCAAGTTAGCATTAGATCCTGAAGACTCCTCTTTTGGAAAGGTAAGAAAAAATGCTTTGCCCTCTTCCTACTACTATGAGAATGACTCTATGTATTTAATGTCCTTGATTGAAAACTACACACTAACAACAAGTTAGTATGAATTTGCTTATGCTTTTGGGTAAACATATACTTTATTGATTAATCCCAATGGCACCTACCTACAGTTAAAAATACTACTATCTAGATATACCTAATGTTGTTTTTCAGGTAATAAGTAATGTTGGATATGTGTGTAGGTATTCATGACCCTTTGAAATAACTAAAAGCCCTTAGGGGATTGATAGTCCATAATTTAGGAGATATTATAATAGAAATGAGATTTACAAATTGGTGTCTTACACACCTAATTTGACTAGCAGGTGTATCTGGATTGGCTAGCAGATTATTATTGCTGCATAATTAAAATATAATGCCTGGTGGAATCTGTACTCTCCTATAGTTTTGGGTCTCACCACACACAATTCTACTAAACCTGCCTGTTCCATTCCTTTATAACCTACTTGGCCCGTGAAACCATTTGGTTTGTGATCCCTGGTATAAAATGATTATATACCTTTGACAGAATGGAACTATCTACAATAGGTGAAGTACTTTGATATCTCTGACTTTATTTCAGCTTCATAGCCACCACCACTACCCTGTGATGGAAATTAGATCATATTACTCTTGTCTTAAAGATACATTAATTAAGATTCAGTAGTTACAACTGCTTTTCCAATATCATTCAGCTGGTGAAATTGCTGGGGCTGGGATCTAGGCCTCTTGACTCCTAGAAAGATGTTCTTTTCCTCATATTACACTGTCTTCCTTGTAATTTGCTTGATCTCGAGACATACTAGTTGTTTGTCAATGAAGAGCTATCAAAATCAGATCTGAGGAAATAGGAGTAAACAACTGACCTTCAGCAAAAGCAAAGGAGAAAATCTGACCATTTCAACCTATCTCATAAGTAGGAGTAGGTAATGTACAGGAAGGCAAAAAAGAGAGTTTGTAAACAATAGAAAAATTCTATCCAACCCAACAGAAAATCAGAGATTGTTGTAGGCAGAGAGCAAAGAATAGAAAAAAAAAAAAAATACAAGCGAGGAAGACAGGAGATCCAAGCCTAGCTTTGCATGTACGTTGACAAAGTCACCTCTCACAATATCTGTTCTGTTTTGTTTTGGTTTTCATCTGTAAATAGGGGTGATCATATAATACCCACTTCCTTGGGTTGCTGTCATGGGAATCATACAAAATCACAGAGGCAAAAATGTTCTGAAAATAATAAATAGCAACTGTATGATCTGAAACCCAGAAGGCTCTCATATAACTTTGTTTTCTCCACGGGGAATCAGTTTTTAATCTATGTAGTCACTGAAGTTTTCCTTGTCTCTCATAGAAAATTGTGAGTTTCTGGGAAGGCTTTGGACCTCTGTGACAGACCTCAGACCTCAAGGACACAGATAACTTGAAAGTTGCATAGTAAGTTTCCATAAAGACCACTGGGCCAGACATATAATACATCCAAGTTCCTGTTGATAAAGAGTTGCAAATGTTTACTTCAGTCAGTTAGATTCTAGGAGGTTGGATTTGAAAGTGAGTGACTGTAGTAGTCTGTTTGGGCTGCTGTAACAAACCACCATCTAGTGCGTAGTTTAAACAACAAACAGTTATTTCTAACACTTCTGAAGGCTGGGAAGTTCAAGATCAAGGCATTGGCAGATTTAGTATGTGGTGAGGACCCACTCTTGGTTCACAGAAGGGTTTTTTTTTTTCGCTGTGTTCTCATGTATGCAAAGGGATGAGGAAGTCTCTGTGATGTCTTTTATATGGGTACTAATCCTATTCATGAGGGCTTGCCCTTATGAACTAATCCCCTTCCAAAGGCTCCACCTCCAAATGCCATCACATTGGAGATGAGGCTTTGACATATAAATATGGGGAGGCACAAACATTCGGTCTGTGGCAGTGACTATGGTCTTTGGACTTAAAAGGATTGCATTTCTTCCTCCTGTTGAGTACCAGCTTTCCCCAGTATCTTTTTTTCCCCAATATATGAAGTTTATTGTCAAATTGGTTTCCGTACAACACCCAGTGACCCCAGTATCTTTTAGGTAGTCTATTGACTACCAAAGGTGACAAGTTACCAGCAATGACAGTTTTCTTCAAGCGCTATAGATACCCTTTTCTCATACTCTTGTTTCTAAATTTGACTGTGGCTTTAGAACATATCAGCAAAGAGCCCTGGGAAAAACAGAGGGGTGTGTTGGAATTTTCTGCATGTTGCATGGTTAATGAGTAATCCCACTGCCTAAACTAAACCACTGAGGGAGAGGAAAGAACATGAGTGACTGTGGTACTCTCTGCCCATGCTTTTTTGACTGCTTCTGAAACAGAGCCTTCTCACACCTCTAGTTGGGATCTATTTTTCTTTGCACTTTTAGGGTTTACTATGACCCCCAAAGCAGAAAACTTACCTAAAAATGGAAAGTCAGTAAATCTCCATTTATACAGAATCCAACCAGGCAGAAAGGGAACTAGAAAGAGTCTTGCTCTCAGAGGTGCTCTATGATGATTGCTGATTTGATTGCAAATATCTTTTAAGTACCTTGTAATCTTATATGTAAAGAAGCAGCTTCTAACCTATCTAAAGCTGAGGCCTCTTTTTTAACATTGAGAAGTTTTGTGATGCATGGTAATAGCTATACTTTGGTGTCTATTGAATGAGAAAGCATATAATGACTACAGGCTACAATGAATAGCACAGTGCTATTTTTAAATGAACTTGTCTGTTAAGTAGATACAAATATTACATGAAGAAACACACACACATTAACGTCTATGGGGCAATACACATATATTTTAAAAATATTAATTTATAGGGCACCTGAGGGGTTCAGTCAGTTAAGTGTCCAACTCCATGTTGGCTCAGGTCATGATCTCACAACCATGAGATAAAGCCCCATTTGGGGGTCTGCACTGAGTATGAAACCTGCTTGGGATTCTCTCTCTCCCTCTGTCCCACCTGCTCACACTTGTTCTCTCTCTTTCTCTCAAAATAAATAAACATTTAAAAAGTTATTAATTTATATATTGCCCGGACATTATATTTCAATTTACAAACGTATTTGGTGGATATACAGATTCTTTGAACTCCTTGTAAAATTCATAACTCTTCTGGGGTATGTGCCCACGGGTTGAGAAATACTACATTCTGAAACAAGTTTTGCTTTTTGTGAACATCGATACATAATATGTGTGATGATTAGGTAACCAGATAATTAGGTTTATTCCTCAACTATTTCATATAAATAAGAATGACGAAGGTTTAAGAACTTCTGTCTATCATTTCTTATTGATCAGCCAACTCTACAGTATACAAATGACACAACACTTATGGGCCTGGAAGGGGTTTTAAAGATGAGAGGTCTTATGATTGTGGAAAAATTCAGAAAGACCTAGACACATGGCTGCTCGTGTTCCATTATTTCCAAGTTGTGTGTCTTTGAAGAAGTTAAGCTTTCTAAGTCTCAGTTTCCTGATTGGAAATTTGGGTGTGAAAATGCCTACTTCATAGCATTGTTGCGAGGCCTTACATATGATAGGCATTTGATGAATAGTAGATGTATTCTAATCCAACCCACATTTTACAGACAAGAAAATTAAGAGTCAAAAAGACTACATTTAAAGGACACAAAACAAACTAGTTTGTGACCGTGCAAAGCAAAGACCTCCTGCCTCATGCATCTGTGTCCTACCACAATTCTAAAATTTATACTTTCTGCTTCCTATCCTCTAAATGTGCATGCCAGTTTTCTAGGCTGGAATTGGCAATGGCTGACATACAAGGTTGGCTTTTAAAAGAGATGGGGGAAAACTCACATCTTTTTTCCAGATTCTCAGAATGGTTTCCAGTTAAGTGCTACTTTGACCCAGGAACTCAAATGGTAGGTTTCTACTTCTCCTGCCTCCTCTGATTCTGTTCACACTTGGAAAGCCCTGTGGTTCACAGCTAATTAAAGAGGGGTGGAAGAAAATTATATCTCTGTTGATGCTATTGTTTTAATCTATCTCAGAAGCTTCTTAACAAGCAAGGCAACAAGCAGTGGACTGAGAGGGAATTCTCTCTGACAGAGAGGGCACAAGAGACTCTAGAATGATTTCTGTGAACCCACTATCATTTCATTAAGTGACTTTTATATTTTATGTTGTTACAGAGTCTCTCTCTCTCTCTCCCTCCTTCTCAGATAATATTCCAGAATCTGCTGAGTCTTAGGAAAGAAGAGAGACCCAGAAGAGAATAAAATATCATTTATATATTGCATTTGTTATATGTCTTGCACCATATTTTCTTTTCCGTTTTCTCATTTAACCACCACAACAAGCATGTGTCCCCAAAGATTTGAGAAGTTAAAGTCACACAGCTAGTAAGTGTGAGAGCTGGATAACCTTATCATTATCATCATCATTATAATCAGTCCTTATAATTATCATTCACTATCTTTATTAAAATGGCTAACATTTATTGAGCACTTACTATGCATTGAGTCTTTTTTAAGTACTTTGAATACATTAATTTGTTTATATACTTTATATGTATTTAACCAGTTTATTCCTCAAAAAATTCTACATAATAGGTATTGTTATTATATCCAAATTTCTCCAAGATAATTCAGCAAATAACCTTTTAGTTTAGTTCTAGAAGCTGTGTTCTTGATCACACTGCTCTGTCTGAATTCAAATCAGATATTTTCCAACTCTACACTTTGCTTCATTAGGGCTTTTGGGACTGAGAGGCCTTTCAGGAACCTCATGGAACAAGAGGAGCACATCTGCTTGAGTATATGATCCCAATCAAGTATACCTAAGTTTAAATACTCCCAGATATTATGACAGTACTAGTTACTACTTAATAGTGGACAATATAGTGGATAATACTACATACAATAATACTACAGGTACAGGATCAAACAGCTGAGCATTAGTAGGTCATCTGGGTCCCTTGTAGCTTAACAAAACACTGCATATTTTAATATGATTTAGTAGTGTGACCAAGTAATTATCTGTAAGGGAAGGGTTATGGTGGTCCACACCTACAAAAGTGCTAATTAACAGGGAATGGGCAAGACAATGCAGTCAGCACTCAGGACAGCTCCAGGGGGCAACAGGGCTCCCAAACAATGCTTACTTACAATGCACTGCTCTTTGCTGTGCAATAGGCCCCTCCCTAAAGCTGAAACTTTAAAAGTTCTTGATGTTCTTGCTCTAGACATACAACAGTGGTTCTTACCCTTCCTGGTGTAAATACTCTTTTAAAAAGTGAATTGAAGGGATATACAAGATTTCCAGAAAAACTAGAGATGTGTACATGCACAAAAAGTTTAACCTAAATGTTAACGATTAAAAGACCTCCTTGGCATTCTAGTGAAAGCTTCTGTTGAGTCAAATATTGCCAAGTAACAAATGATCCCAAAATATACAGGAGTACCTAAATAATGACAATGTATTATTTCTCATGGTTTTATGGGTTGGCTAAGCAGTTCCTCTGTTGGTTTCCCTAGGCTCATTCAGGCAGCTGCATTCAGCTGGAGGGTTCACTGAGTTGAAAGGTTCATGATGGTTTTGCTCACAAGTCTAGAAGTTGGTGCCGGATGTTGGCTCAAGTACCTCATTTCTCTTCCATGTGGTTTCTCGTTGTCCAGTACGCCATACCAGCTTCCTTACATGGTGATGACAGGACAACATTCCTCCTTTTGGGACCTAGTCTCCAGAACTCAGAAAAAGTCAGTTCTCCCACATTCTAATGAGCAAAATAAGTTTAAGGTTTACCCAGATTCAAGGTCAGTATACTGACACTGCCTTAATGAAACAGCTGCAAAACGCTTGCAGTCATATTTAATTTTTTTGCTGCCTCCTTAAAATAAGTAGTTAAAATAGGGGCATCTGGGTGGCTCAGTCAGTTAAGCACCCAGCTCTTAATATCAACTCAGGTCGTGATCTTACAGTTTGTGGGTTTGGGCCCCACGTTGGGTTGTGCACTGACAGTGCAGAGCCTGCTTGGGATTCTCTCCTTTCTCTCTCTGCCCCTCTACCACCCATGCTCTCTCTCTCTCCAAATAAATAAATAAACTAAAAAAATAACTGGTCGAAACAGATCATAGTGAGAAAACTTCAAGCTGCCTGAGGACAAGACTGTTCCTTTCTCCTTTGTTCATTACCAGTTCATAGACTACTACTGGAGATGGTTTTCAGGTTCTCAGTAAATGTTGCTGAATGGAGAGATGAGTGGACTTCCAAGTGAGATCCTGTGTTCTTTTTTCTATGATATCTCCAGTTTGTATTACATGAGCATATGTGACTGAAAATAATATTACCAGAAATAATAATTAACAACATTGTTAGCAAAAGCTAATTGCATGCCAGAAACTAAGAATATTTGCATATTGATTTCATGTATCCTCACCACCTATGAGGTGAGCTCCATCATCTTGTTTTTACATATGAGGAGCCAAGGGATTAGAGAACAGAATTAGATCACCCAAAGTAGACTATACCTATTAGGACACAGAGCAAAATTTGAACTCAGGACTGCCTGACTCCTAAGGCCATGTTCTTGATGACTGAGTTATTCAATTCACCACCCCTTTGCTTTTGTGCATTCTTTTCTGAAAGAAAAGTTTACAAGTTCATGTGAAAGGAAAATTACATGAGATAAACTTCTCCATCCCGTAGTGAATAAAATAAAAAGAAACCCAAGATTCTTTATGATTTGACTCCAGACTACCTTTCTCGCCTTGTTCCCTACTCTGCACAACTATAGATTCAATAATACTACCACATTCTCACTCTTCCTATGACATGGCCTCCACTATCATGTATGTGTGTGTGTGTGTATGTGTGTGTATGTATGTGTGTGTGTGTGTGTGTGTGTATATATATATACACATAATATATGTATAATATATATATTATATATATATATAATGCTTCATTCTTCACACACGGATATCTTTTTAATCTTTGTGACTAGCTAAAGTGATTTTTTTCAGTAACACAATTATTTTATTCCTTTAGTTGCCATTAGCCACCTATTTTGCAATGTTTCTCCAGCAAATAATGTGTACCTTTATTTATCCTGATTCTGTCTTAGTTCACTTGTTAAGTGCCTGTCTTATACCAGACACTGAACTTCTTCCTGCCTCCATATATCCTCCTTTTGTCTCTTTTCTTTCCAATAGATTTCACATTTCTGTTCTGTCCCAGGCATTCTGCTATAGCCCAGAACTCTAAAAGTAACTATGACATCGACCCTATTCTCAGGAAACTCACAATGTTCAGCACAGAGAAGCCACTGAGTATGCATTAAGAGAATAAATAATGGAGCTTGTCTGGAGTGAGGGGGAAGTCAGGGCATTAATGATTATAGTATTACTTCTATCCTAGAAATATGGGCAGTGCTTCCCACCATAAACACTCAGCAAATATTCATTCATTTATTTGCTCTCTATAATGAGATAGGCCTAGGTTGAAATCCTAAACTTATTTTCTTGGTAGCTTTGAGCAAATCACTTTAACTTTCTAAGACTAAGTTATTTAAATCTGTGAAACAGTCAATAATAATGACCTCATAGGGTTTCTGCGATAATTAAATATGTAGCAAATGCCTACTGTAAGAGCTCAATATATTTTAGCATTATAAATTTCTCTATAACTTAATTCCAGAAGGAATATGTAGCGATTCAAAATGCATTGCTGAATGGATGGCTGGATGGCTAGATGGATGGATAAGTGAATGGATGAGGCATGACTTGAGTGGAATACAACTTCAGGGCATGATGACACAAGACTCCACAGGGCAAGAGAGCATCAGCTCCCTTCTTAAGGGCTCTGAGCCCCAAAGCCCTAGAAACACCCCCTCTGCTACCCCTAGCCCCTCCCCAAAGGCCATGCCACTGCTCCTTTCCTTCACAGGGGGCCCAAACAGCTTGTTTTTCTCTTCTTTGTGTGTTGGGGATATGTGATTTTACTGTCAGCATGGTGTTTCTAATGAAAGGCAAAGGGTGTCCAATGTGACTTGGGAAAAAAACGTACAAACAACAACAAAATTATATGTTCTTTTTTCCTGTAGTGTTCGCAGGGAGAATATGTGACTTGTTTGCTGTCAATACAGCTTATAATGACACGGTGCACAGAGGCACTGCCAACTGTGTGCGGCATTCATTATACACATGTATTAAGTGTAATGCGATATGAATTTGGCGGTGGAGCAGACGAGAGCTGCCCTGGGGCTAATTTGGAGTTACAGCACCTCTTCCCCTGGGATGATTAAGGGGGAAAGGGGAAGTGGGCAGCAGCATGGGCGTGTAGCAGAGTGTTTAGAATTTTCGGGACTAATTTGGGGCTAGGTTGAGAGAACATATTAGAACTCAAAGAGTCTTTAAAGATACGTCTTTTTTCAGCAACAACCAAAACAAAATATCATTTAATAATCAATTCTTCACCCCTAATAAGTGCTAGGCTTATAACAGGTCCTAGGAATAAGATCCTTCACCAGCCTTCAAGAAGTTCACACGTTAGTAGGATAGAGGAAAAAGTAGAGCAAGAATGATGATACGCCGTGGTAAATGCAATAATACCTACAGGCTAAAGTTGATCTCAAACTACAGACGAAGATTCCTAAACCGGCCTGATGTCACTTCTTCTGAGATGCTTTCCCTGACCCCCTTGTAAATGACTAGGTCACCCTGTTACGTATTCTCATGGCACTCGGGCTTTTCCTTCATGGCCTAAAGTCACTTGGATGTATGATAATTCCATCCATGTCTGGCTTCTAGCTCCTAAGCCCTATGAAGGTGGGAACCTCTTTTGTTTTACTTACCTTCTATCTCCAGCACATAGCACAATACCTGGCACATAGTTCATGCTCCAGTAATATTTGTGGTTGAATGAATAGATACTGTCATTTATGAGCTTAATCTTGAAGGACATGGAAGAATAAAGCCAAGTAAAGAGAATGAGGGGAAAGGCGAGCCCAAAGATGGGGCATGCAGCATATGTAAAGGTATATAAACTTACAGAAGGGAGAAAGTGAAGTGTAAAATAGGGGAGAAATCAATACAAGTGAACTGCTGCTGAGATTTTTAATGGCATCATTTATATTTTCTCTATTGAGGCAAAAACTCATGTGGAAGGCCAAACCTCATTGGTAGTGTTTGCGAGGAAATACATAATACACACTGGACTCTTGATGGAAATGTACCTGGGAGGCAGATAGATGTGAGACTGAACAAACATTTTGGTGATGAGTAAGGCAATAAAGGCACTAATATGGCTATTGAATTAAACTATGTCAAAGGAGAGTTTAGCTAAAGAATGTTTAAGAAGTTCTTCTTTAAATGGTGAGATGATAACAGGTAGGGGCATATCTGATGCCTCGTTCCTAAAGCTTGTTGAAAGAAATGGCCCCAATGGAGCAAAATCATTCTTAATGAAAATGTCTCATTAAACATACATTCAGACCCATGGAAAAATAAAAGTAATGATATTAACAATGACTGATGCTTTTTGAGAAATCATTATATACTGGGAAGTTACAGAGATGATCACCATCCATGTGGTATCACATTCAATATTCATGACAAAACAGTAAGGCAAATACTATAAAGATCACACTTAGAGTTATGTGTAGAAGGAGACCTGATGAAGTGAAGTTACTTGCTCAAGACCATCCAGCTAAATAGAGTGAGAGTCAGGATTCAAATTGAGGTCATTTAACTCCTGAATCCACTCTTTTGACTACCACGTTGCTGAACCAGAGTTCTGGACAGCCATGACAGACTGAGTCCCTCACTGTCTAAATTTCAGTTTAACCCAATTGCCTCCCTTATCCTATAAACTCAGCATTAAATAAAGAACATGTCTTTCCCATCTGTTGGCCTTTTGAGAAAAAAATTGGGGCTCTAGTGACACTTCTTTATGGACTCCTGACATGCTTGCTGTCATATCAACCTTCATGAATTTGCAGATTTGGAAAAGTTTTAGGAAGTGACTCTTGAAAATATTCAGCATGACAGGAGGGCGGGGCAATCAGTTGGCCAGAGATAATGCTGGGAGTGGGTGAGTCAATCATAGGAAGTCTGAATGTGCCTGCCACAGGAAGGAAGCTAACCCAATTGATACTTAGAAAAAAGGAAGAAAACTTCAAAGGTTAAGGGATTTTGGCAGTACTCTATTAAAGTAAAAAATAAAAGTATATATATGTGTGTACATACATACACACAAGTGCACATATGTAACTATTATACACACATGTATAATATTTACATGCACACATCATATATATACACATATAGTATATATATACATATATACACATACATATTATCATAATTTTAAAATATAAATATATGTCTATACATATTTGCCTTGAATTACACCAGTGAACCCTTATTGAGCTCTTACGTACCTTCTATGCTACGCCTTTACAAGCATTATGTCATTTAATCTTCATGGCAACCTGAGGAAGTAATTGTTATTATGTTCATTTTTCCAGGGAGGGAAACAAGGCTCAGAGATATTAAGCCACTTGTCAAGGCCATAGCATTTGTTACAGTACAGCCAGTATTTCCCCAGTCTATCCAGCTTCTCCAGGATTGTTCCATGAATAGCCATGTGATTCTGTCTCTGTTCCTTGCCACTATGGTTTGCAGAAAGCTTGGCAAATAAGTTCCTCTGTGAGCCAACTCCTCTGTGAGATCTGGTAGGTTAAGCCTAGGGTGCATTCATCTGTGTCTTCATGGCTTGGCCCTAGCCCACTTCAGTACCTGTGAATGTTTGTGGAATTGATGAAGGAATGATTTGCCTCAGTTTACCTGGATATTAAGTGAAGGGGCTGGGCTAGAACCAGAGCATAGAGGGTCCCTGTTTAGCTTCCAGAAATCTCTCCCTCTTCTGAAATTTAGCACTTATAGCCATTTCCTCTTTCTGAGTAAGTCACCAGATACTAACCTGTGCCATCTTTTACACTATTGTATTTCTTAATGTCTAACACTTGTAAGGATTTCCACTTCTGTGAGTGTGCTTCTCCTTCTTCCTGGACCACAAGTTCCTCAGGAGTTAAAGGGAGATAAAGGCAATTCACGTTCGTGGAGCTTGTATAACATGGCAAGCACTGTATCAAGGCCATCACCTACATGAGTTTATTTGATCATCATGACAATTCTTAGAAACAGTTATTATCTGCCTTTTACAGGAGAGCCAAGCTGGGCTCAGAGAGTAACGTAATTTGAGCGATCACACACAGCAAGAATGTAGCAGAGGTGGGATCCAAACCTAGGTCTTTCTGACTCCAAAGCCTAAGGCATGGGCTCTGACTTTACCACCTTAGCCTTAATTGCCACATGGGCCAGGCTTCCTCTGCCAGAGACATCACCCCTCCCTCTTCTCCCACATGCTCCCCCTGTAGCAGGACCCGATGGCAGCAAGCCCGGCAGGCAGCGTGGAGGGCTGCAGCAAAGACGCGCTTTGGCATCTTAGAATGCGGCACAAGGTATGCCAGCGAGAGGAAGAACAGTTGGTGAACAGTTGGCGAATGGATATTTTTATGCAAGGGTTGCCTAGAGCGAGGGGTGGGGGGAAGAGTGAAAAAAAAAACCTGTTTATAAAGAAGCCACAATTAATAAGGTCTTTGTTAGCTCTTTGGATTTCGATTTTCAAGTCCATTGCTTTGGTTTTGAAAAGGAACAGAAAGGTCCCCGAGGAGCCAAACTCCCCAGCTTCCAAAGCGTGAAGGCATTTAGGAATCCAATCCAAGCCTGAGTGTGTTGGGGAACTTAATTATTCAGCAAGGAGCGCAAAGATGCTCTGAATTCCTTTGGACAGCTTCTTGTCTGGATGGTTTACATTGTGGCATGCTCAGTGTGTGGGCTTAAGAGCTATAGGATGACAAAGGGCGGGATGGGGGGGGGGGAGTAAAAGAGAGCACCCCACCTAGGATTTCTGAGAGAACTGTAGCTGCCCTAATCCCTTGCCTATCATTTTACATCCCTTTTTGGCTTCAATGTTTTCATCTATAAAATGGGCATAATAGTATCCATCCAAGTGGGTTATTGTGAGGTTGTGAAAAATGCCCTGTAAAGAGCTTAAAACCACTTAGAAAAAAAAAATATTGAGTATTTTAGAGTACTAATTTTTAAATAAAGGTCTCTATTTCCCTTTTCTCTTTTTACACATAAATTTAGTCTGCAAGCATTTATAATACTTATGGTAACAAAAGCTGCCATTTATTGCATGCTTAGCACATACCAGATCCATATTTTACTATATTTGACCTTTGCAATGCCATTAGGAGGTAGGTCCCAGTTTTCAGTGCAGTGGGCACTCAGAAAGGTTAAGTAACATAGCAAAAGTCAGCAAGAAGCAGGCACAGCACTCAAAGACTGCCCTAATGTGGACAGTTTGGCCTGGAGGGTGAACCACTCTGCTGTGTGCCAGGAGCCCCATAGCCATGCAAAGAGCTGGCAAGGGGGTAGGTATCTCCAAATAATGATAAGTTGACATCCTAAGCCTCAGTAATTCAGAATATGACTTTATGTGGAGATGGTGTCTTTACGGGGTAATCAAATTAAAAAAGAGGTCTTTAAGGTGGGTCCTAATTCAACATGACCCATGTCCTTATAAAAGGGAATATTCATATATACAGAGACAGATACACATAGAGGGGAGAGACACAGGGAGAAAATAATTATCTGCCAGGCAAGGAGAGAGGCCTGGAACAGACTCTTCCCTCAGAGCCCTTAGAAGGAACTAACCTTACAGACACTTTGATTTCAGACTTCTAGTTTCAAGAAAGGCAAGACAATAAATTTCTGTTATTTAAGCCATCCACTTGGCAATACTCTGTTACAATAGTCCTAGCAAACTAATGCATATTCTGAACCCCCTTCTCTGGACGAGGCACCAGAAGAGGAAGAGACTAAGGTGATTTGCTGAAGCTGCTAAGTGGGATTACTGAGATGTGCACTCCCTTCACTCTTCTACGCCTTCTCATGGATTTCTGGAGAAGGAAGGCTCTTTGGATCTGGAATTGATCATTGCTTTGTTCACTGCTGCAGCCCCTGCATTGACATCAGTGTCTGACATATCATAAAACATTACTATTGAATGAATGAATGAATGAATGAACGAATTTTCTTTCTACCAATTTATCCAAAGCTTCACAACCAGGTTAGCATGATTTAAAAAATCACATCACATTGGAACAAGAATTCCAACTTAAAGTAATTGTTACAACAAAGTGTTTCTTACTTTGTATCTGAATACACTTTGCACGGCCAGACATAACTACGAACACTGAACCCATTTTCAAACGTTTATATTGGCTATGATATAGACTGTGAAGTATCAAACTCCAAATTTCTAATTCTTACTTCTATTTGGAAACATTGACGCACCTACCTTCCTTCCTCTCTGGTTTCTGCCCCATCAACCACGCCTTGGTTTTCCTGTACCCGTTCTTCCTCGTTTTTTCAAACTCTAAACTCTGGCTTGCTCCAGGATTCTGCTTTTCCCTGTCTACATTCATTCCTTCGGTAGCCCCATCCTGTCTTGTGGCTTTAAATATGATCTATGACAGTACTCAAATTCATATCACTTGCCTAAACTTCAACACTGAGCTCCAGACTTGTATACCCAACAACCTACTTAACATTCCCACTTAGATGTCTGTGTATGTCTCAAGGTCAGTGTGTTCAAAATCAAACTCCTGATTTCTACCCTCCTCTCACGTAAAATACTGTTTTACTTACAGTCTTTTCTGTCTTAATAAATGTCAACTTTATACTTCCCATTGCTTAGGCTGAAACCCTTGTCTTGCTTGATCCCTCTTCTCTCCTACCTAATATCTAGGGATTCAGCTAATCTCATTGGTATTACTTACCCAAAATATTTAAAATCTGGCCATGGCCACTTATTATCACCATCTTCTTTGCCTGGATTATTGCAACAGCTTCTTAACTGGTCTAACTGTGTCCACCTATGTCCCCATACAGTCTCTTCTCCACACGATTTCCTGAGAGATCCTATTAAAATGCACCTCAAGTCACATAGTCCTCTGTCCACAATCTTTCAATGGTACTCTAGGATTTAGCTCCCCACCAACTCTCGGACTTCATTTCTTCCTCCACTGGATCACATTTAGTTTTATTTATATTGACTATGATCAATGTTTGCAAAGAGGTGTCTGGTGGACCCACACTTTTCTGAGAGATTAATCTGAATTTAATCCTTTGAAGTAAGCAAACTCTTGTCCACATTCACTGTGCTGATACTTCCCAAACTCTTCCCAGGCCAACAGCAAGATAGGGTTAAGTAGACCACACGTTGATCTGCTTCTTGTTAAAACAGTGATTCCATTTGCATATGATTTTCTCATATTTCTGTTATGATATTGTTTGCGGAAAGAGTAGCCAACATAAAATGGTACAAGTGCCTCTTATCTATTTTGGTCAAAATCCATCTAAATGAGGCGTACCTCATTCTTACCGTTGCAAGAAGGTAAAGAAACTGCAATCTCCTTATCCTGTCTGTTTTTCTGAACTTCTTGATGTGCTGGATATATTCTCTCAAGCAAGTCCCCTCTTGACCCTTCTCCCCTCTCCTCCCCTGCCTTAGGACATTGACCTATGCGAAGTATGTCAGTGGGGCTCTGGAGACCTCAGGCTTCTGGATGAAGTGGGAAAGGAGGAGAGTAAGGACAAGGTGGGTTGTTTTTTGTTTGTTTGTTTTCTGTTTTTTATTCTGTCCCTGAGAAGTCACCTTGAACTGCATCCCAGATGTCACTTCATCCTTTCAAGGAGGCTATACTACAGAACTCCTTGTCTAAATTTAGAGTTCTGATAATGACTCTCTCCTATCTCTTCCTTTCTTGCTGGGGGTGTTAGCTTCCAGTATTATGAGTTTTGGGTAACCACCCCACCTTTTAAGTTTCCCTTCCCTTCCCAGTGCCTTTGTGATTAGTCCCTCCTTGAGCTAATCTCATGTGAGTGTGTCACCAGTTCCTTCCTGATACCCTAACAGATATACCTAGTGATGTATAAACAAACATTCCCGTCTTACCACTTTTATCTGTAGTAATTAGACTTCATGTATTACCTTCCTTTGACACAAAAGATTGTTTTTCTGATCAATACTACTTAAACTGAGTAGTAGAAAGTCTGCCTTGCTGGTGGAGGGTGCGGTTCGGAGGCCAAACTGACCTGTCTTATAATCTTGAATTAGACAATGGCCAAGTGCCTTACCTTCTGGCATTTCATTCTCCACCAGATGTTGTCCGTTTTTGAATGGGGTTTATATGACTGATACAGATCCATGCGTAGTAGGCACATTGCAAATCCTAATTCATATTCCTTCTCCTTCACTTTGGTGCATTTGTTTTCTTAGCTTTTTTTTTTTTCTTCATTTTTCGTTTTGATTAATGCAATACCTTAAACTTCAGCGGAGCTTGTGGAGTAGCACAGTATGTAATTTGCAGTCAGATAATTTCCTCATCAGTGGGAGTTGCTCTGGTGCTAATTTGGGCTGTATCCTCTATTTCAGTCCTTTGTCTCATTTATAAAGAACATACTGTATTGTTCCAACTTCCACACTTTTCTTTAAGAGATTGTACATCATGACTGAAACTGAGACTAGAAAAGCCATCCGACACTCAGAATCATCAGTGGCAGGCATGTGTACAAAAGGATACTCTTATTAGGAAAAATCTAAATGTACCACTTTCTGAATAGAGGAGACTGTCTTTGCTTTTAGGTGTAGCCTTGATGTGCACTCAGTGGAGACACCATGGAAAGAACTGGACTAAGTCAGGTTCACTGAGGTCCTTGATTCACCTCAGCTACCTGACCTCCTGGGACTAGAGTCCAGTTCATGGCAAACAATGACCAATGGGCCTGTTTAGAGAGAGAGAGAGAGCTGAGGTAATGTAAGAGAGCTCAGATCAGGTGGGAGAACACCTGCTCCAAGCCTCAGGATACATAGCACATCATAGAGGCTAAAAGCTGAAACACTGAGTGACAGAGTTCAATATGGAGGTGGAAATAAAGCAGGTCCTGTATCCTAAGGTAGAGCGTGTAAAGAATTATCTTCATAGAGAAGACAGTGGCAAAATGAAGTGTAGACATAAGCTGACATCTATATAGGAACAAATTATATGAACACAGTCACTGTGCCTCTCAAGGGAAAGCTTCACATGGTCCCATCAAGTGAAAGACCAAAGCTGAAAGTGGGACCTTTGTCTCTCTGAACCCTAGGACTCATTTCAGTTAATAGAGGATAACCCTCCCTGCCTCGTTTGTCACCAAGACTGTTGTAAGGGTAAAGTGAGATAATAGGTAAGAAAGCATTTTATAAACCTCAAAGCACTGCACAAAAGCAAAACACAGACATTTCATCATGTATAGCTGATCTCTTCTCTAAGAGGTCACTTACCTGGTCAGTTGGAGTCAGACCAATCCTGAGCTCCATCTCTAGGAGGGCTGCATTAATCCAGAAAGAACCTATATACTCAAAGGAATTTAAGCCACAAAACAGTCAATGAAAGCAAATTGCAGGAAGGTTGGTGTGTGTTTGGGCTTTCCGGATGCGGGAAACCTGGTCTTCAAACATAAGCTGTCCTTGCTCCACATGGACTCTCCTTCTTCCTATGGTTCAGCCTCCCTGGGTTTCTATCACAGCCCAACATTCTGCTTGAGGCTGAAAAATGGTCATTGCAATTCCTAGACATGTCACTTCCCAGCATCGTCACCCTCTTCCCTTAGTTCCATTTCAAAAAATCCTGAGAGAATTTGTCTTGACTTGGGTCACATGCCCATCTATGACCCAGGCAAAGGGCAATATGATTGGTATTCCTGCATGCTATGGATCAAGAAAGAAGCCATTCTTCAACTGTTCCTGGATGTTGTCAGCACTAGGGTGGGGGGTGGGGGGGGGAGGGTGCCAAAAGGACAGAGAGATAGATGCTCACTATGAGCATCTAGTTGACACTACATCCTGTACGCTAGGTTTTGAAGACTAAGATATCTGGGCTTTTCAGAATGGACTTCCCTCCCTACTAGAAGTACATCAGACAGAGTACTAATAGGGAAGTAGTCAGGGTCCTGGCAGGGAACATAGTATATTCAGAAGGGGGAGTTGAGGAGGTTTTAGAGAAGGCAGCTTTTACAGGTGTGGTGAGAGTTAAGAAAAACAAAATAGGGTGGGTGAAATATCCAAACCAGAGAGAAGGCATTTCTGTTCCTTAGCCTGAAAGGGAAAGAGTCAAGAGATGGCTATCTGAATGCCCTGAAACAAGTAGCTATAGGGCAGGACCCAGAGCCAGGGGCTGTGGCCTTCAGTACAGGGACCTAGCTAACCTCTGCAACTGGCAGACCAATGTGGAAAGAACTGGTATGTAATCACCTCTCTCTCCTTCCATCTGCCTGTTTCATGCTGTGCCTCTCATTGACCAGTCCCAAATAAATGCCGGACGTCATGCTGCCCAGCTAGGAGGTTCCCAGGGCACAGAGCAAAGTGGAAAGTCATGGATCACCTGGAGGAGCAAAGAGGATATCCAACCCAAGGGTACATCTGTTCCCTTTGGCTCAAAGGAGAGACCTAGTTAGAGTCCACTCTATAAAATCAGTTGGTTCAAAAGCATGACAAGATTTTAGAGCTAGTGGAGTCCTCAGGCTCACTCAGACCAAAAATCACAACCTTGTCTATATCTAGCCTTTGGATGTGATTTGCATGGCTGACACAACTTTAAAGCCAAAAACCAAAACCAAACAAACAGTAGGCAAAAAACCTCAATCCCTGACATTAACATCTTTTAAAAATATTTTTAAATTTTTATTTATTTATTTTTGAGAGAGAGAGAGAGAGAGAGAGAGAGAGAGAGAGAGAGAGAATATTAGCAGGGGAAAGGCAGAGAGACAGGGAGACAGAATCCGAAGCAGGCTTCAGGACTCCACAGATTCCAACGTGGGCTTGAACCCACAAGCTATGAGATCATTACCTGAGCAGAAATCAGACATTCAATTGACTGAGCCACCAGGAACACCAAGATTAACTTCTTGAAGTTCCAGTTCCCCACGGTCATCATCATTCCATGTCATCTAATACCTGCCGCTGTATACATGAATGTATATAGGGCATACATACACATGTATACATACATGCATACATACATATATTTAATTAGAGGACTTGTGATTGGAAAAACCAAAATTCTTCATTTTTTCAGGTAGAGAAACTGAGCCTAGACAGGGAAACTTATTTGCCCACACTTGCATAGCCTTGATGGGAATTCTGTGTGTCTGCACGCACAAGATTAAAAATGTATAAATAAGAGGAAAGGATTAAAAAAGTTGTTAGTCTTTGTAAGACCTTCATACCTGGGCGTAGCTCTCCTTTGAAGTAAGGATGATGCAAGGATTCTACTGTGGCTCCTGTGGCCCCAGCAGGTGAAATTAGAACAATGAGGAAAAGTGATTATGGTCAGTGCAGTCAGAGCTTGCAGAGGGCTCTTCAAAAATGGCCTGGGCTGCCTCTCTGCATCCAGGGTTCCCATGTGTGCAGATGTGGTCCATTAACAGAAAGTGAGTCAGCCCTTAGTGGGGTGTGTTGGACTCTGTCCTTTGAGCCCTCCTACTCTGTTAGTTGAGCTAATGCTGAATTGAGTTGAAACGAGAGGAATGTCTCATTAGTCTGCTTGGTTCTTTTTCCTAAATTATCTTTAATTTTATTCTAGTCCTTTTGGTGGCATGTGGGTGGGGAAGCTTTATTTCACCCTCTGTTTGGAATCCCTAAGTCTTCCTCCCATCAAGAATCTAGATGTGAGGCTCCTCTCTTTGCTTTTCCCCATTCCTCTTGACTCACCCTCTTCCCCACTCAGAGCAGTCTCCTCTCTGTCACCATGCATGTCAGACTCATTTATACCTCCACATATATCCTCACGGTGTGTTTAGTTAGGATATTGGTTTGGTTGTAATAACACAGATCAAACAGCAGTGACTTAATGAGGAGAAAGATGTATTGGTCTCTCATAAAATTTGAGCTGCTGGGCTGTCCAGATGGGCAGGGTGGCTGTGTTCCACAAGGCCATCAAGAACCCAGTTCCTCTGTTCTGTTGCTTCCACATTCGCACTGTCTGCGTGAACAAAGATAACTCTTCTCTGCCATGCTCCTGTCCCAGTTCTACAAAGGAGGAAGACGACACACAGAACAAGCAAATTCATCTCAGGAAGTGAGCCACAACGACACATCTTGTCACATCCCATTATTCATGACTTACTCATGTGGTCATGCCAAGTGGCAAAGAAGACTGAAAATAGAGTTTCTAGCTGGGCACCTACGTTTAAATAGAGAAGGAGTTGTTTTGGTAAAAGGAAGAAGGGATAAATGGATCATGGTAGCATGTTTAGGATGTCTTTTCTAACCAGAATGGCCTCTTTTGCCCTCTATGAAGCCAAAACTGATCATCTTTCAAATGCCAGTTTAAATATATCCCTTCTTAAAATTTTCCCAAAAGTACAATCCTTCAAGACTATCTATTGCACATCTAGAAGACCTGGCTGATGGTCATGCCTATGCCTACAGAATACATGAAGAGTTGGTTCAAATACTGTCTCTCCCTTTGCTATTATCACCAGTTTAGGAAAAGGAAGGAGTGATTTTACGAGCTAACATTTACTGGTCACCTAAACTAGGTGCTGTGCTAACTGCATTATGAGCATTACCTCATTCGAACATTCCAGTTGACCTATGAATTAGGCACTGTTGTTCAGTTGCCAGATGAGGAAACTAGTACTCTCTGAAGTCACTTTCCCAAAGCTTTTCAGCTAGGAAGTGCCAAATTGATCATTTCAACATAAAACCTCTGGCTCCAAGCTTTATTATTTCTTTCATCACATTGCAACTTTTCTATAAAGAGCTTTGCAAAGACAAACTTCACAGACCTGAAACAAGTGGGTAATTCAGTGTTGATTAGTAATTTGAAAAAGATACTCAAGGTAAAAAAAAATTCTAACAAACTTATCTGCACTAATTTAATTTTCTGTGTAATTGTATATTCCTTGTGAATCAGGGTCCTCCTTC
Source organism: Panthera uncia (assembly GCF_023721935.1). Taxonomy (NCBI): domain Eukaryota; kingdom Metazoa; phylum Chordata; class Mammalia; order Carnivora; family Felidae; genus Panthera; species Panthera uncia. The sequence continues at coordinate 58,626,523 of NW_026057585.1, forward strand.
TCCATGATATGTTTTAAGTAAGTAATACCGAGGACTTATTTCTCCCTCGTTTTCATCTTTCCTTGATTCTTTCCATGATTTTCTCTTGGGGAAAAGGAGCAGATTGAAAACTGTGGTTATATATGTAACCATTAAAATATATGCTCTCCCTATAAAAATGAACTTGTGCCAGGGTCTAATAAATTATGTGCTAATATGCCAGCTCTCCAGTCTGCAGGGGAATTGCAATCATTCTCCTGATCAGAGTAGCATAATTCCCAGCCTCTCTATCTGTTAGTTCCTTAACCTAGCAAATCTGAGGACCTCAACTGCAATTAATTCAACATCCTCAAGTACCACAAGGTGCCTGGTTATGAACTAGGAATTGCATGTCAGAAATGGAGAAAACACAGCCCTTGCCCTCAGGGGGCTAAGAGTCTACTGGAGAAGGAAAAAACAAGGGAAACAAATAACTGTAGTGTTAAGAGATTTGCCCAATAGGTGACATGTGTTTAAAAGAGAGAGAGGCTTGGGTCTGGGTTGAAATGAGGAGGGGAGGTAATATCTTAGCTCAGTTTTGAAGCATAAGAGCAAGTCAGATACAGGAGATAACCTTCTAGGGAAAGGGAACTGAATATGCAAGATAATGGGCCATGATCTACATCATGGGTTTTGAAAACCATCAGTGCATTAATAATTTTGCAGTATGAATTGATCGTGTCAATTTAAGAACTTTTTGTGGTGGGTGATGGGTCGGAGTAAGGGCTTTGAAGCAGAAAAGTGAAATGATCCCATTTATGTTTTAGGAATATCCCAGGGTGGGGGCCCTTGGAAAAATCAGGGACACCTGTTAGGAAACATTTGCAATGATCAAGGATTAGACGTGATGAAATACAAGTTGTATGGCGACTGGCAGGAGAGGCTAGAGAGTGCATATGGGAAAATAGCTGACATTTATTCAGGATTTACTATGTGCCAGGCCCTGTGCTATGTTGTTTGGCATAGTAACTCCTTCCATCTTCACAACTGTCCAAGGAGCTAGGTACTGTTGTTGTACTCATTTCACAGATGAGGACACTTAGGTATTGGGCCCAGCTAAGAAATGGCAGAACTAGGACTTGAACCTCCTCTAGCCCCACAGTCTTCCACTTTAAGCACTGAAGGGGTGCTTTTAATTTTATTTTCTTATTAAAATGTTGGGCCTCCTCAATTTCTCTTTGAAGGGCATGAGATAAACTGTCTGGCAGTGGATTAGGAAGAGGATGAACAGAACATCCCTGCACTTGACCATCTTGATAACCTTGAAAGCATGATAACCTGTATCCTTATCTGTGAAATGGAGATAATTATACCCATTTCATAGTATTTTTCTGTGGATGTAAAGGGCAGTGTATATACAGTGACTCTCGTAGTTCCTAAAACATGGAAAGCACTTCTCAAATACTAGTTTATTTTTCCTTCCTTCCCCTTGGAGAATGCTGGCACTTTTGCAATTCCTATTAAAGTTCTTTATAAAAAGAGATGAAAATTCTTAGAGTGCTGAGGAAAAATGAGCCAAAGCTACCTGTAACAACACAGATGAATCTTGAAGACTAATGTGGGTGAAAAAGCAATTCTCAGAAGACCATGTACAGTGTGATTCCATTTTTATAAAGCACAAAAAAACCCCACATCTAAAGAATGTATTGTTTAGGGATATGTGCATATGTGGTAAGTTATTTCTTATAAATAAAAGGATTGTCTAATACAGCTTTAAGGATGATAATAGCAACTGGAGGGGAAGGCAGGGAGACAGGATAAGGAGGGGCGTGTCATTGGTGCAATGGTGGACACAACAGTATGTTGGTAGTGAGCACATGGATGTTTATTTTAATAGTAATAGTAATAATCCTCTGTAGGTATTAAATATTGTATATAAAAATTATATATTTTATATATATTATATTATATTATATTATATTATATTATATTATATTATATTTAAATAGATAAGGGGAAAGAGTATCCAGGGAAGCTTTAGGACCCAAACAAGAACCCGTCTTTATCTCTTGGCTCTGCTTCCTCTAGATTAACAGCTTCCTTAATCTGGACAGGGTGGCTCTCTTGGCAACTTCAGACTCACTTCATTCTAGCACATTGTCCAGCAAAAAAGAGAAAGTGTCTATTTCCCCAACAACTCAAGTTAAAGACTTAGCACTGAATCTCATCCTTCCTGATTGGCCTGCTGGGTCATGTTCAGGGCTGGAATCAGTCTCTTAGGCTAAGGTTTGCATTAATTGATTTAGTCCCAGTTACATGCTGGACACGTGTGGGCTGGGCTGGAGTCAAGCTGACTCAAGGCACATTGGTTAAGAATGAGAGAAACGTGGACTCTCCAAAGCCAAATCAGGATGTTAATGTTACACCAAGGAGTACATGTCAACAGTAAAAACAGCCAATGCTCACAGGAGCTATTTAAAATACCTTGCGTTGTCATGATTACATAGCAATGCAGTTTATTATTGGCATTTTTTTTTAATTTTAGAAAATCATAAAGGCAAAAATGAAAGTTACCGGCAATCTTAGAACTCTAAGAAAACCAATGTTGGGACCTATTTCCTTCCAGTCATTTCTGTATTTGTTTTGTTGCATTGGCGATTCTATAACTCTGTAACCTATCTGGACTTAACAAATACATCATTAGTATTTTCACAGGCTTTTAAACCTTTTTGTGATTATTTCATTTAGTTTTTCTTCCCTTCTAAGTTCCAGGTGCTTTATTTAACGTTTGAAATACTGAAATGATTGTCATGGTTCTTGTCCTCAAGCTAAATTCATAGTGTATTACTGAGTAGTCATGGGAAAAAATATGGTTATATAAACATTATCATAAGAGTGTAGCACATAGAGCAGGACCTTCTACCCAAACAAGGGTTTTCAGAGTCATGCCTGAGCTCAGCCTCTAAGGAAATGTAGGATTTCAGCAAGGTTAGGAGGCAGGGGAGAGGGAGAGACTATAGGGTAGAGGAGGGTCAGGCAAAGAGGAAAGGACAATCAAGGACATAGAAGTGAAAGTGCCATGCTATGTCTTGAGCCCAAAGTTCAAGACCCAACAAAAAAGGTGAAGCCCGAGATGAGGGGTTTGGAAGGCCTTGCATTCCCTGCAAGAGAAGCTAGACTTTTCAAAGGGAGGCCATAGCTTATCTAGATTGGGAATATGATCTGTGCTCCTGCTCAGGACATACCACTACATGAATTGCCTTTTTTGTAGGCCCTCTGTGTGCCTGTCAGAGTCTTACATATTCTTTGTGGCAGAAAGTGAGCTGCCTATTCCATAAAGCCTTCTTCAACCAGCCAAGGGGAATCTGATTCCCTCTACTTCAATAAGCATTCAGCTCTCCCTCTTCTGCCCTCTCAGGCACTTTGAAGGTGGTTGTGTTGGACTTATAGGTGGGAGGTTTTTGTGTGCATACCTCTAGACAGAAGGAATGCTGAGAGTCTTACCTGAAACATCTTTGTGTTGTCTGCTATATCTGACACACAGAGTATGAGTGGGTTAAATGCTATGGAATTGAACTATATACCAGTGATTTTCAACCAAGACAGATTTTTCCCACATGAGACATTGGTAGGATTGGTAACATTTTTGGTTATCATAACTGGTGAGGGAGGTGCTACTTGGCATTTAGTAGGTGGACCAGAGATGCTGTCCTACAATGCACAAAATAGCCCCCATAACAAAAAATTATTTAGCCTGAAATATCAGTAGTTCTGAGACTGAGAAACCCTAAAATATACTGAGTGAAGTATAGGGTCATTTTCCAGAATGCTCATTTCTGGTCTTGGCTCTGCACTATTTCCATAGGTGGCTTTGAGCTAGTGTGCTCCCTCTGGGTCTCAAGGTCATTATCTGCAGGATAACTAGTATGAAGATCCCATGCTTTGGAATCAGGTAAAGCTGGGCTCAAATTTTCACTCAGCTGTCTACCTCCCATGAGGTTCTGGGCAAGTTATTCTTTATGTCTCTGTTTCCTCTTTTGTAAACAGAGACAATGGTGTCTACTTTGGAAAAGTATAAGGCATTGAGATAATTTATATAAAGCAGGACCCATAGCACGTGACACACAAAAGATGCTCAATAATCAGTATTGCTATGGCACTACTTACATTACTGTTAATATCATAAAGGGCTTGGGAATGGACTCTAAGGTCTTATCCAGCTCCAATAACCTAGGACTCCTTGCTTTGTTTTCTCTTCATGAAAACATTCAGCGTTGTCACTCACCTGGATTAAAGGAGGTGGCCAGGCATCAAGTGGGGTCCCAGCAAGTAACATGTGGCATACTCAGACTGAGAAAGTTTATTAAAGGGATTATTATAAAAGCACGAGTAGATTTAAGGAAACCAACAAGAGGTAATACAGGACCCTGGGCTATACCCTCTAGGTCTGAAAGGCTAAGGAAAAGGAGAATTACTAGAATCTAAAGAAGGTAACTCTGGAGAGAACCCTCCTACAGGAGGGCAATGAACCTTTGCAGATCGCCAGGGAATAAATATCAGACTTCATCTTCTTCCTCTTTCTCCATGTCTTGCTGGTTCTTCCCCCTGAATTCTACAGGAAGTCAGAGGTCAAAAAGCCTGTTGATGTAGGCTTTATGTCAATTTCCCAGGACACAGATCCTGGTAAGAAGGTAAAGAGAGTGGATCTGAAGAAGCAAAGAAGAAAATCAATTATGGCATTGTCTTAGACTTTGTGGAATAGCAGCCATCTGGGGTTTAGGCACATAGCCTGCTATCAGACTCATCATGTTAGTACTGTAGCTCTTCACAAGGGAGAAATAGCACCACACGTGGTTATCCATGCCACCCACAGTGCGTCTCCTCCCCCAGACTCAGGGGGAAACACAGCTCCGTTCTGATAAAGGCTTCTGTGTCTCCTTTGAGTAATATGCACCTCAAGGAAGAGAAAGGTGCAGGGAAGCTCCATGCTGGGAGCTGGAAAAAAATGGAGACTGCTTTGGGAAACCGTATGAGTTGGTGGGATCCCGGTGACCTGGGTCCCAGTTCTGGCTCTATCCCTTGCTGGCTTTGTGATGTCTGGGACTCACTTTATTTACCTGTAGTAGGGGTAGAAGTCTCTAGCTTACCAACCTGTTTTGTGGATTAGAAGTACTTGAAAGAATGCATTCCAGTCCTTGGCACCTTGTGAAGCTCAGCGACATCAGAATTCATTTACTTAACATTTATCTAGTGAGCAGTTGCCATGTTCTAGTCTTGTGGCAGGCCCTGGAGTAAAATCATGATGGCTAAGTAAGGCCCAAACTTTAAGGAATCACAGTCCGGAATAAGACTTTCTATTTTGGGATTGATAGGTAGACTTTGGCAATTGCATAAATCCCTCGAAATTGAATTGGAAGTTTGTATACAGGTAAGTATGTGTGTGCGTGTTTCTGGAAAGATTTCATTAAATTCTCCAAGTTAAGAATCACTGAGGGAGAACTTTCAGAGGAGGATTCCTAAGAGAGTAGATTTAGTAGAATAGCAATAAAAACAAACAAACAAACAAACAAACAAAAAACAGGCAGTATTTAGTGTACAGAAAATACAATTAGAGGTTAACTCCATACTTATCTCTCTGTGGCCCTGCCTGGAAGTTTGGACTGGAGGGTAAAAGCCACAGGCAGGAGATATCAGATACATTCAATTAATAACTTTAAAATAATCAGAGGTATCAGGAAGATGTTTGGGAGAGATGGACACATTCAAGAAGATGCTGAAAGATTGCTTATAGGGCTTTCTATTACAGGAGTAAGTAGCCTACAGAGTTTTTTCCAACTCTGATGTTTCAACAACTCAGCAGGATGGAGTGTGAAGATGGTGATGCCTACAGTAGAGAGACCGGCAGTATGTGTTTGTATCTGTCCATGCTTCCTCTGCCTTTTCTGTGAAGCGGCATGATCACATGATTAAGTGAGAATGTTGTAACAAGCTAGGGAGTGAACCAATGGATCATTGACCAGGTACAGGAAGATAGATGAGTTAGCACTTTTTGGAGTCTCTTGCCAAGATCCTAAGAGTGACCATGTGGAAAGCTGTTTCTACTAAGCAGCTCTACTAAGTATCTATGTTATTAGATACTCCAAGCCAACTTGATAACCTTGACTCTCACCAAGGCTAGGAAGCATGGAACCTGCAGAGGTCACCTAGTTCCAAAGCCTGGGCCAGTGGTAAGTAATATGTTTAAAACGTCTTTACAGAAGAAATCCCAAACTACAGGTGACATTATTGGTTTATTCATATATCTGATATTTATTGAGCACATATCATGTGGCAGAAACTGTACTGAGCATTAGAGATACAGGCATAGAAAAGGGGAAGGAATCAAGGTAATATTTGTTGAATGAAAGGCACTTAATATTCATTATCAGATTTAATGAGTATGCCAATTTTGCAAGATGTATTTCATCTTCATCTTATATTTATAGGAAACAGGTTCAGCAACTTGTCCAAGGTTTTGAAGCTGTTGAGTGTTGGGACTTCAGATTTGAATTTAAGAGAGGTGTGTTTTCTTCCTAACATCAAAGTCTCTGCCATTATGGTGCCTATAGCATCAGCTGGGGCACACATACACAAAAGAAACATCTGCAGGCCCATGTGTAGTGCGATATGATGGGGGAGTAGGGGATGGGCTGAGTGAGTTCTGAAGAGCCATCCAGTTCTAAGAGGGATGTTTAGGGGCTGGGATGTGAGCTGAACTCCAAAGCATGCATAGATACAGAAAGGCTGGATACCAACGGGTGGAGTAGGAAATTCCAGGCCCAGGGAGCAGGGTACCAGACAAAACATATGAAAAGCAATCTTGGTTTGAGGAAAGATAAAGTCTGTGTGGTGCACATGGGAAGTGGCTGTGGGATCTGAGCCAGTAGAGTCAGCTGGGAAGAGATTAGGAAGAGCTTTGAGTGTCCTGGCTTACAATATGGGCTTTAATCTGAGTCTGTAGAAAGTCTGTGAAGGTGACCAGCATGTGTTGGACATGGCCAACTTACGTTGTAGAGAGAAATGCTTCCTGTGTCTCCAAGTAGAATGGTGGGCACTAGAGCCCAGAATCACTCCCATCTCTCTCCATCTTCTCCTCAGGCAGCAGGCCGGGTCCCTAACGGCCTATTCTTCCTGCAGCAGGGCTCTCACTGGCCCTTTCTCCCAATCTGCATGTCTCCCTATAAATCAGGAGAAAAATGCCAGGAGCCCATGCATGACTCTCTTGTTACCATAAATCTTGGATGTGAGTGTGGTAGATGGTGGGTTTAGGTAATTACATAATGTAAAACCGTTCTTGCCTTTCTCAAGTCTAAAGAATTGTTATCTGTGTATCTCCTGTAATTTATGGCCTTTCTGGATGAGGGGGAGCATTCTCACAGCCACTGCCTATAAATTATGTGCTTTTCCCATAATTCCCACTGGTGAATATTCCTGATGGTAAATGACTATTATTTCTATTTCTATAGGCTGTACTCATATATACATAATAAATATAGGCATGTTGGATGATGAGGACCAATTTATCATGACTCCTTATTTAGAGAGCAGGGCCAATATGGGGGAGGGGGCAGAAATAGTGTTTGTGCTTCTCTGAATAGGTTCTTCCAATGGAATAGGGGACTCTTCCAATGGAGCCTCAGGAACCCTTTGCTTTTCAAAACACACTAGCATTCTGCAAGGTGGTTCAGCTGTAACAACTCAAATAATAATAGCCTGTGTTGATTTTTATTGTGCAATTGGGTTTGTTCTTGTGTTATATATTCTCATTGTTTCTCGATTCTTAAACACAGAATTATTTCTTAAAATGAAGACGATGTCTCAATATCTCCAGCTCTTGCTCGGTGTTATGTAGATATAGTGGAAGGAGTAGAACTTTGTTTTAGATAGGCAGAAGATTTTCTTCTTTTTTTACTTTTATTTATATTTAAGTTAGTTAACATACAGTGTAGTCTTGGCTTCAGGAGTAAAACCCTGTGATTCATCTCTTACATATGACACCCAGTGCTCATCCCAAAAGGTACCCTCCTTAATGCCCATCACCCATCCCCCCCTCACCCACCCACTCCCTTCTCCAGCAGCCCTCAGTTTGTTCTCTGTTTTTAAGAGTCTCTTATGGTTTGCCTCACAAATATTTTCATTTTTGGTCCCTGATCAGCCCTGTTTTAGCTCTGTGACCTGCAGAAAATTACTGTGTAGCTCTGAATGACCATCCCCTTATCTTTATAGTGAGGATAACAGTAATCAGTCTTCAGCTTCACATTGTTATAAGGATTAACTGTGATAATATATGTCAGAGTGCCTTGCATAGTGCCTCATACTTTATAGATGCCTAGTAAATGTTTATGAATGAACACATGAATGAATGGACCATGATTACAAGCTATCTATAGCTTAATACATAACATTATTTCCGAGCACAGCTAAGCCCAAAGTACAATACCAGTAAGATAGAAATTTCTCATTTAACAAGAGTGAACAGACCATTCATTCATTGCTCTGTTCTATGTCATCCAGGGTCATTATTCCTTCTCTCTTGTAGCTCAGCCATTTCTCTGGGCAATATTATGTTCTTTTTTTTTTTAATGTTTATTTATTTTTGAGACAGAGAGAGACAGAGCATGAGTGGGGGAGGGGACAAAGGGAGAGGGAGACAGAATCTGAAGCAGGCTGCAGCCGTCAGCATAGAGCCCCACGTGGGGCTCGAACTCACGAACTGTGAGATCATGACCTGAGCTGAAGTCGGATGCCCCACTGACTGAGCCACCCAGGCGCCCCATGGCAATATTATATTCTGCATGGTCAAAGCTGTTTTATCAGTACTGTGTCCAGTTTCCAGCCCATAGGAAAAAGGAAAGAGGAAGTGGAAGGCACAAGCAGCTCTCCCCCCTTCTTTTTTAAAGAATGAGATCTGGGGGTACTCCTGGGTGGCTCAGTCGGCTAAGTGCCCGACTTCAGCCCAGGTCACGATCTCACGGTTTATGAGTTCAAACCCCCTGTTAGGCTTTGTACTGACAGCTCAGAGCCTGGAGCCTGCTTCGGATTCTGTGTCTTCCTCTCTCTCTGCCCCTCTCTCAAAAATAAATAAACATTTAATAAAAAAAGAATGACATCTGGAAGATGCACCCACCTTTTCCACTTCTGGAACTTCGTCTCATGACCATAATGAGCTGCAACATAGCTGGACAGTGTTGTCTTCTGTTGGGTCAACATCTGTCTATGCCCAGATGAAACTTGGGATATCATATTAGTAAACACAAGAAGAGAAAAAGGGATATGATGATGATTAGCTTCCTCTGTCTTGTATACCTATCACCACTTCCATTTGGAGGTCAGCTTTAATTCAACCTGAAGACAGTGTGCTACCTTATATAGTTAGTTGTAGTTCCAAATGCATCTGTCTTATTTCCTCATTAGATTAAAAGTATCTTGAGGGGGGTTGGCTCTTACTTACTCCTTTTTGGGTATCCTCCGGAGCTTAGCACCAGATCTGACCCATTGCAGCTCCTCAGTGTTTATTGACTGACCAATTAATTGAGTACAATGTGCTCTGAGTTGGATGCTGAATTAGCTCACAGCCTGGCTTGTGAGGAATGATGTAAAATGTGCATTGACAGGAACATGGGTCACCCTGCCCTTGGAGCAAAACTGGCCCAGAGGATTCTGGCAGATAACCAGCTTCTCCATTAATGGTTATAAACTGAGTGTCTGGGTAACATCAGTCCACTTGATTGCTTCATCTGCTCAGAAAAGAAAAATAAATAAATACAACCTGTCCCATTTTACAGATGAGAAAACTGAGGTCATAAGTTGTCAAGTGACTTGCCCATAGTCACCTAAGGAGTTATTGCATCACTAAGGTCACTATTCCATTCTCCAAACTCATCAGTACCCTTTCCACTACCCCATTAGATTTCCTATACCAGATTAAAATGATGCCAACAATAGCAAGTGTTTTGTTCCTTATCAATTCTACCATGTTTCACATTCATGATTTCATTTAATCCTTATAATAGCTGTTGGAGATAGCATTATTATTAATATGCCTCTTTAAAAGATGAGGAGACAGAGACCCAAAGAGGTGATAAAATATTTCCTGCCAGTAAGTGAGGTGCTAGAACCTAGAATCAATTGTTCGTATCCCAGTCTTGCTTGGCCCCCTCTCTGCAGATAAAATAATAAATACCAAAGTGTTTTGTAAATTGTAGAGCATCTCCAGCGTCAGGCACTGTTATTGATATGTTATTTCTGGGAGTTCTGAATCTGCACTTGAATTCACAACATGGAAGCCCGCAGTATATTTTAATTATAGCCACTTGATAATCCTGGGGTTGTGGAGTGGGAGGCTGTCCTATAGTATGCCTAAGAGCCCTAAAGAGATCACTCCAGGTCCATGAATATTCATTGCTATGCTAACTCATGAGCTGCATTTTCCTGCAGTCACAGTAATCAGATGCTTCCTGCATTGCTGGAACGTTACAGTCACTTTACAGCAGATGGATCATAAGCAGGTATTGAGTATCTCTGCTAGGGTTTTCTCTTCCCATCACCTAGTGATGCTACTAGGTGAACCTAGTGCTGGAGACACGAAAAGCTACCATGTCCTTCCAGGAAGATTGGCAGGCAACTGTTTACAGAGAGTTTCACACTCTTAAATTGGGCATTACAGGGACTCAGTTCTTTTATTCTTTGTTTACATTTTTTTTAATTAGAGGGAGGAGGGGAAGAATATAACTAGGGTAGGACCTTGCTACTCAAAAGTGGTCTCTGGTACAATGGCAGTGGTGCTATCTGGGAGCACCGTGGCAAAGTGTTATCTTGTTAGAAAGGCAGAATCTTGGGTTCTTCCCAGACCCTCGGAAACAGAATCTGCCCATTACCAAGATCTCAGGTCATTCCTTTGCTCATTAAATTCAGGAAGCACTGGGCTAGGAAGCTGGAGTTCTCATCCTCTACTTTGCCCTCGCTGGCTGTGCAACCTTGGGGAAGTCACTTAACCACTTTGGGCCCCTGTGGCCACCTTTTTTCTAAGGTGAGAAAGTAAGGTGAAGATATTAGTGATTCTTGGTTTGGTGTATAGGAGGTGGTTTCCTCATGAGCCCAGTGCAGCAACTATCAACAAAAACTCTATCTTCCTTGAAATTTCTAAGACCTCTTCTTTTCGGAACGGTTGCTCATCCAACAAATTATCTACTGATAATGCAGCAGGCACTGTGTCCCTCAGTCCCCTGAAATTTGCTTCCCTGGACTTGGAAGGACCTTCCTCCCTCACTGAAACCAAGCCCAGAGTCTCTGAAGTTTGTTCAGGGGAACCCCAGGTGTGGATGCAGTGAGGAAAATATTGAGATTTCTTAGGACTCTTAATTCCTTCTGTGGTCATTTCAGTATTTGTTTGCATCATTATTACTGTAGGGTTCACCCTCTGTGTAAATAATAGAATATTCCAACCTTTCATGGTACACGTTAGATTTGCATAAGGTGGACATGGTTTCTTAAAGTTTGTTGTGAGGCTTGTTCATCCAACACTTGTTCATCCAACACTTATTGAGGCTTTAATGTGCTCTCTAGACACAGGGCCAAATGCATGGGACTGAGAAGTAGGAAGACACAACTCTGGCCCAAACCAGACTTCCTTGGGAAAGCTGGCCTGCCATTTACCAAGTATGTGGAGGCATGCTCCTTGGCCTCATGTGGCCTTGCTTTCAGCATCTGTAAAAGGGGATCATAAATGCTTTGTGAAGAATAGCACAAATTTTAACTTCTGGCCTACTAGGGAGACAAGTCCAGATTTGGGACAAGGCCATGGATGCTGCTTTCTTGACCTGCATTGTCAAGGTTTCCTAGAAGAAATGACCTCTAGACTGAGACTCAACAACAAGGAACAGTTAGGTAGGTAAAGGCAAGAGTGGAGAACAGGTGGGATAGATGGGAGACTTTTCCTGGAAGGGTGAACAGCATTTAAAAATTCTGAAGATGAGACAGGACAGGATGAGTTAAGCGGAGCAAACCTAACTGTAAATCTGCTTGGTAGATAATTGTTCTGGGGCCTTTACTGGTATGGCTGAATGTGTGGGTATGTATGTTGAAGCCTAAATCTCCAGTGCCCAGGAATTTGGAGGTGGGGCTTTTGGTAGGTAATTAGGCCATGAGGGTGGAGCCCTAGTGAACGGGATTAGTGCTTTGAAAGGTGCTCTAGAGACCAGAGCGCTTCAGCAAGTGAGGATACAAGAAGAGAGAGCCATCTATAAACCAGGGAGAGGGCCTTCCTCAAGAACCCGACCTGCTGGCACCCTGATCTTCGACTTCCTGCCTCCAGAAGTGTGAGAGTTCAATGTCTATTGTTTAAGCCACCCAGTCTGTGACATTCTCTTATAGCAGCCCATACTAAGACAGTCACTTTATTACAAATTTATTTGAATAACACTGAAAAGTAAGGAGTAATGAGGGGACACTAAAAATATTTAGTAACAGCTAGTTTGGCACAGCACTGAGTAAACAAAGAGAAGCAGATAGTGCAAGGTGGGGGGGCACCACACCCAGGCAGACATTAACCCTTTAGTTGTTGTTAGGTGTGGAATGGTACTGGGAGAAGGATAATGGCTGCCCATGGCCAGTGGGGATCAGTGGAGGAGTTTTGGATCAATGGTGATGGAACAGGATGTAAATATTTCAGTGCTATAAGAACCAGTGTGATCCTACAGACGTATATTGCCTGGAATCAGTCCTGATTGTAACTATATTTCTTATGAATTTAAGACCCTGCACTGAGCATTCATCAAATGCCTCCCACCATCCTAAGAAATTGCCCCTGCCCTTAAGATGTTCTTAAGGCAACAGAGAAGACAGATTTGAGATTTTGGATTTAATTATAAAAGCAAATGGAAACCACTAATGGGTTCTAAGCAGGTAGGTGACGTGATCTATTTTATATGTTTAAAAGTAGAAAGGGTTATAGTGGGATGAAGAGGCACAGGAGAAGCAGGAAGACTGTCTGGGGCCATAATCAGGAACCTGGGCAGGAACTGATGGCAGCTTGGATGGAGAAGGCAGAGGGATGAATCAATTCAGAAGGTGGTCTGAGTTAAATGTAACTGAGGTCCAGGCTCCAGCCAGTGATCACAGATGGAAAACCAATTAGCAAGCGTGGGCTGTGGTTGTGTGAGCCTTCCATTCTCAAGGCTGATGATTTAAGGGCCTCTGCCTTCTTTGTAATAACCTGCCTATAGGGCTTTATATTTCACTATGTAGTTGGCTTTGTGATCCTCCAAAAATGTGCCCATTTTCTAGAGAAGAAAACCAAGATTCAGAATAACCAGGTAACTATCCCAAGGTCACACTTCAGGAAAGATACGAAGCCTGAGATTAAAAGCAGGTCTTTCAACAATGGAGCCTATCCTTTTCTTTTTATACCCTTCTTTTCTATGCACTGCAAAAACTGAGCTCTGTGTCAAGTTTCCTGCTTCACCTGCCGAGTCAAGCAGTTAGTGCCCAGCGTTCCCAGCATCCATGGGCAGCCTGACACAGTATCTACATAGGAGAGGTTTTTTTTTAAATTTTTTTTTAATGTTTATTTATTTTTGAGACAGAGAGAGACAGAGCATGAACAGGGGAGGGGCAGAGAGAGAGGGAGACACAGAATCTGAAACAGGCTCCAGGCTCTGAGCTGTCAGCACAGAGCCTGACTTGGGGCTCGAACTCACGGACCGTGAGATCATGACCTGAGCTGAAGTCGGACGCTTAACCGACCAAGCCACCCAGGCGCCCCTACATAGGAGAGTTTTTTTATGCAATCCTTTCTGTTTTGCTGTTAATGGTGGTGCTGTGACCCTTTTCTGTCCTTGGTAATGTTACTTAACCACTGTGTGACTTGTTTTCCTCCTCTGTAACATGGGAATACTAACTCCCCTCCCAGCATCATTAAAAATATGAATGTAGGTAATCCAGCATTTAGTTGGTATTGAATAAGTGTGCATTCTCTTCTTCTCCTTCTCCTACCATTGACCTATTAATATTCACTACCCTGGCAGTAACACTCATTCACTTGATCTCAAATGACACCACTAAGAATCACCATAATGATACTTGACATTTCTTGAGCACTAGTTCATGAACTATGGTGAATGTTTTTATTTATTTATTTATTTTTAAGAAGCTTATTTATTTATTTTGAGAGAGAAAGTGCGAGCAGGGTAGAGGCAGAGAGTTGGGGGTGGGGGCGGGGGGAAGAGAATCTCAAGCAGGTTCTGTGCTGCCAGGGCAGAGCCCGATGTGGGGCTTGAACTCAGGAACCGCAAGATCATGACAGGAGCCGAAATCCAGTTGGGTGCCTAACCAATTGAGCCACCCAGGTGCTCCAAACTATGGTGAATATTTTAGTCATTATCTCGATTAATCCTCACAAGCTCCGTGATGCATATATTGAGTTCATTATGCCCATTTCACAGATGCAGAAAGTGAGTCTCAGCAAGATAATACAATTTACCCAGATGCAACACAGCTAGAATGTGATCGAGTCAGAAGTCAAATGCAGGTCTCTCTGACTCCGGAACAGATGCTCCTACCCACTCACCCCCTGCCTCCCAAGCAAGACTAGCTGTGCTGTGACAGGTGCTGGGTTGCCTCACTAATTAGCCTCTGTGGCAGATGTGAGTCAGCATAGGGCCCGAAGCTGGCAGCAGGAGATGTGTTATCTCAATTAGGCCTTGATTTTAACTTCCAGAGAGTGAATGGAGGTTGAGTCTCAGAAGTTGCTAAGTGAATGAAATCGGAACAGCCAGAAATGACTTGCCTTAGGGGAAACAAACTCCTAGCTTCCTGGGTCACAGAAATTTTGTTTCCTCTCTCTGGCAGAATGCTGAGCCAGCAAAAGTCATAGCCCTGTCTTACAGTTTGCTCGGGTGGAAACTTGAAAGAGGCTCGGTACTTTGAGTCAAATGCAGGGCGAAGGATCCACGACACAACGTCTTCTGTCTCAGGGTGACCAAGAGGCGGTGAGGGCAGGGTGGTGCCATACCCTGAGCGTGGGTCACGGAGTTAGGCCAACAGGGGTTCAGATCCTGGTGCCTTCACGCTCTGGTCTTGAGCAAGTCAGACTCTTCATCTATAGCAAATGGCCTTTGATGCTGACTCAGCAGAGTTGTGGAGAAGATCAAATTAGATCAGTAAAGTGCTAGGCGTTGAGCACATAGTAACCACTCAGTACAGGGTAGTTACTGGGGTTTTATGCATGTAGAGAGCTCGGAAGCCTCCCTGGAACATACGCATATTATATCAGCTACACTTATTATTATCTCAGTGTTTTGACAATGACAGCACACAGCTTCTC
This sequence comes from Panthera uncia, assembly GCF_023721935.1. NCBI lineage: Eukaryota > Metazoa > Chordata > Mammalia > Carnivora > Felidae > Panthera > Panthera uncia. The sequence continues at coordinate 58,641,842 of NW_026057585.1, forward strand.
TTGCTCTTAACCCTCTAGTTCACTACACATCCAAATATAACACAACTAGAATTATAACTCCCTGAAATATTTTGTGGCTCATAGATGTTTCACTTAAATTATTTTCATATAACTTTAAGTCTCTTAAAAATCCATTTTCGCACAACGAGATAACACAGCACACACACAAAAAAAACTGGCTAAAATTAAAAAGACGGATAACCCCAAATGTTGGCATACTACTGCTCTCATACATCATTTGTGGGATGGTAAGATGGTGTATCCACACTGGAAAAGGGTTTGTTGGTTTCTTATAAAATTGAACACACACCTGACCTACGGCCCAGAAGACCAGCAACTTGTCACCTACCGAAGAGAAGGAAAACCCTTATCTGTGAAAGACTTACGAGAATATTCATAGCAGACATCTTCATTCCAGTCCCAAACTAGAAGTAGCCAGGTGTTCATTAGCAAGAAGTAGACAATCAAATTGTGGTATATTGTACAAAAGAGTACAAAGGAACAACTTACTGAGACACATAACATCAGAGGTGAATCTCAAAAATATGCTGAGTAAAAGAATCCTTACACACACAAAAAAATACATACTATTTGATCCCACTTATATGAAGTTCTAGAACAGGGAAAAGCTATCGTGAATTAAAAATTAAAGGAATAGTGGTTGTCTCTGGAGCCTGAATGAGAATGGACACCTGGGGGGGAGAATGACAATATTTCATTTCTCGATAAGGGCTTTGCTTACATAAGTATATGCATTGTCAGAACTTAGCGTGAAAGTTCACGTAAGATTTATACCTTTCACTGTATCTAACCTTTCCCTCCAAAGAAAAAGAATAGCAAATTCTGAACAAAACCCACATATGTTGAAATCTAGTTAATGAGATTCATGCTGAAGTATTTAGGGAGAAAATGCACAGATGTCTTCAGTTTAATTTAAAATGCATCAAAAAATTAAGATGAATTGATGAATGGCAATAGAGATGGATAGATAGATATGTGAAAAAAATAAGTATAGTAAAATGTTGAGTAATGGTTATATGGGAGTTCCTTATAGAATTATTCTGTACGTTTGAAAGTTTGCATAATGTTGGGGGAAAAGCGAAAAAATAATTCTTTAATAGTTACTAGCTTCCGGATAAAGAGATAATTCTAATGATCATATTGGAAGCCTAATGCAAATATATCATATTAAGGAATGTACCTTCAAGTTTGTTGTTATGTTTTAAGTGGGTAAGCGTGGACTTACAGGCCACTGAGGGTCAGAATGAAATGTGATTTAGTAAAGGAATTAAATTGATGGTTTACTGTCTACATTCATTACCACTAGAGAATTTTTTTAAAGACCTAATTTTTTTAGAGATTTTTAGGTTAAGAGCAAAACTGAACAGAAAGTACAGAGATTTCTACAGAGATTTCCCATATATCCCCTGTCCCCACACGGGCATAGCCTCCCCCATGATCAACATCCCCGAGTGGTGCACTCATTACACTGATAAACCTACATTGACTCACCATTATTACCCCTAATCTGTAATGTACATTAGGGTTCACTCTCAGTCATGTACGTTCTGTGGCTTTAGGCAAATGTATAATGAGCTATATCCACCATTATGGTATCATATCATACAGAGTAGTTTCGCTGCAGTAGAGAATTTTTTCCGTTGGTTTGCTCCTGTTGAATAGGAGGTGGCTCTGGTACCCAGGTATGGTACCATTGATGATTATGATTCACTTACCCATATGTAGAGCCAGGGAGGGAGACCAAGGCCAGCGCTCTCACCCCATGGAGTAGCTGTCCTTAGCCCTACACTTCAGACTCCTCAGGAGAGATTATGGTGGAGCTGTGGAGAGGTGCCTTCTTTATGCAAATGAAGACAGCATGTTCTTCATGTATAGGAAAGGAGCTGTTCTGGGCATACTATTTGCTCTGAGCTTCACTTAACAGTTCCAAGGTGGTCATCATCAGCCACATTTCACAGATGAGGAGACTGGAGATCAGAGAGGTCCATTCATTGGTCTGTAGTCCCATAACTAGGGAGTAGCAGAGGTAAGACTTGAACTCAACCTAACTGGTTCCCAAAGTTGTAAACTCCTACCACTTAAAATTCTGGAACGGGAGATATCTTCCGGAGTACTTAGGATCCAGAATGCATTTTCCCAGAGATACTAAATTATCAAAGGTGATTGGGCACAATAGAAATTGTAGCTTTTATACCTGTATTTTTTTTTTTTTTTTTTTGTGCAGTTTTGAGCTAAGCAGGATTCTCTCAGCTTGCCTGGGAACCTAATTCCTATGCATGGCATTATTTTGAGGAGAGTTTATGTCCCAAGATTTCAATCTGTGACCTGCAAACTTTTGAGACAAGCTTTCCATGAGCTAGGAGCCATCTGTATTAGTTATATTCTGATGCTTATATATGACTTTGCTATTTACAAAGTGCCTTCATGTCTGTATTCTTCTGTGGGCCCCAGGGCCATTCTGCAACATGGAGAAAATGAGGATAGGATCATTATCTCCATCTGACGAGTGCCAGGGAAGTCAGGAGAGAGGTCCAGAAGTTTGCCACACAGCTAGACAAGGGACGGAGCCAATTTGAGAATCCAAGCCCCAGGACACCTAGTTGAGTACAGCTCACCCCTCACCCACTTTTTATTCCGTTTTGGCTGCAGGCCTGTAGGCCCAGTCTAATTTACATGTGAAATCTTACCAGTTCTTGGTCGGTGACCATTATATAATGTGCAGCTAATGAGATAAAGTACAATTTCACTTTTGTTAGCAAGGAAGGGGAACTCTCGAGGGGATCATAATAATCGGGCCTTTCTCAGCGGAACTCAGAGAGTTTTATGGGCATGGAGAAACAATCCATCCTCACAATGGACCAGTGTGCCTGGGCACTCCCATTGTCCTCGCCATTCTATGGAGGAGGAGAGAACATTAAGAGATTTGGCTCAGGGTCACCAGCACCCAGGCTGTCAATCATACAGTCTCGGTGACAGAGCAGGGAGTGGAACTGTGACTCCCATGTAACCATCCATGAGAATATGCTCCGGCTATCACATCGTGTAATGTATTTTTAAATACCCCAAAGAGCTCTTGCCAAGGAGCAGAAATGGATGTTCCGTACGGCAGCCTTGAGACTCATCAGCAAGGCCCATGTCCAAGGTCAAAAGGAAATCGGGGTAGGCCCTAGAGAAACCCCAGACCTCTTTATTTCATCAGCCTATGAGCATTTGTATTTTTTATCTGTGAAGGATCATGCCTTTGCTTAAGACATCTAATCAAGCCTGCCAGTAACTTCCTTTGTGTCCTCGGGTGAGTCACTTTACATCTTTGGGCCTCAGTTTACTCCTCTGGAAAATGACAGTTGGGGCAGATGACCTCTCATTCTTTAGAACCATGAAAAAAGAGGATCCTTACCTGGAGAACCTGAGAGCATTTTTCTAGTCTGAATGTCTCCGAGAGCAAGGACCGTGTTCTTTTCTCTGTGGCCCCAGTGTCTAGCCCAGTTGCTGACACATAAACGTGGCTTGATGAATGTTGAGTGAGTGAATAAAAATGGCACAGCCCCTTTGCTTAGGATGAGCAATGTTATCATAAATTCTGTACATCGCTTGCGTGTATTTCAAGTGTGACCCATTTCATGCTGGAAATGCTGGTTGTTAATCATCCTAGAGGCCTGTCAGAATATTATCACTGGCTCCAAGAGGTTCTCATGACACAGAAGGCCAAGTCTTTCTGTTACTGCAGAGGTCTGAATGATAGCTGATGGGCAAAGCTAGAGAGTGAGAGAGGGACTCAACTCAACCATACGAGAATTCTAATTGTGACAGGGGCTTGAAGGTTAATTTTTACAGTTGGAGTAAAGAATCTTGATGAGAGACCAAATGGCCACGAGACCCAAGAAGAAAAACTAGAGCCTCCTTCCATACCCATGATTTTGTGTTCATCAGCCCGCTTTTCATAGGGGATGTGCGCAGATATTTGTCTTAGAGAATATGACTTTGAATTCCATTCTGAAACTTATTAATCATGTGAACTTAGGTAAATCTAATATTAGTACTATTAATAATAACATTAATAAAACTTGTGATGATAAGAATATGAAACTGGCACTTACTAACAGGCAATATATGTCAAGTGCTTCGTGGATTTTTTTTTTTCTTTACACTAACTGATTTAATCCGCTTGAAGAAGGACCAGTTATTGCTATCCATCAGATGAGTAAACTGAGGCACAGAGAATTTAGGTAACTCACCCCAGGTCTTCCAGTGAGAAGGTGGCAGATCCAGTGGTTGAGTCTGTTGACTCCAAAGCTGGAGTTCTCTATCAGTAAAACTCTGTCCTTCCATTTCTTAGGACTGTAAAATTGGGATTGTAATATCTGGTCATTCTTACAGGGTAGTTAGGAAAATCAGGTAAGTTTCAAATTGTTTTCTCTTCCATCAGACAGTCAGCTCTTGAGATGCATGGTTCATCTGGGTATCCTTCCGAGTGGTAGATTCACAAACAGTGGTCAGTAACTCTTTGCTGAATAAATATACAAATTAATGGACAGAATAATAAGAAACGACCTTATGAAGAGCAAGGTGGTATACAAAAGTTGTTGGGTTTTTTTTTTTTTTGATGTTTCGAATTTGTACTCAGGCTTGTTTAACATATTTTAAACTTGCAAAGTAACCTTGCAACAAAATAACATATTTTGAACTTGCAACGAAAGCTGCTTGTTAGTGCAGTGACTTTAATGCCCAAATCTTTCTCTATTTTGAGTGTTTCTTTCTAATTCCTCTAACCATCCTTGGTTGTATTTAATTTACATTTGTATGAAATTTGGAAGTGAAAATTATGGCCAGTGTTTGTACTTTATCCATTTCTCCTAAAATTATTTAATTAAAAAAAATTTTTTAACATTTATTTATTTTTGAGAGACAGAGAAAGACAGAGAATGAGCAGTGGAGGAACAGAGAGAGAGGGAGACACAGAATCTGAAGCAGGCTCCAGGCTCTGAGCTGTCACCATAGACCCTGATGTAGGGCTTGAACTCACGAACCACAAGATCATGACCTGAGCCAAAGCCGGATGCTTAACTGACTGAGGCACCCAGGCACCCCAATTTCTACTAAAATTATTAATGCCATTTCTGGTAGGAGAAACAAAGTGTTTGATACAACCAACAAGAACCTCGTAATAACCCTGTGAGGTTCATGGTTTAGCCCATTATACATGTGATGACCCTGAGACTCAGATTTATTTGCTATTGCTGTTGCTCATTCATTCATTCATTCATTCAGCATATAGGAACTGCACTGGAGTCTAGATATGATGTCACTTCAGACTTGGTCTCTGTCCTAAAGGAATTGTGTGGAGGACAGCTAAGAGTTCAGTGGGAGAGCACTGTTTGGCTAGCCTAATGGATTCTAAACTTCCGGTTATAGATCCAGGACTACAACCGTGACTGTAGCCCGATATTTGTCACTGTTGATACCCAGAGGTCATGGACACTAAAATGGAAAGGTGTGGTTTCCTAACCTAAAGCCATCAATTTGGTTGTCCTCCCCTTCTCATGAGCTAGCTTCTGGGTGAATGATCACACATGGACAACCTCCATTTAGACTGTGCATATCATACTCAACACTGAGAGACACATCTTCATTTTCATGCAAAATCATTTCCTGCTTCTATTTGATATCAGCAGAACATGTGTGTTTCAGCCCCTGTATGCAAACCTGACAGGAACCTGTAGAACTCTCTTCTTGTTGGGAGAGTTATAGAATTGTTACTGGGCGTAGCATTATTCTAGAGCTCCTGTGTTCTCTGTCCCTGTTCTATAAGTTGTCTTCTCCTTTTTCATTCAAACAAGAAAGAAAGCAGGTGAGCAGGCAGTAAGGAAGGCAGGATGGTTGGAAGGAAAGCAAGCAGGAGGCCGGAAGGCAGGGAAGAAGGCAGGAGGGAAACAAGGTAGGTAGGCAGGAAGAAGGCAGGATGGATGGAGGGAAGGAAGGCAAGCAGGAGACAGGAAAGCAGGAAGGAAAGAGAGTAGGCAGGAAGAAGGCAGGAGGAAGTCAGGAAGACAGGAAGGCAGGAAGTCAAAAGAAAGGAAGGAAGGAAGGAAGGAAGGAAGGAAGGAAGGAGAAAGAAAAGAAAAAAGAAATGCGCTATGGTCAAAGAAAGTTTGAGAATACAAATACAAAGAGAGTCCTTAATTATGAAACTTCTTGGATGTTTTATTATGCTATGGGCATCATATATTTGCACAACGGTGTTATCATGATGTACATTTTTCAACTTACTTGTCCATGGACACTTCTTTCATGGAACAAATATGGACACTTCATGGGATGGTGGTTCCTTGGGACAAAGCTGCTTCAGATATTAGGCTCTCAGGCTGTGCACTCTATTCAGCTTCTCTTTTCTCTATTTTAGTTCCTTTTGCTCTCTCATACAGTGATTTCCAAATGTCCACCTTCCTTTCTTCCTAACTCTCCTTCCTTCTGTCTTTCTTTCTGTCCTTCCCCATCTACTTAACTGCAGACCTATATACTATGCGCTGAAAAGACCAGTGATTGGCACTGAGCCCACAACTTTGTGGAGCTCAGCATCAATGAGGAAGACAGAAATGTAAGTCTTATGTGATGCTATTGTTTTGGGTGTTATGAGGGAGGAAACTGTGGGATATGGTGAAGATGTAAGGGAGTGGATAAGAAGGAATCAAGAGGAGGTCTTTTTTTTTTCCTTTTTGAATTTTTTTTTGAGAGAGAGAGTGAGAGAGTGCAAGTTGGGGAGGGGCAGAGAGAGAGAGAGAGAGGAGAGAGAGAGAATCCCAAGCAGGCTGTGTGCCATCAGCGTGAAGCCTGACGTGAGGCGCCATCTCACGATTGGTGAGACCATGACCTGAGCTGAAATCAAGAGTCAGACACTTAACCAACTGAGCCACCCAGGCGCCCCTTGAAGATTTTATTTTAAAGTAATCTCTACACCCACATGGGGCTCCAGCCCTTAATCCTGAGATCAAGAGTTGTACGTGCCACTGACTGAGCCAGCCAGGTGCCCCAAGAAGAGGTCATTTTTTTAAAAAAAATTGTAATGTTTATTTTTGAGAGATAGAGAGCATGAATAGGAGAGGGGCAGAGAAAGAGAAAGACACACACACACACACACACACACACACACACAGAATATGAAGCAGACTCCAGGCTCTGAGTTGTCGGCACAAAGCCTGATGCGGGGGCTCGAACTTAAAAGCCATGAGATCATGACCCGAGCCGAAGTCAGATGCTTCACCGACTGAGCCACCCAGGCACCCCAAGAAGAGGCCACTTTTAAGCTAAGTCTAGAGAAATGAATAGAGAGCAGTGACAGAAAATGAGGGGAAGTTAATTTCCATCAATGAAAACCAAAAGTAGACCAGAGGTCACAGGATAGCCTGGAATATCTGGAAAGCTGCACGTTTGGAGTCTAACCTTTAGGGTATAAATGGAATAGTGGATGGGTGATGATGTAAGAAGCAGGACATGAGCCTCACGTTTGCATGTTTGAAGCCATGATTAAGTTCTTTCTCCAAATATCATAAGTCAAAAACTTTTCTAACTGCCTTTGGTCAAAGTAAGGAAATTAGTATTACTGACCTTGTTGTGACTGTGAGTCCAACTAGTCAATCCTTTTTCCCAACATGTATTCTGCTGAATTCTCATATTGTGAGATGGTCTGCATACATGTACCCACACATGCCTGCAAACACACAAATTTTAAGGAAAATGGGCCCATTGGCACATTAAAAACTAAACTTCATGGTTTTTTTTAACCTTGGAGCTCTTTCGTTGTTGAGGAACATATATTCGCATGCCATAGAACATGCTTTAGGAAAATCTTTCTGACACTTTGAAATACTGAACATGACACTGCTATCACAACTTTAGAAATTACCAGGTGCCTAGAGATACTGGGCTGGAGGTCATTGCTACCATGTGAGCCTTAGAGAAGTGACGAGAACTGCTTAATGTCATAGGGCGTAACTGATGGAGAACCAGAGTTCAGGTCTCCTTGTTCTAGTCCAGGTCTCATTTTATTACACTAATAAATGGTCCAATTAAAGTCAACAGGCATTTATTAGGGACTCCATGTGCCTGTGACTGTCCTGTGTGCTGAGGATGATGTTGAAGTTTGCTCTCTAATAGGAGAGATAAGGCTCCACCAATAGATGAACAAATAGTGTCAGGCAGGGAATATTGTCATGTAGAAGAACAAGGCAATATGAGGCAATAAAGAGCAATGAGCCGGGGAAGTGAAGTTAGGACCTGGGGTTCGAGGGGTGATTGGGGCCATAGCCATGTGAGTGCTTAGGGGCCATGGTAGGGACATTTGTACTATTTGTGGGTTTTGAATGGAGAATTGACCTGATTTGATTTGTGCTTTAAAAAAGCTCAGTGCCGGGCACCTGGATGGCTCAGTCAGTTGAGCATCTGACTCTTGATTTTGGCTTAGGTCATGATCTCATGGTTCGTGAGTTCAAGCCCCCCCATCTGCGCTGACAATATGGAGCTACTTGGGATTCTCTGTTGCTCTCTGTTTCTGCCCCTCCCTGACTCGAGCACACGTGCTCGCTCGCTCTCTCTCTCTCTCTCTCTCAAAAATAAATAAACATTAAAACAAATTTAAAAAGCTCAATAGTGCTTCTTTCTCTGTGGGGAGGAGACCAAAAGACCAGTAGGGAGGGTAGTACCAGGGTCTGAGTGAGAGAGGACAGTGGTTAAGTCCAGGGAGGGAGCAGCAGAGTGGCAAGAAGTTCTCTGATTCTGGATCCATGCGAAAAGTACAGTGGATAGGAGTTGTTGACAATCAGATAAAAGAGAGAAGAGATGGGCAGCTCTGAGGCTTGGCCTGGTGACATGGGGCGGCTGTCTTTTGAAATGAGAAAAGTGATGTGCTTCTGACCCTTTGGAGCTTAATGTCTAGTTAGAGAGTCAGCATTTTTATGGTCCTTTTGTTTCTGTTGCTATAAAAGGAACACATATCCCGGTGAAAATGATAGAATAGTACAAAATGCATACAGTAAGATGTCGGTTCCCTGATTTCCTTTCCAAGAGACAGTGTGTCCAGATATGGCCTAAGAGTACATGTTGTGTATGTATGTGTGGGTATGTTATATTCACTTTTCTTTTTTAGTGTGGTGGTTCAGTCCATATACTTTGCACTGCAATGTACTTTTTGCACTAAGTAATATATCTCAGAGATTAGTCCATACCAACATAGGTAGAAAGACCTCAGGGGCGCCTGGGTGGCTCAGTTGGTTGAGCGTCTGACTTCGGCTCAGGTCATGATCTCACAGTTTGTGGGTTTGAGCCCCGCATTGGGCTCTGTGCTGACAGCTCAGAGCCTGGAGCCTGCTTCGGATTCTGTGTCTCACTCTCTCTCTGCCCCTCCCCTGCTCACGCTCTGTCTGTCTCAAAAATAAATAAAATTTTTAAAAAATTTAGAAAGACTTCATTCTTTTAACAACAGTGTGTTCCATTGTATTGCTGTATTATTATATATTTAATTAATTCCCTACTGAAGGACATTAAGACTGTTTCAGTGTTTTTAATTTACTAATGACACAGTGTTGAATAATATCTTTGAACATGTGAACGGTCTCAGATGTGGACTGAGATCTGTAGAGTGAATTCCTAGAAGTAGGTTTTGTGTTTAAAAAGGAATATGTACATTTAAATGTTGATCCATCAAAAGGGTTGTGCCAATTCATTGTCCAGCAACTATGAATGATGACACTTGTCAGGTGGGTGAAAAACCTTTATTATAACAGTGAAGCCAATGACAACTTATGTGTATGTGTGTTGCATTATAATTGCCAGAGAGTCTTGCCAACTATTATTTATTTAGTCACCAAACAACTCTAGAAAGTAGATATTTGCTTTCTAATTTTATATGTGAGGGTGGGGAGACTTGGAGAGATTGATCATTTGCCTAGCTAGTGAATGGTAAAGCCAGGATTTGAACCCAGATCTCTCAGATACCAAAGCCCAGATGGACTCTAGTTTAGCCTTTGCAGAAGAAGGCTTCCCAAGGCCACACTCAGAGTTCTGTCTCTTGGAGACTGAACAACCTGTCCCTAAAAATAACATGACATTATCTTGATAAGACCTTGGCAGAAATGCTGTTGAGAGCGTTGTAGCCACAGCATGAGGGTCAGACTAAATGACCTTCAGGGTCCTTTCCACAGTTTAAGCTTGCTGACGTCTCAGCCTTAATAACTGCATTGACAAAATGAGAATAATATTGCCTACTTCTAACTACATTAGAATGTCATGAAGGTGAAGGAGATAGTATCCCTGAAGCACTTAACAAAAACAAACTCTATAAACCCACATTAGGCTGGTGGGGGGCTGGGGTTGCTGCCATGGTATGGAGCTGTCCAGTCTGCTTGGCCTCCCCAGGTATTTATCAGGACTAAGCTCCCTCAAACGGATCTGTATTAGATACAGATACAAGTATAAACATGTGCTCATGTACACACGCTGAACTCCTTCTAACTGACTGGCACATTGTGTAGGGATTCCCAGAATTTTAAAATTTTTATTGACACCTAGCTCAGCTCACTGTAAGTTTCTCAGTCACACTTTTGTAAATGTCACAACAATCCCACAAGTTAAGCATTACTTATTACTTCCTTTTTCTGAGAGTGTGGACACCAAAGCTCAGAGAGGTGAATTTTCTCTGTCAGGGTCATACAGCAAATGGGGGGCAGAGCAGGGATTAGAACCCAGGTTGTCTGATGTGGACTTTGTGTGCTTTCCTTTTCCAAAGCTTAGCTCAAGCTTTACCCTTTCTGGGGTACATTTCTATATGCTCCGGTATATAGAACTCTGGTGTGGAGTTCTTTCAAGGCAGTAATGGTGGCTTCTTCATTTCTACACCCCCAGCCCTTAACACTGGGCTTCAGCCATGGTGCTGGAGTGGGAGCATAGCACTCAGTGAATGGAAGGACCTGGGATTCAAAATGAGGTCTGTCTTACTCCAAAGCCTGGGCTCTTACCAAGATATCATCACCCCCTCACCGACCCTGTGTGTTTAGCATGAAGTCGGAAATCTATTTTTTTGTAAATAAAGTTTTATTGGAATATAGCCACCACCATTTGTTTACACATTGTTTGTGAAGCTGCTTAAAAAAAAAAAAAAAACTTCATTGAAATATAATTCATGGGGCGCCTGGGTGGCTCAGTCGGTTGGGCGGCCGACTTTGGCTCAGGTCATGATCTCGCGGTCCGTGAGTTCGAGCCCTGCGTCGGGCTCTGTGCTGACAGCTCAGAACCTGGAGCCTGTTTCAGATTCTGTGTCTCCCTCTCTCTCTGACCCTCCCCCGTTCATGCTCTGTCTCTCTCTGTCTCAAAAATAAATGAACGTTAAAAAAAAAAAAGAAATATAATTCACATACCACTTCAAGTGTAAACCCAGTTTAGAAAATCATATCCCATTCTTACAGACCAAAGGATGGTAGAAGACTGTTTCCTTGTTGGTGTCTTGAAAGTGAAGCAGTGTCCATGTGCTAACAAGGAGAGAAGACGTAGGAAGGGGAACCACTGGGCATATTAGCGGTGACCCCTGATTTAGAGTTTAACCTAAAGACTTTAAGCAGATGAGTTCACAGAAGCACGTGGGTAACTGATTTCAGAGCACCCAAGGCCTCCCCTCTTTTTTTTTTATTTTTTTTATTTTTTTATTTTTTTTTATTTTTTAATATATGAAATTTACTGTCAAATTGGTTTCCATACAACACCCAGTGCTCATCCCAAAAGGTGCCCTCCTCAATACCCATCACCCACCCTCCCCCATGGGTTTCTGTTATGTTTCTCAGGATCCACATAAGAGTGAAACCATATGGTATCTGTCTTTCTCTGTATGGCTTATTTCACTTAGCATCACACTCTCCAGTTCCATCCATGTTGCTACAAAAAGGCCTCCCCTCTTTAAAAGAAAACATATACAAACAGCCCACCTCTCAAGGTACCTGCCTCTTTAACGCACAGCTAAAGCCGGGGTAACGGTGGGGAGGAAACGGGAATGCTAATGGGCATAGTAAAGGTGAAAAGAAATATTAGTAAAACATGCTGTGGGAGTTCAAAGGTAGATGTGATCACAGAAGTTTCCAAAGCCTTTTGTGTCCTTCTCTCATTTAACCTTTATTCCGACTGTGTGGGGCAGGATTATTCTCCCTAATTTACAGGTGAGGAGCCTGGATGAACTTTTCTATTTCAAGATTCAGTAGATTCCAAGCCCAAGTTTCTGAAGTATTCAGTCAAAACCCAGGGCTCTCAGGGCTCCCTTGGGGACAGCTCCATCCATGACTGTCCTCCGCTGCTGAGAAGCATGGATAACTTGGAAATTCAGATCTGGCCTTGGGCCTGGGGACTCTTATACTGTCATTACTCCATCGGGAGGAGGGGAACGTAGGGAAAATCAGGGGGAGTAGGAAAGATACATTTAGAGAAGAGTGTTTGGACTGGCCCAGCTGGTGGGGACCACCCCTTCCTTGGATGACTGGGGAACACGGGTACCCATGTGGGCTATGGAGTCATTCTGCTGGCTCCCTTAGGCAGGGAGCCTTGACCTGTGCCTCAGTTTCCTATCTTCGTTATTGTTATTTTCCTAGGGTTATTTTGAGAATGAAGTGAACTACTTTTTTTCCAAACCCCTAAGGATATTGCCTAGTGTGTGTAGTGAGCACTTAGGACACGTTGGCTATTATGATTTCGCATTCAGGAATATTAGGTGGAGCTGGAATATAAAGGGACTTGGATGCCAGGCTGTAAAGCCCGTCTTTGATTCTCTAGCTTTTCGTTTTTTGAACCTGATGACGTCTGGGCTTTGGGAAGGTTTACCTATGTTAGAATGGATTAAAGTAGCAGAAAAACTGGAGCCAAGAGATGGTGAAGGGGCTGCTGCCAAGGGCTTTATGGTAATTTCGGTGTCTGGGAGAGGAGGGCCAGCCCTGCAGACTGCACAGTGTCAGTGCCTGTCAAACTGCCCGCTCTGAGGTGCTGGTTTGGCTGTTATGGCCCAGATTCTGCCGTCGGGGAGCACTTTTGCCTATTCCTTTAGAGGAAATAGGCGTCATTTTCTTTCACCTGCCTGGGAGAGTGACTGTCTTTATGGAGCACCAAGGAAGAAGGCCTGGGGTCTCTGCAGAGAGTTGCCAGCTCAAGAGCTGGCATCAGGGTGGAAGCATCGGCCCCAACCAGCAGCCCAGCTGAGCTGGGCTCTATTTTAAGTACAGCAAAGGGCTCACCTAAAAGTCTCCTCCTAGGAGACAGCCTAACAGCATGCCATTATGCTCTTTCTGGGTAATGGTAGGCTCCAGGCTTGGCTACGCAGAGAGTCTCCCCCAAGATTAACCCCTGCCACAGGTGCCATCTTCCCACTTCCTCCCATGACAATAATTGTGCAGTCTGTTGGGAGTCAGACTCTAGGGGCTCCGAGCTCGTTGGCTGCTTGGCTCCCTTTCTGCTCTGCGTCATGCACATACCCAAGCCTTTAGTATACTGCATGTGGGCTTTCTCCGACTGCCTCTCCATCCCGAGCGAGGCTTTGGCTAAATGTGGTGCCCAATAACTTCAAGGGATCAAGTGCTTTCAAGAAATTTTTCTCCTAAGAAGATGAGCTGGGGGGAATTGAAAGCCAGGCTGCCAGCTTTGATGTCTTAAGTATGAAATTTCAATGGCTTACCAGCCGTCAAGCTCTGGTTTTAGTGCAGACGGGTTAAGATTTAAGGAAATGATCACATCTCCTGCCCTATGGGAGACAAGTAATGATGATGGAGCCGCCCAAGGAACCCAGAGGAAGAAAGGGGGAGATTCTGACCTGGCATTTTCAGCTGGCCTAGGGGATCTGCTGAATCTCTTTCTTTTTAGAGATAATTTGGTTTGGTATTTTTCCACAGTAAAATACATACTTATTTATCAGAAATTCAGGGAAAATATTGAAAGTCAGAAAGAGGAAGACAAAGCAGTGTTTTTGCAATTCCCCAAAGAAAAATATTTTGGTATGTTTCCTTCTAGTTCTTTTTCTAAGATTTAAAAAAAAAAAAGTTGTTATATTTGTTCTTTGTTTATCTATTTACATTCCTACATGTCTATTTGTTTATCTAATTTAATTGTATGCCTCAGTTTTTTAAAAATTTATTTGGTTGGTTTTATTTTTGCTTCGTCCAATCAACATGATAAAACACATTTTTTTAAATGTTTATTTTTGAGAGAGAGAGAGAGAGAGCATGCAAGCAGGGAAGGAGCAGAGAGAGAGGGAGAGAAAGAATCCCAAGCAGACTCCATGCTGTCAATGCAGAGCCAGATGCAGGGTTTAATCTTGTGAACTGTGAGATCATGACCTGAGCTGAAATCAAGAGTCAGGCACTTAACCAACTGAGCCACCCAGGCTCCCCTAAAATACGTTTTTAAGTTAGTGCAAACTCTCTGCAATCTGCATAAATACTTGTTGGACCAAGGTTTGCCAAGAGTTAGGGTACATGAAAATCACCTACAGTTTATGGAAATGTGGAAGGAGTGCCTGGAAATCTGAATTTTAATAATAATTCCAGATGAATTGTAGGCATGTGGCTCATGGGGCACACTTTGAAAAACATTCACTACATTTTTTAAAGGTATTAATTTTAAGTAATCTCTACGCGCAGTGTGGGGCTCAAACTCACAATGCTGACATCAAGAGTCTCAGGCTCTACCAACTGAGCCAGCCAGGTGCCCCCAAAAAACATTCACATCAAGCTAAGTATTATGGTTCTATTGGCCTATTGAGTGGATTTTTCATGTACTTATCCATTTTTATCATAATGAATTTCTAGGTTGTTTATAGTTTAATATAAACAATGCCATAATGAATATCTCTGGTCATTCACTTATTCATACTTTCAATAGGCATTTTTTGAGTACCGTACAAAGTAAACCTTTTTCCATGTGCTGGAAAGACCAGTGACCAAACAGATCCATTTCCTGCCTTGAGCTTTTATCTAATGGAGAGAAAGACAAACAGAATCACAAAATTAGATTAGTATAAATTGTGATGATGCTATAAAGGAAAGATTCAGGCTGCTGTGGGCAGGCAAATCATTTATTCAGGAGGCCAGAAAAGCCTCTTTGAGAAGGTGTCGTGTCAGTGCAGCTTGAGGGAAGAAGAGTAGTTAGCTGACATCATTTTTAAGATTTGCAGTACAATTATTGGATTAAAGGGTACTGACTTTTGCAGGTTTGGGTGTTAGGCAGAGGGGCAGAAATGGGACCTGAGACTAAATGGGTGTATGGTCAGCACACAGAGAAAGGAGATATCCTCTTACTGGTACCCTTCCTCCTCTGACCTTGTGCATTGCCCCTGCAGGAAATTAGACCAGCTCAGTAGTCATCCATTCCATGACCCCTCTATACCCCCTCCCCAATCCTTTCTTTTCTAAATGTATTTGCACATATATCTGACTCTGAATGATCAAAGTCAGTACTCTGTTGATTGGATAGATAGATGACAATTGAATGAATTATAGCTGCTCCTAGGCATTGCTAAGAATCTGGACCTGTGCATAGTGTCTACATTTGTTCTTCCCATAAAGCCTTACATCTGCCCCTTCAGGTAGGTATTATCACTCCCATTTAGCAGTGAGACGGAAGCTCCAAGAAGTGAAGTGACTTGCTTACTGTCACACATTTCCTAAGTAGTAATGAGACCCAAACCTGGGTCTGCAGGCCTCCATACCTGCTACTCCTTTAGAAATTTCCATAGTATAGGCCAACATTTAAAGGCCATTCTGGGATAATTCTTAGAGGCAGGTGGAGAGCGGCTTGTTGAACATACTGAGTTTCTGGGAGGATATATTCGTAGTTACCTGGAAGCTAACTGACCCTGGAAGTCCAGTGGAAATGACAACCTTGCCATTCGAGGCCATGATATGGCTCCGGGCTTCTGTCTGAAACCCTCCGCTGACCTTTTCCTAACACTTGGCATTTTAGTGTTCCGTTGATTACAGAACACTTACATGCAGCACGCAGTTGACTGTTTGTTAAAATGGAAAGTGGGAAAAAAAATAGAAGAGAAAATACACGCTTGCCAGAGCAGTGCTGTGGAGCGGCTGTTCCCTAGGTATTCATCTCAGTACGTCTAAACACCTATAATTAAACTAGCTTTGGAGCAGTGCCTCTTGGAGAGGGTAGAAGAATCAATTCTGCAGCATTTGGATCTTGTTTTTTGTATACACTGCTCAGCAGTGAAGATGTTCAAAAAAGACCAGATGCTGTGGCTCAAGAATGCAATTACCCACCTATCAGGGTGAATGGATGATGGTCTGGTCTTGGGGACATCCAAGCTCAGGGCAGCAGAGGGAAAGAGACAAGTGATGAATATGGTGTCCTCCAATTCTGTCTGTACCCCAGTCTCATTTCCTTGCCGGGAATTGTATTTTTATATCCTGGATGCAGTGATCACTGGGTAGCTTTGTGTTAAACAGCTAATTAATGGGAACTGAAGTCAGCTGTCCTATTCGTGAGACTCTAGACCAGGCAGAGACGCTTCACTCATCTGGAAAAATAAGTTGGGATCAAGCTGTATCTTTTATAGAAATATGTGAGGCATTGCTGTCAGATGCCAGTACCAGCCAGCACTGTCTGGCTTCTCATGAATCATTGAAATGACCTGAACCTTCGGTCTGAGTTGATGGTAGCTAATGTGCGCCATATAATCTCATATGCTCGGAATGTCTTGTGAACCAAGCATGCTATCAAGATACAGTTTTAATTAACATTTGCTTTTTAGATAATATACGCAATTTATTTTGGCAAGAGTTCATTGAATGTAAAATCTACATAATTAAGATACTAAACCTGCAATATTTTTTTTTCTTTGCAGTAATTTTTGCTGAATGACACAGATTCTGCAACATTTATTATCCAGCAGATAGCTGCGATGGGCAATCGCGATTTCATACTTTCTTTTTTTCTTCTTCTTTTTTTCTTTGCTTCTCTAAGCAATGGATACAAAGTCATATAATCAATTTTATTCACTTTTTAGATTTGAGGGTATCCGATCTTTTCCTGAATTCAATTTGTTGTTAAAAAGAATGCAAAGAAAACATGCTCGTGATTCTCCTGCACAGAAATCTGCTATAAAAATAGGGCTTATTTTATATTTTAATATTATTTTGTGAGTTTATTTCACTAAGTTTTTCACCATCATGACGGGATTCTGGGGCATGATCAACCAAGAGCACACCGGAAGAGACCTTAATGATCATTAAGATAAGTCCTCATTTTACAAAGACAGCCTTGGCCACTGAGTCTCCAAGTGGAAATGTGACTTGCCCAAAGTCATTCTTACAACACGGTGGAGCCGGGACCAAGACTAGACTCTTGACTAGCGTGCCTAATTTTCTACGATTCCTGCAGCTTCCCTTTAAGAACCATCTGCCCTCTACCTGCAAAGAGCCTCTTCCACCATCATCAACTATGTCTTATAAACTTTAAATGCCTTCATATAATGTAAAATAGGCCAGCTTGGGGGAGGGGGAGCAAAATAGACCTGGTTCCCAAAACCTTTGCCTATAGGGAAGAACAGCACAATGGCCGAATCCCAATTGCTTTGTTCTTTGTGATAATCCATATAATTGGGTCAGAGGGCTAATGACTTGGCTTCATGAATCTGAGCCATATGCCTCCATGATTTGCAGCCAGCCGCATGCCTGCAATGAGAGCGTTCATGATGGAAGCCCAGGGCCTCAGCTGGGGGAAATAGCAGCCAGACCAAAGCTGGGAATGGGAAACAGAATGGCCCCTGGTTATGAGGCCATTTTCTAGAGGCTCCCTCCACCCCTTCCAATCTGCTTGGTCTCTGAGCTGCCAAGTTCCTCCCAAACAGGCCCTTGACAAGGGCCTTTCCCGAAGACTCTGACTGCACTCAGAATGCGGTAGGCAGGGATTGCGCCAGTGTCAGCCTCTTCTCTCAGATCTGTAGTAAGCTGCTAATTAGTGTCAGTAATTGCTGGAGGAGAGGATAGCTGGCTGCCCATCAGCCTTGGGAAGGAGGGGGTGCTCGTTCCCTCCCTCCCTCCCTCCCGGCTCCCTCCTCTCTAGTGTTAAGCCATAAATCTATATCGGTTAAATCGGCTGTTGGGCCGCTTGTTGAAAAGGACGTCAGTGGAGTCGCGTCAGGTTAATGGGTTTAGCTAATGTATGGGCATAAGGATAAATAACCGATCAGGCATTGTAGCCAGAGGCAGAAGGATGGAGGTCTTTGAGAGTCATCAAAGCAGGGGACTCACAAGTACCCTTCTGAGGACCTGGGCCCTGCTCTTCTGGGGAGGAGTCCCACAGGATCCCTTTCTTGGGCAACTCTGTTAAAGGAACAAGAAAACAGTACTTTCTATTGGTGAATCATAGGCCAATAGATGGTGTGGAGGAACAGAAGGCTTAGATTTGGTGCAGATCTGCAGGCTGAGGTCCTATTACTGGTGCTGTCACAGACGGCTGTAACCTGGGGCAAAGGATGAACTTCTCTAAGCCTCTGCTTTCCCATCACTGCAATGGGGCTGGAAAGAGCATCTATCTTACAGTATCATTGAAATGAGCTGATACACATACAGTGTCCAGTACAATACTGGGTATATAATCACTAGTCATAAAGTGAGCACTAATAAATACTACGAATTAGATAAAAATATTAACACACCGGGCACATGGGTGCTTGTGAGCTAGTAAATTTCAGTGGAATTTCACACGATCCTGGTGTCCCTTTTCCATCAACTCAGAAGACCTATTTGTTTCTGACTGCCCCATGGTCATTTGTCTCTTTACCACCCCTCTCCCACCTTTTTCGCATTGGTATATGAGGAAGAGGTGGAGGAATTATGGCCACCAGATATCTGTGCTGTGCGTAGCCTTCTGTATCATATGTGCCCCGTGCATTAATGCCCAGTGTGGCAGTACTGAAAGCCCTGCTTATGTCCCAATAAAGCGTTCCTTCTAAGACATACTGCAAAGCTTCAGTAGTTTAGATACAGAATATCCAATGATATGGAGCAGCTGTGGTTTAGTTTTATTTGTATGTGGTATAATTATAAGATAATGCTATTGGTATGTGTGTGTAGGTATATGGTTTTACCTTCCATTTCCCAAAGATCTAGCTATTTTCTTTGCCTACAATATTCATTTGCTCAGCAAATATGTAATATATATTATGTTCTTATTTTTATATGTATATTTGCTAAGAAAATGTGTCTTGCCCATGTGCATACACATCTCTTCATTTATTCATTCCACAAATATTTATTGAGCACCCAGTGAATCACAGAATTTTAGAGCTAGAAAGGAAGGACATACAATCATCCTATTCAGGGATCTCAGTTTAGAGAAGAAGAAGATGGGATCTTAACATGACAAGCCCCACCTTCCCCCTAGGTACCCTTCTCCCCCATCTTCACTTAGAAATTATGGTCCATCAATATAATTACCTTATAACAATCTTCAGTAGCCCTCATCTCCCTCTCTGTCCTGCTGAGCTGTCCAGACCACAGTTCTGGAAAGCCTAGCTGTCTTCCTCTCCCGGCACCAGAGCAGCTGCAGGTAGCTGGATAAAATTGCAGCTTGATTGCACTTCATGACCTCACACCTCCATTTCAGGGAGTATGGCAAAATGGCATATACTAGTTCTGCCATGTTCTAGCTTTGGAATCCTGGGCAAGTTACTTAACCTCTCTGTGCCTTATTTTTCTCATGTAGAATAAGGATAACATCCTTTATCTCACAAGATTGTTTTGAAGGTTAAAGAAGTAAAAATACATGAAGCATTTAGAGCAGTACCTGATACTATAGAGGTATATATTCATTATCATTATTGAATACTCTACATTGTTGTCTCTTCTACATACACAAAGGCTGCTGGGTCTCCAACCATCCAAACCACATTCCAGGACAGCAGGAAGGGAAAGGGGCTTTTGCCTTTTGAGTCAGCTCCTTTAGGAATCCTTTCCAGAAGGTTCTCACAGCTTCTATTTACAGCATCTGGCTTCATGGACATGCCTGGCTGGAAGAGAGACTTCGAAATGAGATCTTTATTCTAAATAGTATTGCACCCCAAAGGGGATACTGTTACTAAGGAAAAAGGGAACACGGAATCTCTTCAGGCAAATGGCAGACCTTACCACATCCACAAGGCCAAATTTAACGGACTCTTCTCTGACTTCCTCTCCCTTAGCTGCCCAGGAACACCCATTCCACTCCTCTATATACACTTGTCTGTCTTGGCTTCTCTGAGTCCACACCCGATTGGTTTTCCTCCCACTTCTCTGGCTACTGCCTTTCCATCTGTTTTGCTGGCTTCTCCTCTTCTTCCCAATCTCTGTATGTTAGTGGGTCCCAGGTTACTATTGAACTCCCTTCTCCAGCTCAACTCATTCCTGTGGTGGGTGATGCCCCACTCATGCTGGCAGTGTCCACATTTAGATGTCTAACTCAGCCTTTACTCTAAACCCCATACCCGCACCTATTTGCCATCTTCTCTCCATTTGTATATTGAAGAACCATCTCAAACTTACATTTTAAAGCATAATTCTTGATTTCTCATCAAATGGGTTTCTTTCCCAGCCTGCTCCATCTCAGCACATGGATACAGCCCCAATCTGCTAGAAGAAACTACCCTTGATGGTTTAGAAACTACCTTTGATGGTTCCTCAAAAACTACCTTTTTAGAAACTACTTTAGAAACTACCCTTGATGGTTCCTCACTCTTTAAGCCCCCGCTCCCTTTTGCAACACCCAAATAATTCTCAACTCTGTCCACCTCTTCCCACGTTGGTAAGCGCTGCTGTGGTCCAAGCCAGCAATAGTCTTCACCTTGACTGCTTTGAGTCCATCTCAATGACTCTCCCTACCTGAATGCTTTCTCCTACAGCAGAGCACAGTGGCTGAGTGCCAGAACTCCGGACCCAGATGCCTGGGTTCAAATCTTAGCTCCAACATGTGCTAGCCATGTAACCTGGACAAGTTTCTTAACTTTTTTTTTTTTTTTTTGGTCTCAATTTGTTCATCTATAAAATGAGAATAATAATAGTACCTATTTTATATGGTTATTATGAGCACTAAATGAGTTAATATATGAAAGCACTCAGAGCAATGCCTGGCATATAATAAGCATGATCAATAAATGTTAGCTATTATCGTCAGCTATTACTACCATACATTTTTCGTGGAGTAGCCACAGTGATCTTTTAAAAACATAAATTAAATCCTTTCACTCCCTGTGCTTAAAACTTGCCAGTGATTTCCCATTTCAGTCGCAATAAAATTCTAACACATTACGAGGGCCAAAGGTCCCACATTACCTAGCCCTTGGCTCCTCCAATCTCTGCTCATAGCTCTGTCCCCATCATACAGGATCCTCAAGCTACACCTGCTTCATTTTCAGTCCTTTAACATTGCAAGCTCTTTGCTTTCTCTGGTGCGTTGTCCTGTTCTTCCATCTGTCTGCAATGCTCTTCCCTCTCTCCAGCTGTTCGTAGGACTGACTCCTCTATTTTCAGATCTCAGTTACATGACCTCCTCCTCTGTAAAACCCTCCCTGACCATATGCCAAAAGGGGTATCCCTGCTCTGGTCATTCTCCCTCTTCCTTTTCCATGGTACTTAACACAATTTTTCAGTTATATTATTGGCTTGTTTGCTTATTTTATAGTCTCCTTCTCTTTCCCTCTACTACTTGTGGGGTTTCTGAGAGCAGAAACCTTTCCTATCTCGAACAGTCATGGATCCTAGGACCTAACCCAGTGATGGCACCTAGTAGGTGCTCACAAAGGAGCTGGCGAATGAAAGGAAAGATGATTCTTGAGCAAGATTTTAAAGAATAAATAGGAATTTTCCAGATTCACAAAGAGAACAAGGATTTGAGGCAAAGGGAACAGCATTTGCAAATGCATTCAGATGTGAAACAGAGTAATGCCTTGCTCTCAAAAAAGTGTGGTGTGGTCCTCAGACCAGCAGCATTGGCCTCACCTGAGAGCTTGTTAGAAATGCAGAACCTCAGGTCCCTAGCCTAGACACACTGAATGTGCATTTTAAGAAGACTCCAGGTGATTCCTTTGAGAAACACTGGAGTAGTATGTACAAGGGGCCAGAAATAGCCATTACGATTAGAGCATAAAGTATTTGCATCTCATGTAAACGTCCAAGCTCTGTGACTACTTTTGCCTTAAGTTTATCAGAGGTCTGCACCATTCTAAGCAGTCTGGCAAGGTGAATTTTCTTTCCCTGTCCTCTGATAAAGATTGTCTGAGATCTTGAGCTGTCACTTTGTGCTTTAGTTGAAGCACTTATTCCTGGGTTGCATTGCGCAATAACCCTTGAGCGCCTTTTACCTTCCAGGCAGTGTGCTGGAGACACAGCAGTGAGGGGATGTAAGCCCATCCTTCAAGGAGCTCAGCATGAAAATGGGTTTTATAATACAGTTCCAGATCCCTCTGTGTGACTTCCCAGGTTTCCCTGTCAGGAATAAAGGTCAGCGGGGTGAATGGGATGGCGGGGGGCGGGGAGGGAATGAAACCTCAGAGGACTGAGGGTGGGGAGAAACAGGATAAGAGGGAGCTAGAAGGCCTACAGTTTTCTCCTTCAAGAGATCATTTGGAGAACAGAAAGAATAATGGCAGCAGTAGATTCCAACACACTAATACAAAAAGGAATCCATGACTCTAGAGTGATACTAAAAATTATAGAGGGAGAAAGGAAGCTCTTTGTACAGAAGACACCAACCACTGTATGAGGAATGGTAGAATTAGAAAACTACTATCTTGCAACTGCTAGAATAATAATTGCTTTATTGTACGTTAACTAACTAGAATTGAGATAAAAATAAACAAAAGAAAACAAAGCAAAAAAGAAATTAATGGAAAAATACAAAAACGTAAGAATATTAAGGATTTGAATATCACACTTACTAGCTTAATCAAAGCAATTGAGATGACTTAACATAATTTAAATACATCACTGAGTTTAGATGTACCCCTCCCTCTTTCTGTATAATATCGAGTCCTCAATATAACCTATAATTGTTATGTATTATTATATGTTCTTCACTCCTTCTCTGTACTCCAGCTACCCCACACACGTATAACAATCTCAAGATCTAATCATAATTGGGCCATGGAGGAAACCTTAACATTTTTCAAAAGGCAGAAATTAAGGTGGCCACACTCACTGGCCACAACCAGGCCAACTTAGAAATTACTGAGAAAATGCGTAAAATCTACACACATACAAATTAAACATAAAAAAGTAATTATAATTGCCTTAGATAAGTATTATCAATGGATGCTGAAAGCACCATATTATAAATTATTTGGGAAAAGGATATGCATACACTCTCAAATAGCATCCCACAGGGCACTGATTAATTATATAGGGGAAGGGGTAACTTTTTACCTTTGCAATGAAGAAATCTGGTAGACACCATATTTACCATGTGATAATTTTATTTATTCTTTGTACTTTTATGTTTTTTATGTTTATTTATTTTTTAAAAATTTTTTAATGTTTTTATTTATTTTTGAGATAGAGAGACAGAGCATGAGTGGAGGAGGGGCAGAGAGAAAGGGAGACACAGAATCCAAGCAGGCTCCAGTCTCTGAGCTGTCGGCATAGAGCCCTATGTGGGGCTTGAACCCACGAACCATGACCTAAGCCTAAGTCGGACATTTAACTGACTGAGCTACCCTGGTGCCCCACCATATGATAATTGTAAAGTCATCAATGATGGGACTAACTAGAATCATGTGATTGAAACTGAGGATTATTCTGAAGAACACCTGGCTATGTTATTCAAAAATGTCCATATCATGGGGATAAAAGGGCTGACGACCAGTTTCAGATTATAGGCTAACAAAAAATCACAATCAAATGCAACTTGATTAGATCCTTGATTAGATCCTACATGGCAAACAATTGTTCAGAGGACATTATTGGGACAGTTGGGGACATCTGAATATGGACTATATATTAGGTAACGGTTCTCTAATGTACTGAGCAAGATCATAGTATTGTGGCTAGGCAGGAAAATATTCTTGTTCCTAGAACATACATGCTCAGGAATTCGGGGGTGAAAGGTCATGATATTTCCAACTTACTCTCAAGTGGTTTAAAGGGAAAAAAATCAAGTATATAGGGAAAGAGATAAGATAAATGTGACAAAATATTAAGCGTTGGTGTATCTAGGTAAAGGATATTGAGGTATTCATTGTGTTATAATTGCAACTTTAAAGTAGGTTTAAATTTTGTTTTAAATAAAAAGAGTGTTTTACTATCCCTGGGGGCTGATCCTATACAGACCGAGTTCAGTGTATACAGTGGATTCTCAAAACTCACATCATTTGGGATTTGAGTTAGCCTGACTACTGGCCCCTCAGCTTGCACCCCAGGAAGTAAGGTTGGCTTTGAGCAGAAGGGACAGGGGAGCCGGGCTTCTGTGGGCTCAGATTTAGCCTCTGTCTGAAGCTTACATCATCCCCTTCTCTTTGGAGTGTCTGCACTAACGAGCCATGAATATACAGTGCCCGACAGACTGGGGAACACTGAGGATAAAAGCCCGCTTTCCTTTTCAGCAAAAACTGGGCCCCAAAGCCTCCCACCACATCTAGGCCCCTTTCCTGCTGGCTGGGGAGGGTCTGGGAAAAGAGGGGCAGACTGTCGGGGTGGGAGCAGGTTCTGGCGTTTTCTTTGCAGGGGTAGGGGTCTTATTAGGGTGAGCAGGGAAGCTAAAGATGAGATGAAATTCTGATTGTGAGTCAGGGCGAGTGAATTTAAAGAACATTTTTAGTCACAGATGGTTGAAGAGAAATACAGAGAACAGGCCCCAGCACCTCGTCTTCCTAGCTGATTGCAGGGAGGGGGAGCTTGCTAATGAACACATTGATTTCCCAGCTCCTCAGAACAATAGCAAATGCTTTTTGCAGTTATTAATTGGGATCCCACAGCAGGTGTGGGGGATGGAAGGCGCTAGTGATTCTAAGTTTATCTTTGGGGGTTAGGAGAAGAGAAAGAATTTAAAGAGGAAGGAGGGAGTTCACGGAATATCATGGCAAGAGAGCTGGATTGGATGATCCCAGGTTGACTTCAACTCTCACCTTGCTGTGAGCAGCAGAACCTCTTTAATACTTTGTTTTCCTCATTGGTACAAGTTTGGATAATCATTTTCCTTCGTTTATTTATTTTTGAGAGAGAGAGAGAGAGAGAGAGAGATCGATCCTTCATGTGGATAACATGAATACCAAGTGTATTAGTTAATACATCTACAAAGTGCTTTGTAAGCTTCCCAGGTTATGCACTGTTTTTTTTGCTTGTCAGTCATTTATTTTTAAAGTCTTTATTAAGCACCTACGGTGTACCAGGCGCTGTGCTACATTCAGGAAATGTGGCAACGTATCAGAAAATAGTCCCTGCCCCATGGGACCTGTAGTCTAGGGAGGAATAAAGTCATTGGTCAAGTGATTACAAATGCACTGAGATAAGCCAGTGCTATTCCAACAGGGAGCATAAAACAGGTTAACCCAGGAAGTCAAGAAGGGCCCTTATAGTAAGCAATGGCATTAAGGAGACCCATCATAAAAAATAACACTACCAGCCTTCCCCATGGAGCAGAGTCAGAGACTTAAATACCTAGGTTGGTCAGATAGACAAAGGCTTGAAACCTTGAGAAGGATGGATTGATTCATATCTCCCCACTGAGGTGAGACAAGCCAATATGTCCTCAGAGCGACCCCTGCAGTCCTGCTAAGGTTGCCTAGCCTTGTCCACGAGGCAGTCCTAGAGCAGGGTATTCCTTATTCTCATGAAGCTGACACACTGATAACAAAGCTACAGCTTTCCCAAAGAGGTTAGGCAATTCTCCCCCTCTCCCAAATCAAGAGGCAGCAGGGAACTGAGGTCTCCTCAGATTCCCCCAGCATCC
This sequence comes from Panthera uncia, assembly GCF_023721935.1. Lineage (NCBI taxonomy): Eukaryota > Metazoa > Chordata > Mammalia > Carnivora > Felidae > Panthera > Panthera uncia. The sequence continues at coordinate 58,667,804 of NW_026057585.1, forward strand.
CACAATGCACCTTCCAAGTGTACCTCTCGGGGGGAGAGGTCTAGTTAATGACTGCCATGAGCCTGTGCCCAGTGGTACTCGTGGTATATATCCCCAGTCCTAGCTGAGCCCCGCCTTTTATAAAACCACCCTTGAAAGACAGGACCTCTGGATGCAGACAGGATATTCTAGGATAGAAAGCATATGTCGGGAAGGGAGGTTTGCATTCACTTCCGTTGAGACTGAATTTCCTGAGCAGCCAGAGAGAGAAATTGGGTGCTGAGCACAGAGTGCTCTACTTCTGGTAGAGTTGGGGGCTGGACCGCAAAACAAATGCTGTGTATGGAGCAACAGTTAAGACAAAGGGTGGATGAAAATACCATGGGCGGGTCTGAAGAATCTTTTTTGCTTGCCCTTCAGCCGTGGAAGGCTTTGTATAAATCAGCAAAGCACTGCTGTTTTGTGGACTTTGGTTTCCTCCTCAAGTGGTGATGGTGGGGGTGAGGGGTGGTAATGGTGGAGGTGTGGTCTGTGTATGTGAGTGTTCGGGAGTAGGGGAGCTAGAGGAGGGTTGGGGCAGTGGGGGGAGTAACTTAGAGAGTAACCCCTAAGACACCTTCAGCTGCTTCTGTTGAGTCTCTGCTGTAATCATTTACCAGTCTGTAAAATGGATATAAACACTGCTTGTGTTCTTTAGAGAGAGATTTCTTGAATAGGACAAAAAGAGACAATTTTGTAAGGCCTTCCACATCGAACAATGGGATCAGATCATACACTTTCCACTTTGCCTTCAGGATCCAGATGAAATTAGGAAATAGCTTCTATTTCATGAGGAAACTTTTTTTTTTTCTATCATGTACCATACTCTCTATTCAAGACTTCACAAAAGAAAAAAAAGGAATAAAATTCACACGTTTGCGAGAAACTGCTGATGTCTTCGAATAGCTTCCCACAAGCAGGAAAATCTGGTATTTCAAAAAGTTGATTTCCCACATATGAAAGAACACACTTGTTGATGATATGGATGATCAAACCATTAAGTAAGTGTTGTTTAGGTTAAAACAAAAAAGCTGTACCCTTATTCCCAGTGTCTGGAACAAACCAATCCCAACCCCCACAAGGGGCAAGGAATAGGTGATAGAAAATTTCATGTGGTTCTTTAGTACACACACAAACACACACACACACAAATGTAGATATATTCTGGGAATTTCGAAGATCAGTTAATTATATGTTCTAAGTGTTGTCTGTGCCTTAACCCATTGAATCCCACAACAATTTTGTAAGTGAGTTGACTATGATCAGCCTCTTTTTCACAAATGTGGGAACAGAGAGGCCACAGGGGAGAGCTGAGAAGTGGTAGCACTGGGAGTTGAACCCAGGCCGCAGAGCTTTAATGTCTGCACCCTTGAAACAAAAATAGAACACTTACAAATAAAAGACATGTAAAGTCTAATAAATATAGACTACACATTTGCTGTCTGATATTTTCTTTTTCTTTCTTTCTTTTTTTAAAGTTTATTTTTATTTATTTTGAGAGCGAGAGAGAGAGAGAGAGAGAGAGTGAGAGCAGGGGAGGGGCAGGGGGAGAGAGAGAATCCCAAGCAGGCTCTGTGCTGTCAGTGCAGAGCCAGATGCAGGGCTCAATCTCATGACCCATTAAATCATGACCTGGGCTGACACCAAGAGTCTGATGCCCAACTGACTTAGCCACCCAGGCACCCCGACATTTTCATTTTATGAAGTCCCACTTGGTCCAAAGTCTTACATATTTGCTATACAACCTTCATCAAAATGTTGACTGTCATGTACATGGGCCTCACTGTTATTTCTTACAACTTCATGTGAATCTACAATTTTTTCAATAAAAATTTAAGACAAGTTGGCTAGCACTACACATGTCGATAAACACTTTCTACCGTACCAGTGAATTAAAATTTAAGTTATAAAACTACCTCGTTTAGAGTTAAAAATCACTCTGTAAATGTAAATAAATATTTTACGGAAATATCCCAGCCACTGGTAGTGGGAGGCTTGCAAATGAGTGGGTTATGGATGTTTCTGTTGTTTCAGCATCTGACTTGATTTCAGCTTGGGTCATGATTCCCAGGTCATAGGATTGAGCCCCACATCAGGCCTCCCTGCTGAGCATGGAGCCTGCTTAAGATTCTCTCCCTCTCTCTCTCTCTCTCTCTCTCACTCTCACTCTCTCTCTCTATCAAATTAAAAAAAAAAAGAAAAATTAAGAAAATAAGATGGGTCAAAGTCCCAGTCAAACTGTATCTTAGAAAAGATCCTTAACCTGTCTGAGCCTGTTTCCTAAATATGTAAAAGGGGATAGGGAGGCCTACTTCATCGCATTGTTGGAAAATGGCAGCCTTGAAACCAGGTTTGTCTGATTCCAAAGCTGCTTACTCTTAGTGGCTGCATGCCACCCTGAGTGGAAAGACAGTAGGTGCCAGGTGCAGAGAAGGGAGGCTAATGGGGCTTATCTGTAGACCCTGCCGGTTACCCCTCCAGCCCCTCTCTTCGGCCACTTTCCCGGGAGCCCGTTCCTTACTGCGGGGGCTATTCTCAGATTGTCATGTCAGCTCCGCTGGGATTGAAACCCGTGCTCTTTCCAGTTCAACTTCTCCTTTTCTTCCCAAACAAGCTGAATTTGGAGCCAGAAGATCCCAGGTTAAGACTTGCTTTTGCTGTGTAGATTCTGGCCAGCCATTTCCCCAGCTGGGTCTCTGATTTCCTGTCCTTCCACAGCATGAAGACCCCACAGAAGGGTGCACTGTCATCTCCAAGGTGCTCGGAGCCTCAGCATCTCTCGTGTTCCCCTCCCCCCCACCCACTCCCCAACCTCAAGGAGTGAGAAATGCCTCCTGGCACCTCTCACCTCTTTGTGCAATCCCGTAGCTGCATTCTCCTACCATTCCCCTGTCCCTTGAAAAACACTGGGCCAGGGGAGGTAAGGAGTGCAGTTGTGAGACCGTATTATATGTGAAAGGGCACTAGCTAGGCAGCCCAATCCTAAAACGTATCAGGTTTCCATCATGGAGGCATGAGGCAGCCTCTAGCCTAGGGAAATCGAGAAGATGCTATAATTGGAGCAACTCAGTGTTGCTAAACTGAAAATTTTGCGAAATCAATTGAGAGAAAAATCAATATGGGATTTTTTTTTCCACGATGAAAAGACAAGATTCCCACACAATTAAGAACTGGGCTGCGGTTTCCACACTCTGCCTGTCATGTTCTCTTGTTTCTGTGCCACAACTGTTCATCAGAAATAATTAAACATTTTCCCATGGGCAACAATTACTTGCTTAAAATATTATGAGTAAGGAGAATACATTTATAATTACCTAACCTTTCTGAAGGTGAAAATATATATTATCCTTTGATAGAACAGAAAAAAGGAGTTCCTGGATGTGCCAGCTCTCTGTGCTGTATCTATCCCGATTACACTAATTGCTTTAAGGAATGGAACAATACTGTTTTACACACCCAAACCTTCCCTTTCATTTTCTGTAACTTTTAGGCATCAAATAATGGTTCCTCCTTCTTGTTGTTTTTGTAAGTCATTAAATAGCCAGCCTGTGGCTATTAGGACTGCCAGACAGCATCTCTGAATTGTCCCAATGCTATAATATAATGAGAGATGCAATGTCTGTCTTTTATTTATTTATTTTTTTAATTGAAGCATAATGGGCATACAATATCTTGATAGTTTCAGGTATACATCATAGTTATTCAATATTGTTGTACATTACAAAATGATCGCAGTAAGTCTAGTTACCATCTGTCAGCATACAAAATTATTACAATATCGTTAACTATATTCCCCATTGTATACATTCTCATGACATATATTCTATAACTAGAAGTTTGTGTGCCTTAATCCCTTTCACTTATTTCACCTGCCCCCCAGAACACCCCACCACTCTGGTAACCAACAGTTTGTTTTCTGTATCTAGCAGTCTGTTTCTATTTTCCTTTTCGTTATCATTTTTAGATTCCATACTTTAGAAATCGTATGGTATTTATCTTCCTCTGTTTGACATACTTCACTTAGCACAATACCTTCTAGATACATCCTTGTTGTCACAAATGGCAAGATTTCATTATTGTTTATGGGTCATATTCACACACACACACACACACACACACACACATCTTCTTTATCCATTTGTCTATCAATGGACTTAGGTTGCTTCTCTATTTTGATTAATATAAATAATGCTGCAATGAACATAGGGGTGTTTCCATTTTCTTCAGATAATTACCTAGAAATGGAATTGCTGGATTGTATGGAAGTTCTATTTTTTAATTTTTTTAGGAACTTCCATATTGTTTTCCACAGTGTTTGCACCAATTTACGTTCCCTACCTTTTCTCCACATCCTCGCCAACACTTGTTATCTTTTGTCTTTGTGATGATAGTCAACCAGACTAGTGTGAGGCAGTATCTCATTACGGCTTGATTTGCATTTCCCTGATGATGAGTGATGTTGAGAATCTTTCCATGTGTCTGTTGGCCATCTGGATGTCTTCTCTGGAAAAATGCCTATTTGGGGTCTCTGTCCAATTTTAAATCAGGTTGTTTTTTTGATATGAAATCTTTGATACCAAACGTATTTTGGATGTCAGTTCCCCATAAGATGTATGTTTTGCAAATATCTCCTCCCATTAAGTAGGTTGCCTTTACATTTCTCTGATGGTTTTTTTCACTGTGCAGGAGATTTTTAGTTCAATATAGTCTCATGTTAATTTTAGCTTTTATTGTCCTTGGCCTGAAGAAAGTGGTCCCCCCCCCCAAAAAAAAAAGATTGATAAGACTGATGTCAAAGAGCTTACTGCCTATGTTTTCTTCTAGAATTTTGTATGGTTTCAGATCTTACGTTTGTCTTGAATCTATTTTGAATTTGCTTTTGCATATGGTATAAGGGAGAGGGCCAATTTCATTCTTTTGTGTGTAGCTGTCCAGTTTTCCCAGAACCATTTGTTAAAGAAACTATCTTTTTTCCCATTGTGTATTCTTACCTCCTTTGTCATAAATTAATTGACCATATATGTGTGACCACATAATATATATTATTTCTGCGCTCTCTATTCTGTTCCATTGATCGATGTGTCTGCTTTCATGCCAGTACTATAATGTTTTGATTATGATAGCTTTGTAATATAGTTTGAAATAGTTTAAGTTGGTTACTTTGTTAGCCACATGCAGACACAAACCATGACCCCAGCATTCTGCATATTTTTTACAAGTTTTATGATTGTGCCTTAAACACACACACACAGTGACAACAACATAATAATCACAGTAGTTAACATTCATGTTGGGTGCTCATATCCTGTTAAGCATTTCTAATGCTTTATATGTACTATCTCATCTAGTACTCAAACATTTCCATGACGCCGGTTACTATTAACATTCTCATTTTACAGATGAGAGGACTGAGGTCCAGACGTGTTCAGTAACTCACCCAAGTTCACACACACAGCCAATAAGCAGTGAAACTGAGTTTTGGTCCAGAGTCTGTCCCTTTAACCACTACACTGAACTATCTCTCAAATCTTTTATTTATTTATTTATTTATTTGTTTATTTATTTATTTATTTTTGTAACGTTTATTTTTATTTTTGAGACAGAGAGAGACAGACCATAAACGGGGAAGGGGCAGAGAGAGAGGGAGACACAGAATCGGAAGCAGGCTCCAGGCTCTGAGCCATCAGCCCAGAGCCCGACGCGGGGCTCAAACTCACGGACCACGAGATCATGACCTGAGCTGAAGTCGGATGCTTAACCCACTGAGCCACCCAGGCACCCCTCTCAAATCTTTTTATCAGGTTATTTTGGTTCTATTTTTTTGTTGTTGTTGACTAGAAAAGAATATATTTTCTGTAAAATACTTCTCAAAAGGCTGATTGCAATCATGTTTTTGTGTTAAAACCTTTTCTTTTTTCGAATTTGTTTGGCCTTAGTGCTAGTTTTCAAGTCTACAAGCAAGTAATTACAATAGTAATAGCAGTTACCACTTACTGAGTCTATATCCTGGGCTAAGCACTGATCTAGGATCCTCACTTCCTTCCCACCCCTTTCCCCATATACATGATAATGATACAGGGTAGATAGTATTCTTAACTTTCACAAGGATAAACTGAAGCCCTGAAGGGTTAAGTGATACAACTAAGGTCACATGGCTAGTAAGCTCTAAAACAGGGACTTCAAGTCATCTGCCCATTTCACTCAGCCAATTTTATCACAAGTATTTTGTGCCAGGCACTGTCCTTGACTCTGGCAATACCAGAGTCACCAGTACCCCCACCAGTGCTACCTTGAATTAGGCCTTCTCCCTACTACCAGCCAGGGGCACGGTTGGTTCATACAACCACCATGTTTTAGGGTGAGTAGTTAATATAGCTATCTGCACACTTTCTTTGGAAATGCCCTCTCCCTTATTTTACAAAAAACCAAGTTTTAACAACTGTTCCACAGGATCTAAAGTTATATAAAATTTTATTGAGGTTCTGCAGAGTCTTTTAAAAGCAGCAGTAGAGGGGCACCTGGGTGGCTCAGTCAGTTGAACATCCGACTTCGGCTCAGGTCGTGATCTCACAGTTCGTGACCTGCTTTGGATCCTCTGTCCCTCTCTCTTTCTCTGTCCCTCCCCCACTCATGCTTGTTCTCTCTCTCAAAAATAAATAAACAGGGGCTCCTGGGTGGCTCAGTCGGTTGGGCGTCCGACTTCGGCTCAGGTCATGATCTCGCAGTCCGTGAGTTCGAGCCCCGGGTCGGGCTCTGGGCTGACCGCTCAGAGCCTGGAGCCTGTTTCGGATTCTGTGTCTCCCTCTCTCTCTGACCCTCCCCTGCTCATGCTCTGTCTTTCTCTGTCTCAAAAATAAATAAATGTTAAAAAAAAATTAAAAAAAAATAAACATAAAAAAACCCAGCAGTATGTATTTTTGTGTTTGCATATATCATTGGTAGGAGGGTATTATGTCGGAACTCAGTTTCTGTCTCTGATTTTGTCTCTTTTCTTTACCTCCTAGCAGCAGACAGCAAAGCTCGGTATCCAATATCAGCACATTGTCAGAGATACACTACTCTGTCCCCAGGAATTATGTTGATAATACAACAAAATTTATAATGTGGAGTCTTCCTCTCAATGCCTACAGTTATTTTTTCTTGTTTTGCTGATTTTTTTAGAAGCAATAGTATGATGGGTAAGGCCACAACTCCAGAGGCAGACTGCCTGATTTCGAGCCTCTTTTTCAACACTGATCAGCTGTGTAACCTTGAGCAAATTGCTTACCCTTTCTGTGCCTCAAGCTTCCTTATCAAAGGAGGATGGTGGAATCGTAGTGCCTGCCTCATGGGTAGGTTGAAGGTGTAAATATGTGTCAGTGTTTAGGACAACAGGGCTTGGTACATGGGCCAAGGATTGGCCATTGTTACTGACAGTCGTCTATAGACTGGAATTTTAATTATAATTTGAAAAGGCCTTATTTTTTAAGACAGAAAAACTCGTCCTTCATGATCTACTTTTTCAGCTCTCAGAGGGCTGCTGTGTTCTTTAAATCTTCCCTTCTGGGGGATTATACACAGTCATTCTGGTAAGGATGCTCTCAGTGCAAGTCTTCCATGGACTTTTCCAGTGAGCGAGAGGGTCTGCATTGCAGCAACTTGCTACAATTAGCCCAGACTGGTTTGTGGATGTTGTCTTTAAACAGTGTGATGCAAGTGGATTATTTGAACAGGCTGTAAAGTTTTAATTGGTACAGCTGATAAACCTCTCCCGGCTTCCACCCCCCACAAGCTGTTAGGTGTTTCATGTCCCACGTCGCATAGTAAGATTAACTCCTGACTGAACCCTTCTCTTTTGCTGTTGCCCCTTACAAACCCTTCTCCACAGGGCAGCCAGAGCGATCTTTTTCAAATGCAAATCAGATATGACACTCTTCTGCTGAAACCCTTCTAGTTTCTTCCCACTGCACTGAGAATACAATCCAGATCTCCCCAGCAGGACAAGGCCCACCTCACACCTATGCTTCAAGTGCACTGGCCTTCTTTAGGCGTCTAAAACCTGCCAAGCTCCGTCTGAGTGAGACCAGAGTGCTTACTGTTGTGAGTTCCTCTGTCTGGAATGTTCTTTCCTGGCTATTCACAGCCTGGCATTTTTTTCATTCTTGTGGGCGCCATTGGAGATGTCACTTTCTTCAAGAGGCCTACACAACTTCCCTAGCTTAAATGAGCACTGCTGCCCCCACCATTGGACTGCTGATTTTCCACCTAAAACATTTCCCAGTGTGTAATTTTTGCCTCTCTTTCTATATTTGCATATTTCTTGCCAGCCTTTCCTTCTAGACTATGAACTTCCCAAGGCCTGTCTGGCTGTCACTGTATCCTGAGTGCTTAGCACAGAGAATCCAAGTGAAATACACACAGCACACCAGAGGTTGACTTAAAGTGCCTCTGGAGTACCTAGAACCACATTCTGCACTGGATTATGGCTTCTGCTTTAAATGTCATTTGCTAATTTGCTTGACTTTTTTTTAATAGAAAATGAAACAAGTCTCTGAGTTATTCGTAAACTAGTAGGATATTTATTTTCTTCTCTGTTTATGCTCCTGAATAGGAGAGGTGAGAATTCCCTCGGGCCCCAGAGTTTTCCTCACCTCCCCCTGAAATGCAACATCCTGCAGACTGCCTTAGGATCGTTTGTGAAAGACAGGACACCTGGCTGGCTCTGTCAGTGGAGTACGTGACTTTTGATCTTGGGGTCATGAGTTCAAGCCCCATAATGAGTGTAGGGATTGCTTAAAAATGAAATCCTTAAAAAAAATAAAAAGGACAGGATCCTTTGTGAAAGACAACTGAGAACCCATGAAGAGTAAACCAAGCAGTAGTTCTCAAAGTGTGATTCTCAGACCAGCAGCATCATTATCGCGTGGGAATCTTTGAGAATGCAAGGTTTCCCTAAACTCACTGAAGCCAGCTGTGGGGGTGGGCCGCAGAAATCAGTGTTTTAACAAGCCCTCCACGTGATTCTGATGCATGCTCTAAGTTTCACATCCACTAAAATCAAAGGAACTTGTGTCAGAGAGGGATGCAAAAGTTGGAAATTCTATGAATGTTTATGCAATTCAGTAGTTGAGAAATATGTCCTTAGCATCTGCTGTGGGACAGAAATTGCCGGGGTGCCTGGGATTTGGAGTTAAAGCAGAATGGACCCCAGTCTCGAAGAATTCACGGTCTGATGTGCAAAGTAACAAGTATACAGTCTACCTCAATACATTATTGTGAGTGTTGGGACAGAGGAAAGCAGAAAGAGCTGAGGAAGCACAGGCAGGGCTCTGTTGGCTGGGAATTTTCCAGAGTAGCATAGAGTAAAGGTAAGAGAGTGTGGGCTCTGGAGACAACTGACTCGAGTTTAGGCCAGTCTCCCCCATTTACCAGCTGTGTGGCCCTGGGTAAGTTACTCAGCCTCTGTGTGCTTGAGTTTCCTAGCTTAAAAATGACCCTGATAATAGTTGCAGTCACCTAATTCATACAGTTGTACTGAAAAATTGAATTCTTTTTTTTTAACTTTATTTATTTTAAGTAAGAGAAAGAGAGGGGCACCTGGGTGGCTCAGTTGGTTAAGCATCTGACTTCAGCTCAGGTCATGATCTCAGGGTCTGTGGGTTTGAGCCCCATGTCAGGTTCTGTGCTGACAGCTCAGAGCCTGGAGCCTGCTTCAGGTTCTGGGTCTCCCTCTCTCTCTTCTCCTCCCTCGCTTGTGTTCTCTCTATCAAAAATAAATAAACACTTAAAAATTAAAAAGAGAGAGAGAGAGAGAGAGAACGTGGAAGAGACAAAGAGAGAGGGAGAGAGAATCCCAAGCAGAGAATCCACACTGTCAGTGTGGAGCCAGATGCTCATGAACCCTGAAATAATGACCTGAGCTGAAGTTGGACACTGAACTGACTGAGCCACCCAGGCATCCTTGAAAAATGGAGTTCCAAAGCAGAAGCACTTGGAATACTGCTAGGTTCGTTGTGGGCACTCAGTCTTGACTACAATCATCATGCTCAACACCATCAGCATCATCTGATTGCACCAGAGGCTTTCAGATGGACCTAACTGTTGAGGGCAAGCAGGTGAGGGTGTGGGTAGGTTATTTAGACAAGGTTTCTGCTCTAAATGATGGAAGATCTTGTTACTTACTCAAAGCACGGTCCCTTTGCCAGCAGCATGAGCATTATCTAGGGGCTTGTTGTTAGGAATGAAGCCCCTCAGGCCTCACCCCAGATCTACCAATTCAGAACCTGCATGTTAACAAGAGGCACAGGTAACATTTGAAACACACACACACACACACACACACACACACACACACACAAATTTTAAAAATTGAGAAGGACCGATGTAGAATAGTGATTCTGAGTCCCAGCTGCACATACTTGGCAAAGGCACTGAGTCCCGAACCAGAAACCCCTGCAGGTGTGGATTGTGGGATTGTGGCATTTGTAACACGAAGAGGTGGGAGAGGAGGTGTGTGCGAGCAAGGCCATGGGAGGAGGACGGAACCTCAGCCTCTGGCAGGTTTGCAGTAGAGAAGCCAGGTCTGTGGTCATGTTCTGAGGGAGTTCAACATGGCGGCCATGAGAGGGCTGGAGGGAGGGGGTGCCAGTGCAGGTGGGTTTCTAAAAGAAAAGCCTTGACTCAGAGGCAGTGAAGGTAGAGAGGAGGAAATGAGTTTGAGGATTATTAGAAAATGGCTCCGGTGGAGCAGGACTAAACATCGGAAATGAGGAAGGCAGAGGAGACAAGCATGACTTAGGGACTAAGTTTGAAAAGCTACTCTCTGGAAATTTTTCTTCATAACCTTTTTTAAAAGTTTCTGTCTGGTTAAGTTTCCCTTAACTTTCTATTTTTATCCATGTAGGGATTTCTTGCAACACACTGAAAAGACGTTTCGGATTGTTTCCTGCTGGTGAGGGTTTGGAGACAAAATGTCCTGTTGGTTTTCAAATGGTGGTGGTCGTTTTCCATCTTGGGCCAGTGTTTTCGGCTGTCTGTTCAATTACAGCAAAACTTCAGTTCCCCAGATCGCTTACACAATGAGCCACCCCATGCAATCAAAGTTTTCAGATAGTTGAGGGCTAACGTGTTATGCATGGAAACATTTAAAATATGTTTTTGGGGATACATTTTAATGCATAAAATATGTTTTTGGGGATACATTTTAATGCATTAATTTTCACACGTTTTGTTTTATTTTGAGCAGTGGGAGCTTTTTTTCAAGTAGAAAGGTGGATTCCCAATATATAAAACAGAATAAAGAGTTACTTCAGAAAGGAGTGGGCCAAGCCCCTGGCACTTGACTTTCTCAATTTATCCGTAATTTGTTCCCTGAGAGTCCTCCACAGATACCTTGCACCCCATAGAACAGTTTGAAAACCTTGTTTTATTTTTTATTTTTTTTAAGTTTATTTATTTTTGAGAGAGTGAGCATACGTGAGAGAGGGGCAAAGAGAGAGAGGGAGATACGGAATCCGAAGCAGGCTCCAGGCTCTAAGTTGTCAGCACAAATCCTGACGTGGGCTTGAACCCAGGAACTATAAGATCATTTCCTGAGCCAAAGTCAGACACTGAACCAACTGAGCCACCCAGGTGTCCTGAAAACCTTTATTTTAAAATGAATTTATTTTCTACTGATTTCATAAACAGAAGAATCAAATGTAATTTTTCATGACTGGGGGCTTTGTCATTAGTGTCATTATTGTGATATGACTGAGTTGGTGCAAATAACTTCCATTGCAAGTGACAGAAATCCAATGTGAACACAAGAAAAATTACGCAGTTATTGGCCCATGCAACTGGGAAGTCTGGAAGTAATGGTCCTATATCAGGTGTGGTTGTATCCAGGTGCTCCATGATTTCGTCAGGGTCCATCCTCTCTCTCCATCTGTGGATTCTACTTCTTTCTGTTTCTAAATGTGTCATAATTTAGCAATATTTATTCCTGCCAAAGGCTCTCTATTCTTATGGCTAACAAGATGATTTTGGTGGTCTCAGGTGAAGTCTTCACAGGTCTTGGAACAGAGGCTCTTCTTTAGTCTCCATATATCAGTTCTTGTGGAAGGACTCTTAATCCTGCCTGGGTTTCCTGCTGACCCCTAAGGCCAGTGGGCAGATGAGTCACTGTGATTGACGGTTCCTCCAGAATCCCACAGGATGGGTCAGCTATAACAAGGATGTTGTGCAGACCATAGCAATATGTGTCTACTATGTGCTGCAGGCTCCTTTAAAAAAAATAATTCATACTGTGTGCCGGGCACTATTGCAGAAACCAAAGATGAAACACAGAAAATACCCAGAATTGAGCATGCAGGTGCAAGGGCATATTCATCAACCACAGACCAACATAATGTGATGCATTGTGACTGAGGGGAATACACAAAAGATTCTGAGAAAAATGCTCATTGACTGAATAGACAAGTGGTTAATTGTGCCAGAGGAAATCAGGAAAGACTTGACATAGGAGGTGATAACTGATGGCCTTTGCATGGCAGAGAAGGAGAAAGGAGCAGTTTAGATGGAAGGAACCGAACATGGAAAGGGATGGGGGTATGATTGAGGTTGGACAGTCAGAGGTGAAGAGCTAGGGCTGTGCACCTAGCAGCAGAAGTGACTGACTTTCCTCAATTTATCCACACACCTCCTCCACATTCACGCCCTACTTCCTGCGCCTCCCTTCCTCCAGGAGGGGTATTACCCTTGCAAAAGCTGGAGAGATGGTGTGTTTCCATTGATGCTGTCTCCTAGACTGCAGACCTGCTGTGGCTTCCGTCTCTAAAATCCTCAGGGCAGCACCACCCCTCTAGGTAATTACCACCTACCCCTCTGCCCTCCATCAAGGGACTGTCCCCCTCTTTCTTCTCTCCCTCTCTTCTTTCTTGTGTTCTGTTCTTTCTGTTTTTGCTCCTACACTTTTCAGCCTTCTTAGGAAAAGAAAGATCGCCCCTCTTAAAGACTATCAACCAATCAGAGTATTTCTTTAGTCCAGTCATTTTTCAACCCAGGCAAGCTGGAAAGCTTGTAAAAGTTTTGCAGTGTGCAGGCTCCACCCCCAGAGACTGTGATTCGCTGGGGCAGGTTGTGCCTGAACTTCAGTAAGTAGTAAAATTTTCCCCATGTGACTCTAATATGCAGTTTGAGAACCACTCCTTCATTCTATGTGCAGAGTGCATCATGTGATCAGTGGGCTAGTCTCTTGATGGCCACCAAGACTTTGCTATGGTCAGATTTAATGAGATATTCCCAGGCTTGTTACACTGTTGTCCTGTTCATAAAAAATCATATTTTAGTCCTATAGACATCAAATTTTACAAATCAGAATCAAGTATAGAAAAGATTCTGTCACTTGAGAGCACCACATTTAGTAATTTTAACGGTTAAAGACCAACATGGAAATTAGCTTTCAGTCATGGAAATACATTGACTAACACACAACAGAAAACATAGTCTTATGGTACACTGGCTATTGATGCATATATACATTAGTGCATTGGATATACTGATACTGATATCTCATGTGCTTATAATAATAGCCCTCATTTATGGAGTGCCTACTTTATGATAGGCAGTAACTATACTGCAAGTTAGTTTCCCTCAAATCCTCAAGATAATGCTGCAGGTAGAAAACTCCAGGCTCAAAAAAGAAAGGGAATGTACCCAGGATAACCCAGTTACAGGTACTAGAGCTAGGATCCCTTGCTAGACCCTCTGAGCAAAAACTCCCATCGCTATACCACAAACTCCTTTATCATCAGTGACAATGTGCAGGGAGCATGTTGTGTGTGATGGGCGCCCAGGACCATGGTTATCCCCCTGTAGGAGAATCTGTCCCCAGAACACTTGTACACACCGAATAACACTTGCTGATTTGACAAGTGAAATATGATGGCGGCTTGTGTTAATTTGTTGTTTTTTCAGATGTTGGTTCCAATCAATTTCCTTATTTTGAATTATCAGACTTGAGTGCATTGTATTGGGAGCAATTCAAAAGACAAGGATGGGTTGGTTTGTCTCTTTGAACTTGTAAGCTGGGAATGGGGAAAAGAATCATAAGCTTTTGAGCTTTGCTTTTAGTATTTATGTACATATCAGTCATTAAGGTAGGGAAGCACAAACTCCCAGTCATCCTCACCAAAAGATTACAAAGCATGTTTTTTTTTGTTTTGTTTTTTGTTTTTTGTTTTTTTTCAGTTGGCCAAAAATTGTGTCTGCTGTTTTGCATCTGGGAGTAAAACTGAGCTCACTAGCAAAATGTCTGTTTTGATAAATCGAGAACAAAAAGACCAAAACTAATGGCTTCCACAATGGAAGGTGCCCTGGGAAATATAATACAGAATAGTGGAATCAGGGGCTTGTTTACTATGATTCTGTGTATCCATCTGATGGGGAGTATAAATAGTTTTCTTTACACAAAGGGACCCAGGGAATAGTGAATCAGAGAATAATTGACTTGTCTTGGTATGTTTGTGAATGTGCATTTTTATCTGATGGCAAATATGCTGTTGGCCTTTGAGTCAGTCACCCACCACAGAATTTCCTCAGCCTCATATGCACCGAGAATGAGTGCCCATTCCCCCCCTCCCCCCACCAAAGAAAACATTTCAAATTAGCATTAATCAGCCAATGTTGTATTTGGGGCCCTATGTGAAAGCCACCTACTGCAGCTGAATGCCATTCAGCAGGCAAGAAGTGATTTGCAATATAATTTAAATTAAGAGTTGGTTTCCTTTCCCATTTAGAACACACCAGTATGGAAAACTGATTGTCAGTCATTCTGGTGATGTGCATCAACTTGGCTATTCACTCAGAAAATGAAGTTTCCTGAGACACCAGCACATTTAATTTATTTTTTTTCCTCTGTGAAGTTAACTTCAGCTTTTTAAATACAATGACTATCCAAACCACAGAAAAATGAACGCCATTAATTTTAATGCTCATAATGCAATGGAAGGAGATTATATTCAGTTGGGATTTTTTCCCCTTTAATAGAATGTTTACTTGCCCCTCTTCTTATGAGGTAATTATTATTTTCTTTCCATAATATTCTGTTTATATCTGAGCTGCCTAACAGCGTGTCTGTTAATGTCTTGAGTTTATGAATTGCTGGTAAATCTATCATTTTGCCATGTCTATCACTAAAATATCAATAGCCTGGCAGCATGGGGAGTGAATATGTGACTGATAGGAATGCAGTGAATCCCTTACAGAACCCTCTCATCTATTTTTATAAAACATTTAGTTTTAATAGGGTTTCTTTTCGATGCTTTGATTGGAAGATTGAATGACTTCTCAGTGAATTATACAGGAGTGAGTTAAGAGTTGTTAACGTTTCTTATTCAGGTATTTTTCATTCATCTTTTTGATCACTCAATGGACACTAAGAGAGCGCCCCATTTATGCAAATAGTGTGCTAAGTATGAGGGGTTAAAAATAATTAAGACAGAGTCCCCCTCTTTGTAGAGCTCTTAGTTCTGAGCAGGAATCACCTCACAGGGAGATGAGGGGTACAAGTGAATTGGGCATAAGGTAATAGAGGGTGTGAAAGAGAGAACTTTCCCTGGGAAGGGAGCCACCAAGGAAGGCTTTGCGTAACAAGAGATGCCAGTGCTAGTTCCTACAGAACTAGGCATTGAGTTCTTCAAGTTGGCAGTGGAATAATGAGTGAGGATGGGAAAAGGCAGTATAGGCAGAGGGAATAGCGAATGCAAAGTGGAGAAGCAAGCCTTTTCTTGGAACCTACTATATGCTATTTAAAATGATAATAATAGGGGCGCCTGGGTGGCGCAGTCGGTTAAGCGTCCGACTTCAGCCAGGTCACGATCTCGCGGTCCGTGAGTTCGAGCCCCGCGTCAGGCTCTGGGCTGATGGCTCGGAGCCTGGAGCCTGTTTCCGATTCTGTGTCTCCCTCTCTCTCTGCCCCTCCCCCGTTCATGCTCTGTCTCTCTCTGTCCCAAAAATAAATAAAAAATGTAAAATAAAATAAAATAAAATAAAATGATAATAATAATATAAGCTGGCATATACATATCCACCATTTTCCACATATTGTTTCACATTCTTGTATCTGCAAACTCAAACCTTCTAGTAACTCTTTGAAGTTGGTATTATCAGCATTTCCTTTTACAAATTAAAATTGGAGAGAATTGGGAACCATATCACACAGCAGATAGGATCAGGACCAGTAACCCAGGTGTTTTCACTCCAAAGCCTACAAGTTCAAATACTACGCTTGTGGCCTCTTTGCTCTTCAGTGAGTTCAGTCCAGCTGTGCACACAAGACGTTCTAATAATGACTGACATTCAGGACTCTAAGTGCAGATGATAATGGTAACTATCACAAGTGAAGAGACTTATGTGAGATATAAAATATTATGAAATGCTTAAAACAGTGCATGGTGTATGATAAGGCATTTGTTAATTGTTAGTATTATGATGATTATGTCTTAAAAGAAGTAGAGCCCAATAATATTTAGGAAGTACTTAGGAATTTAGTAGTACTTAGGAATTCAAACCACTCAGGGGTAGTTTACTGCAGAAGGCATCATTCAAGAAACACTGTGGAGGGGCGCCTGGGTGGCTCATTAAGTTAAGAGTCTGGCTTCTGATTTTGGCTTAGGTCATGATCTCACAGTTTGCGAGTTCAAGCCCTGTATCAGGCTCTGTTCTGATCGTGCGAGCGGTCTTGGGGTTCTGTCTCCCTCTCTCTTTGTTCCTCCCCCACTTGCTCTCTATCTCTCTCTCAAATAAAAATAAATTGAACAAAAAACAAAAAAAACAATTTGTGGACTTGGTGGGATTTGATGTAGATCTGGCTGGCTTAATGGTAGAATTCCTATAGATAGGACTTGGGGACAAAAAAATATTTCCGCAAGAGAGAATGAAAGGCAGAAATGCAAGAGAGAATGAAAGGCAGAAATGAAAGGCAGAAATGGAAAGGAGAATTCCATCATACTTGAAAAAGGTAAACTAATTTGATGAAAGCAGAAGGTCTGCAAAGAGAAGCAGGAAGATTTCACAGATAGATAGGAATTATTTACAGCTGATGATATTTATTGAGTGTTTAGGCATTGTTCTTTGCATTACTTAGTTATTGTAAAACATTTCCTGGGGTCATGTGCTCAGTTTTTGTTTTGTTTTGTTTTGTTTTTTCCATTTGAAGGAAATGAGATTAAGAAAATTACATAACTTGATTAAGGTCATCCAGCTAACCAAAGGTGTAACTTGGACTTGAACCCAGGTTTGTATTTCTTAAAGTACCATACTTATTAGACCACACTACCCTTTAAATTTTGTAGCTCTGACCTTTCTTTCTTTTTTAATTTAATTTAATTTTTTATATTTGTTGTTGTTGTTGTTGTTTAGAGAGTGAGTCCAGGAGAGAGGCAGAGGGAGAGAGAGGGAGAGAGAGAGAGAGAGAGAGAATCTCAAGCAAGCTCCACGTTCAGTGTGGAGCCCAAGATGGGGCTTGATCTCATGACCTTGGGATAATGACCTAAGCTGAAATCAAGAGTTGGATACTTAACTGACTGAGCCACCCAGATACCCCAATGTAGCTCTTTTTTTCTTAAATATATTTATTATTTTTTTATTCTCAAATTAGTTATCATACAGTGTAGTCTTGGCTTCAGGAGTAGAATTCAGTGATTTATCACTTAGTTATAACACTCAGTGCTCATCCCAACAAGTGCCCTCCTTAATGCCCATCACCCATTTTCCCCACCCCACTCCCCCATCCCCATCAACCCTCAGTGTGTTCTCTGTATTTTAGAGTCTCTTATGGTTTACTTCCCTCTCTGCTTATCTTATTTTTCCTTCCCTTCCTGTATGATCATCTGTTAAGTTTCTCAAATTACACATATGAGTGAAATCACGTGATATCTGTCTTTCTCTGACTGGGCTTGTTTTGCTTAACATAATACCCTCCAGTTCCATCCATGTTGTTGCAAATGGCAAGATTTCATTCCTTTTCATTGCAGAGTAGCATGTCATTGTGTGTGTGTGTGTGTGTGTGTGTATATATATATATATATGTGTGTGTGTGTATATATATATATATATATATATATATATACACATATATATACACACATCTTTTTAATCCATTCGTCAGTTGAGGGACATCTGGGCTCTTTCCATAATTTGGCTATTGTTGATAGCGCTGCTATAAACAACAGGATGCATGTGCCCCTTTGAATCAGCATTTTTGTATCCTTTGGGTAAATTCCTAGTAGTGCAATGGCTGGGTTGTAGTGTAGTTCTATTTTTAATTTTTTGAGGACCCTCCACACTGTTTTCCAGAATGGCTGCCCCGGTTTGCATTCCCACCAACAGTGCAAGAGGGTTTCCGTTTCTCCACATCCTCACCAGCATCTGTTGTTTCCTGAGTTGCTAATTTTAGCCCTTCTGACAAGTGTGAGGTGGTATCTCATTGTGGTTTTGATTTGTATTTCCCTGATGATGTAGCTTTGATTAACACATCATGACTATTTACAGGATAATGTCTTTCTAGTGAAAGGGGTAGAAGTTCTGCATTTAGAGCACTATAGCCCTACACTTTCCCATTTATAGCCTGTGTCTACTTTCATTAAGATGGAAAGAACTGGTGTCTCTGATTCACCATGCACGTACATACACCCCCTCAGATTTCCTTTTTGTGTGTACCTGTTATAACATGTACCATAGATAACATCCCACCTCTGGAATAAGAGCTAGTGGTTAAGAGTTTGGGCTTTGAAGACCACTAGGTGCCAGAACTAGAACCACAGCTCTGCCCTGCATAACTATGGTCATAAACAAGATTGTAGTTTCCTTCTGTGTCTAGTGACGATAATAATACTACCTATATCAGTGGGTTGCTGCTAGGAATAAAGGGATTAATACATATAAAGACTAAAAAATGTACTTAAAATGCTCTGATCATTAGTATTAGCATTATTGCCATTATTACACCTTATATGTCATGTGTCTTTATTTTTTATTTTATTTTTATTTATTTTTTTTAGAGAAAGAATGTGAGAGCATGAGCAGGCGAGAGGAAAGAAAGGAGAGAGAGAGAGAGAAAGAGAGAGAGAGAGAGAGAGAGAGAGAGAGAGAGAGAGAGAGAATCTCCAGCAGGCTACATGCTTAGTGGAGCTCGATTCTTACAGCCTGGGGAACATGACCTGAGCCAGAATCAAGAGTCAGATGCCCCATTGACAGAGCCACCCAGGCTCGCCTAACTCCTGTCTCTTTCTTTCTCTCTCTCTTCCTTTCTTTCTCCCTTCTTTTCTTTCTTTCTTTCTTTCTTTCTTTCTTTCTTTCTTTCTTTCTTTCTTT
>NW_026057585.1:58687163-58847436 GCF_023721935.1 Panthera uncia
TTTCTTTCTTTCTTTCTTTCTTTCTTTCTTTCTTTCTTTCTTTCTTTTAATGTTTATTTATTTATTTTTGAGAGAGAGAGGCAGAGAGAAAGGGAAATGGAGAATCCCAAGCAGGCTCTGCACTGTCAGCACAGAGCCCAACGTGGGGCTCAATCTCACAAACGGTGAGATCATGACCTGGGCTGAAATCAAGAGTTGGACACTTAACCGACTGAGCCACCCATGCGCCCCTCTCATGTCTCTCTAAATAAAGAACCAAGATAGGCTTTATTGGTGGGAGCGAGGGAGAGGTGGTTTTTGATATATTGCTAACGAGACTGTAAAATTGTACAGGCTTCATGGATGGTAATTTGACAGTATCTATCAAAATTTAAATTATGTTTTCTTTACTTGATAATTCCATTCTAGGTATTTGTCCTATAGGTAGATTTATATAGCTTGTCCTTTTTGAATTTTAACCTCTGTGTGTATAACCTAGCCCAAATTTTTAAAGCACAGATTGATGAATGTTTTATTCTTTGTACCCTCTAAATAGTCTAGTACAGCACTAGGAACAGAGATACTGAAAGTTCCTTTTGTCTGTGGCTCCATTCCTCAGGTGTCTGTGCCCCAAGCCCACTTCCATGTACTGGGTGGCTTCTCCCTGAGTCGCTCACTCCCAACTCCACTGCGGTGACTAACCTTGTACTTTATCCCCCTTTCTCCTTCATTGGTTTGCTTTCAAAATGACAGAGACTTCTTTCATTGCAGCTACGTCCTTGGCTTTTCTCGATGACGATTCCTGACTTGTGGCCCCGGAAATCTTGGCAAAACATCATCCAGTCTCTTCGGTCCAGACCTTGGGTCCTCCTTTTCCCCAGCGTCACCCCCACTCAGCTGACCAAACCACTTTCCAGGACACGTGTGAGTAAAATGCTGGATTCTTTAATGGAAATAGTTCACACCATCACCTCCTCATGCCACATCTTCTGCCTTTGAGCATGTGTCTGTCTCTCTTAAATGCTGTTCCAATCCTCTCCCTTTTTGGAACTAACTGCCTGCCTATAGTTAATGCCGTTACATTCATTTTTCGCTTAATCACGGACTTGTTCGAGGAGCTAGTTGCCGGTAGAATCAGAACCGAAAGGCACATGCCTTTGTTCTCCTCCTGTGTGGTTCCATTCAGGGTTACTTGTCTCTAACTTAGACTGGAGACTAAATGGATTAGAATAAAACCAATTTAAGGGAAAAAAGAAATGTTCACAGACACAGAAATAGAGATTCCTGCTATCTTGGCTGCCTAAGATCTGCAGACCTCACCAAGGAATTTAAAAAGTAATGTTTCTTATCATAAGTGACAGAAATATGCTGCTTTCTGCATCAATAGATATGAAGATTAAAGGGTCTGACCGTATTAAACAATTTTGCACAGCACCAGGCACTCTGGGCTCTGTTCTCTCTGCCTTATTACTCTTCATCTTGTGGCTATTTCAGGCCCAATTTAAGAATACAATGCAGTCTGGCTTTGCAAATTGACATCCTTTAATTTAAACTGTCTTGTGGGAGAATTAAGAAATTATGGAACAATTATTCGCCCTAGTTGAAAGCTGGATGGCATCCTGAGATCCTCGCACATTAGCCATTTGAATTGATTAAATCACATAATTGAATTACACTTTTGCCCCCATAATATCTTGTGGCAAATATGTTGGTGTTTCATGTTGGGAAAATGCTTCCATAAAAATAGAGTAGGGGTTGGGGTTGGACACTGACCTGGGTGTCAAAGCAAACCTCTGAGCAGAGTGGGTGGGCACTTCGAGATTTTGTGTGGGAGTCTGATTAGCAGAGCAAGCTGTTCCTTACGGAGTTTAAATGGAAGGCCACAGATCACAACTGTATGCATGATATGGGGGGAGTATGCATGCCTGGTCTCCCTTGGCATTATCCTTCAACGTTCAGCTTAAGAGTCTATTACCAATCATTCTCAGTGCTTTTTTAAACATTCCCCCATGAACCGAAATGCTGGGTTTAGTGTACCTTCCTTTGTCCTGCACGTTTTCCCATATAGGCTTCAATCATGGCAGGCCCCCCGCCCCCAGAAATGAGACCTACTTTAACAAAGCGCCTTAAAATGATGCCAGGTTTTCTTTGCCAGGCAATGTGGCTGAGCCAACCTACCTAGCATGGAAATAGCACTCAATAAGTGTCTGTGGAATGAGGCGATATTTGGAAGTCTCAGTGGTTTCGTCCCTAAACTCAGTTTTCTTCTGTAGAACAAGAATAAGAAGGAAATGAAGTCTGCTAATAATTGTTAAAGCAGTGTCCTTAAGTAGGGCTTTTTACACCACTTATGTCATTAGACCATTTCGCCAAGAATTTGTTAAACACCAACTAGGCATTTCTTAGATGCCTATTATATCCAAAAGCTAGGGTGGGTGCTGAGGGGAAAGTTCACACACACACACACACACACACACACACACACACACACACACGTATTTGCTGTTTTTTAGAGAAGCTCAAAATCCAGTTGGGGAATGGGGAGGTCATTGCAGGAAATGACCCCAGTGCCTGAAAGAGCAAGCGGGAGGCTGCTGAATAGTGCAAGACTCATGAAGAGGTGACGGTACATTCCACTTGATTGCTTTCTGAAGTTTGTGTTGCCCTTGGTCTGCCCTGCCCCTCACCCCCTCCCACATCATCCAGTGTGGAACCCAGCAGAGAAGAAAACTCTGATACTAATGTCCTGTGGTCAGGCTGGATGTGTGCCTTTCATGTGAAAACTCGTCTAAGGAGAGAGATTTTAAAGCACTCTTCTCCGTGCCTGGCCCCCAGCCCCAGCTTTCAGCTTCCCCCCGACACTGTGCAGCCTTCTGGGTCTTCATATCCTTTGTCTCTCCTGCATGGCATGAGAATCTCTCTCTCGTTTTAAAAGCTCTTTACCTTTTCTTTACCTTTATCAAAGAACACTCTTGGAGCTTTAAAACCCAACTGTAGCTCTCCTCCTGAATACTTCTGTGTGGAAGGGATTAATCAAGTCTGTCAAACATTGAGCTGTAAAACCTTTAATATTTCTAAAAGGTTTAAAGCCGGCATATTTATCACATGCATCATTGAGAATAATCTTTCTTTTTATTAAAAAAAAATTAAACTCTCACTGTAAAATATTGTGGTGATGAGCACAGTGGGCGAAAGGCTCACACAGGGGCCCAGTGGTAATACTGGAATGGAGATTCTGGTAAGATCTTCCTGTGACATCACTCCCCTAGAGGACACACATCATCTCCCACACATCCTATTTGTATGAATGTGTTATATTGTAGAATTCTAGAATCTTGGTGTCCAAAGGGAAAGAAAAGTAGGAAAAAGGGAATAATTTTTCTTGAGTGGCTCCTCTGTGTCAGGTATTGTGTCTGCATGCTTTAAAGGGGTTGCCACATTTTAATTTTCACAGCTCATTTTTATAGTAGGGACTATTGCAGCTGATTTATAGATAGGGAAGCTCAAATTCAAAAAGTGAAGCAAATTTCTCAAGCTCACTTGAAAACTCATTTGCAAATCTGGGACTTGACCGTAAGCCTGTCTAATTCTTTCATTTCATTTCTGGGGTAAATGCCTGGCAAGTGCTTAATACAGGGTAGGTAACCAACAAAGCGTTGCCCAAGTTGTCATTATCGTTAGTATTAAGGTTCAGGAGGATTTTTAAAGAAAGCCCTTTATTTCCCTACAATTAGAGAGGCAGTGAAGATTGTTGGGCATGGTTTGGAGAACCTGAGATGTAAGTTTTAAGATGTTTAATCCAGCAGTGGTAACGCTTCCCTTAGGATAGGGAGGGGTTCACTCAGCTTTTTATTAATGGAACTGTTACAAACATTGTATTTCATTACTTACTTATAATATGCTTTCACAGGCACAGCCTAATTTAGTTAACCCTTCAGCCTTGTGAAGTAATATCAGCACTCCTGCCATTTTACAGATGTGGGAACTGAGGTCCAAAGACACTGCTAAATCATCCTTCCCAGGTCATTCAGCTAGAAGCAAGTGAGTCAGGTTCAAACTCTTCTTCTGGTGCCAAAGCCACAATCCTCCCACGATACTATAATATGTTTAGACCATTTGGTTATTCCTAAGAATTTAGACAAAACTCGTTCTGAAGCTTGAAAAGACCGTAGAGGCTTTCCAGATTTAACAACCGAGGCCCAGACCCAGAAAGTAGGGCCATAGAAGCCTCATGCTATGTGTGTGGTAACGCAGAGGGAAGAGGGATTCAGTCATCTGGGGAAGGGGAAGTAAGACCCCAGAGAAGGCTGCCATGAGGTGGCGACTCTTGATGATGTCCTGAAAGGAGGAGAAGGAGGCTCACAGAAGAAAATTCCACAAGGGATGCCAACAGAGAGGAAGGGAAAGATTGTGTAGGGAAATGACAACATGGTGGTCCCATGGGCGGAAGCCCTTCATGAAGCTCGAGTTTGTTGTTTCAATATAATTAGTTGTGTAATTGCATCCTCTGACTGCCCCCAGAGCACTGCACACACATGTAATTAAGCCCCGCCAGCCAGGCGGTGTCTTCTCCATGCCTCCACTCCATGCTCCAGCTTTGTCTCCAAGCAAGCAACCCAAAGGAAGGGCCCTGAGGTTGGGGAGATTTGCAGTCGCTTCCCACCTCTCCTATGAACACACCTGTGTTTACCACACTCCCTCATACTGTGAGAGAAAAAAGTATAAAAGATTTAGGAGGAGGAACAGTTTTCTGCTCCCAAGTTACTATGAAGGCAACAGGCTCATTTCTGGAACTCTTTTGGGTGGGCGAGATGTCTCCCTGGTTTACATTTAGCAAACTGTAATTAGCGTCAGTAGAGGAGAAACAACCATGCCGGAAGCACCACTTTCCTCTGCACAACAGCCTCTGTTCTGAAGGGCGGTCCTCAGCACTGGGCTTCTCTCATGGGGAGACAGTGTGCAGCTGCCCTGTGTAGCTGAAATGCCCTTGTTCTAGAGGTGAAGCCCTGACATGCAGCACAGGGTAGAGGCCAGTGGTTGATCTACCTCAGAGGGCAATGTGGACCTCGCTTGAGGTTCAGCCAGTTGGAATCACGGAGCTCTTGTCTAGTTTCATCCACTCCATAAACACACATGAATCCACACCCAGGTAAGCCGCACTCTGTGCCGAACGCTAGATTGGATGTCGGGGACTGCAGATGACTTACGCCTTTGTGCATAGTCATGCTGGTCAAAAGCAGATTGATGGTGGGATACACCAAGAACCAGCTGAGGCTTTTGGTTTAGGAACCTTTGAGTAAATCAGACACTCTGTATTAGTTAGGGTAAGTAATGCTAGCTGCCTTAACCAGCAACCCTTCCCAACCTAAGATTCAATACAGTGTGTATTGTACTTAACACAGTCATTCAGGGACACAAATGATTTTCTGTCTTGTCTATGCCACCGTCATCTTCAACATGTGGCCTCTAAGGTCTTTGCAGGAGAGGACAAGAGAGAGGAAGATCATGCATGGGAAATTTTGAGGGGTTATTTTTTGGAAGTGGCCTATATCCCTTCCACCCACGTTCTGCTGGCCAGAATATATCATATGCTGCCCCAATGTAATAGTAAAAGGATTGAGGAATGTCGCTTAGCTCTTAGCCCAGGATGAAAATGAAACCACTTAGATCAGCACATAGTCCTGTCTTGACATGTTCCTCCTCAGTTCCTATTCAAATAAATGCGAGATCATCTAAAAGACTTCTCTTCACTAACACTTGAAAAGACCGCTCTTCACTAGCACTTTGAGGGGAACTTTTCCAGGAAAGGTGATCTTCCAGTGTGGGGTGCAACTCTGCTGGTGAGAATTTAATTACTTTAAATGACCTGGAAGAGCCCGAAATAATCGCATAACTTTTGAAACCCGGAATTCCTCTTCTAGTACTCTATCCTAAAAATAGAGATTACAAAGATTTGTCAACAGATACGTTTGCTTTCACATTACTTGTGATTTTGGAAAAGGGTAAATCTAAATTTCCAAAAAGGAAGAAAATGTTTCCCTGAAGTTTTTCACATTCAATGAATGTGATCATTAAGTAAAATCTATTTCTAGTCTAAAGAATTTTAATGTTTTTAATGGCATATGGACATGAAGGTAGGCTTCAGAATTTTAGGTACAATATGATTCCAATTTTGTTGCAAACATGTCATAAACACCTAAAAAAGGCAAAACTCAATGCATTAAAATAGTGAATTTCTCTGTATAATGGGATGAGAGATGTTATTTCTCTCCTTATATTTTGTTCTTCTTATATATTATGAATATGCATAACATTCATAATGGCCTTTTGTAAATATAAAAAATTATTTTTGTGGGGCTCCTGGTTGGCTCAGTCGGTTAATAATGCATCCAACTCTTGGTTTCAGCTCCGGTCATTATCTCACAGTTTGTGAGTTCAAGCCCCACATTGGGCTCCACACTGATATTGTCAGGCCTGCTTGGGATTCTCTCTCCCACTCTCTCTGCCCCTCTCCACCCCTGTCAAAATGGATGGATGGATGGATGGATGGATGGATAAATAAATAAATAAGCAAGCAAGCAAACAAATTATTTTTTTTAAAGTGTACTACAAAGAATAGCTTTCGACCAGGACTGGCTCAGGTTGGGTAGAATTATCCCAAGTATTTCAGAAGGGAACAGCCAAAGAGTATGTGCAAGCCATGTCCTAGAATTGTGTCAAGTACAGAGGGGAAACAGTGGGCTAGAGACCAGAGGATATCCCAAAGGAGGTTTACATACACAAACTAAGGGGGCAACAACATTTTCTTCAACTGGGCTAGAGCACACAAGTCTCAACTGTAACTGGCTTTCAAAACTGGAAAATTTAACTGATTTTAAAAGTTCAATAATATGGCAATGAGTTTATGTCCTGGCCCTACTGCCTACTAGATGTGTGGCTTTAGGCATGTGTCTATCACTCTGAAACTTGCTTTAAAAATGGAAACAGTAGGGGCGCCTAGGTGGCTCAGTCAGTTAAGCATCCAGCTTCGGCTCAGGTCATGATCTCATAGTTTGCGGGTTCGAGCCCTGCATCAGGCTCTGTGCTGACAGCTCAGAGCCTGCAGCCTGATTCGGATTCTGTGTCTTACTCTCTCTCTTTCTCTCTGCCACTACCCCACTTGTGCTCTCCCTCTCTCTGAAAAATAAGTAGATAAACATTAAAAAATGGCAGTAATGCCATGTTATTTCTAGTGTTGCTGTGACATTAAATATCATATTTTCAAATATTTGCCGTATTTGAAATATTTGACCAGGGGTCAAAATACAAAGGGCTTCTCTAGTTGTACACATAAGAACACATTCCTCTAATAAGCAGAAAATAAGGTAAGGATGGTGCCGTGTTATTGACAGTATTGACCAACACCTTTTACTAGCTGTGATCTTGTAGCATCCAAGAGACAGTAGGGACCCAATCCAGCCTGGTCCACGGACGCTTGGGCAGTTTATCTGTAACACTGTGGAAGCTAAATCCTGGTGCCTCACGCCAACTACAAGGGAGTGCACCTTATGTTAAAGCCCTTTCCTCACTTCAACTTTTCATGATCCTGCCTAGGCTTTGCTCCCAAACTCCATCTCTGTCCCCAGGAAACCATCACAAGGACCATCTGGCATCTCATGCTGTGGTACTCACCTGAGATTTGGGGATATTTACCCTGGGAAGTGTCCCTTATCTTCTTTGCATGTTCACGTTGACATCTAGGCAGTCAAAGTCTGTTCTGTGGCCAGCCTGCGTATCAACTAGGAGAAAAATGAAATGTCCTAAATGAAATCTGCTAAGACAAGTATACAAGAAGAATATTCAAAAGCAAAGGAATTATGGATTCTCTTCAGATGATTCTGGGCAAGAGCCTCTTAGGCGGTGACACTGTATACACTACAGTATCGAGGGGAGGAAAGCCAGCCCCAGAAGCTAGGACTTCACATCCGGTTTAGTTAGCTCGAGCTGCTAGGACAAAAATACCAGAGCCTGGGAGGCTTAAACAACATTTATTCCTCAAAGTTCTAGAGACTGGAAGCCCAAAATCAAAGGGCCAGCAGATCCAGTGTCTGGTGAGAGCCCTTTTCCTGGTTTGTAAGTGGCCGTCTCCTTGTGTCCTCACATGGCAGAGAAAGCAGAGAGAAGATGCCAGCTATCATGGCTCCTCTTAGAAGTGCACTAATCCCATTCACAAGGGCTCCACCCTCATGAATGACCTATTTACCGCCCAAAGACCCCAACTCCTAATGCCATCATATTGGGAATTTCATCATTGGAATTTTGGTTGGGGGGGGGGGGGACACAAGCATGCAATCCGTATCAACATCCCTGTTGCTTAAACGAGAGGTTCTGAAACTTTTTCCCAATTCCGTTCGAAGCTGGTCTCAAAAGATCATCACAACTGTCACCTCAAGCGATGAATATCTTTTTGTGCCAGATATTGTGCTATGCATTATCACGCCTGGTACATCTGGCTCATTCATTCTGTCGTGTTTCTTCCAGCAAGAACACTTTTATTCCTCTGCTGTTCTTGTCCCCTTCTGGGCACATCATTATTAAGTGCCTGATAAACCAAGCGAAGATGGGATAGAAGTTCTGAGGATGTGCTATAGGATGTGTTATTTTGGTTGTCCACCTTCTCTTTCCCTGCACAGTTGAAGTGGACAGATTTGCTGATGGTCCTGGAGTGTCCTTGAAATTCAGCATAAAGGTCTTCAGCTTAATTTCAATAGTGCTTAGTGACTTATAAGGGAAAAGAGCATGAAAGGAAATTGCTATGTTTGCAGCTTAGAGACTCCCCCAAATTCTTCGCTGGTCTCTGATTTATGCTGCCAAGAAGCCTGTTGCTGATTATGCTGGATGCCCCATAAATTAATGAGGGCTGGGCTTGGAGGTGACAACGATCGCTGAGTCTCTGGAGCAGAAAATGCAACACTAATACATATGTTTCAGAAATGTCCCTTTGTCTATATGTTTGGAGGAGAAAGTGCTGATGAGGATCAATTTCATATTGACTTTAAATTTTTCAATTGACCCAGAGCTCTTTTTATTAAGTAATGCGCACAAAAACATTTCATCCCAGGCCAGCTTGATGGCTTGGAGAAGTCCCTTCAGAATATAGCAACCTGAATAGAATTAGAAATGAAATTCACTCATTTATTCTTTTATTCACCCTTTAATGAATATCAAGCACCTGCTACATGCTCAATTCTAGACACTATCCTAGACTGTGAGCAAGACATAATCTACCCTCAAGAAATCTAAAATCTAATGAGCTCAACAAACACATCAATGAATGCTTCTGACCTAGGGTAATATGTTTTGTTAGGTGAAAGTGTAGGGTATATGGAGGCACTGAAGAAGGACTCCCAGAAGTATCTCACACTTTTGAGTGAATAAATGGGATGGCCCTCAAACTGAGATTTAGAAAGAGGTAGACACAGTAAGGGAGTGAGGAAGCACCATGTGCAAAGATAGGAAGGTGTGATGTTTTGAATATGGAGGTGTGATGGGAGGCCGAAAGGAGAGCCCCAGGTAGTCAAGAACTAGACACAAGGACCCTGGATGTTAAGGTACCACCTTTACATATAGACATAGAAAGAGTAGACCCAAGGGGCCTTACACCCCTTTAGAGGGCAGGTCTCAGAACACAATGGATGGCTCCTTGGGGTACATATTTCTGTGTGTAGAGTGGATATCATACAGATAGGAGGTAGTCAGCACAGGCTCACCTCCTTTGGACACGTTCCTGCAGAAGCAGCCCAGTAGAAGCAAAGCACCAGCTCTGAGGAAGTCCTGTTTTCAAATCTTGGTTCTGTCACCCTCAACTGAGCCAATTCCCCAGCTTGCTACAGAGCCAGGCTATGTATTCAGTTTTGACTGAATGTTGGGCAACACAGTGTGAACTATTCTCTTATTTACTGCCTTTCCACACTTTTCTCAGCCAGTCTTTCCCCCATTCTTAATTACTGTCTTCAGGTTCGTTGGTGTCACAGTTTTGTTTTGTTTTCATCTCGTTTGATTCCTCAAGCCAGTCTGAGGGAAAAGCGAGCATCACTCTTGTGAGCATGTACCTCTGGGACTGGGGCCCTGGGCTTTGACTCACAGGTTGAAAGTCCTGTCGTGCTCCCCTGAACTTGACTCAATGGCCACGGTGGCCTGGCTGATTTATGGCTGTTTCTTCCCATGTTTGATCTTAGCAAACAGAGAGCTGTGATGTAGCGGCTTCATTCTACTCACCTGCTGGCATCTTCATGTTTGGTCTAATAGCTTGTTAACTGCTCTGAGGACCGACACTGCCCTTCATGGCTACCATTGAGAGTGGTCTCTATGGTAACCGCATCACATCGAGGACCATGCTCGTTCTTCAAGGCTTTCCTTTTCCATTTTTCTTTGGTAGCTTCTGAGTAACCTGTAATGGTCAGAGCCCTGCCTCACCCTGCCAAGAAGCCACTGCTGATTTAAAGCTTCTCAAAGGAACCTAACAAGACACACACACTGCTTTTCTCTGGCCTTGTTGCTTATTCTGAGTTGCAGTTGGTCCAGGTCTGCAGGGAGCTGTCATTCCTCCTTTATCATCTCTTTTTTGGCATTCCCCAGGTAATGCTCTCACTCTCTCTCAGAAAGCTTTGACGTGGTTTCTCCAGATCTCTGTGCTCATTAATATCTTGCAACAATCCCTTCTGAATCCTGGCATTCAATATGTTCTTTTTTCTTCATTCCCCGTTGTTTAGACATTCACTTGTCTCTTTGGAAGTGACTCTCAAGCTCTCTGGTCTTCATCTGTACCAAAGAGATTTGTGTCATAGACTCCTACAGGCTGCTCAGATATAATACATGAAGAAAGAACCGATTTATGTGTGATAAGACACTAGAGCGTTGAGTCTGCTGATTACATTCAGGGTCCAATACTAATACGACTAATAAAAGGAAACATTTATGTAGAGCTTATTAGGTGCCAGACACTGTGGTAAGCCCCTTACATCTTCACAATAATCCCATAAAGTAAGCACTCTTATTGTCCCTGTTTTATAGACGAGGAAACTGAGACCCGGAGTTAAGAGTCCTGCTCTATTTCCCGAAGCTGTTAAATGGCAGAGCCAGGACTTGAACTCTGGCTCCAGAATCCATGCTCTCCACCACTACATACACTGTGTAGGGACATTGTTCTCTGTACATGTGTTCCCACCACCAGCAATGGTTAATTTCCGCAAAGCTAAGTTGTGCCCCTCTTCAATGCCAAGATTAAATGTCACCTGCCTTGTGAAAACACCACCTTCCTCCTTATTTAAGGTATAAGTTCATTTGACAGACATCAAAGTATAGAGGTCGTAGCCCATTCATTCATCCTTTCAACAAGATTGTATAAAGTGCCTTCTGTGTTACTGCACTAGGTGCTGTGGCTGCAATGGTGACCAAGAAACAAGCAGGTCCTGCTCTCACCCTACATATAAATAAAAATAAAAAATAAGTAATAAAAATAAACCAGAAAATAGTTAGAAATATAGAAATAGCTTTATGTGTATACTTATCTGTAAACTATATCATATATATCCATATTCCTAGATCTACATGTATCTATCAGTCAATTGACCCATCCATATTAGGTTTTTTTTTTTTTTTTTCCACTCAGGTTTTTTTGCCTATTAAAATGGTAAAGCTCATCTCCTTAGCCTGATATGTAAGATCTTCCACGATCTGGCTTCAGATATCTTTCCAGGCTTATCTCCTACCAGTTCTTGCCTCTTCTTCTTCAACCATTCACTCTAGACCCCATCTCTCAGAAAATATTTCCTTAGTGGAAGCCATCCAAGCACAATCACAGCACTGTACATTAGCTCAGCCTGTTTTTCTGTCTCAGGTTGCCTTTTCACATTTCCCTTCCCACATTTCTCCTTCCCAAGCCTTTTCCAAACACCAAGGCCTGCTTCAGACACTCCTTTCCTGCAGAACTTCCCAAATAATCTCTGTTTCCACAGCCCCACCAGCAGGGAATCGGTCTGTACTTCCTCCGTGCTCCAACCCTGTGCATGCTTCTCTGTCACAGTGCCTGCAATTCCAAGTCTTAGCTGTCCCTTTATGTGTTTGTCCCTCAACCAGGACTGCAGACTCCTTGAAGGTGAGGAACAGGGCATATCTTAGGCTGCATTTGAAGAGCCTAGCACAGTGCCTGGTATATACTTCTATAATACTAGTATGTCTGTTTTTATCGATAACATTATTACTATTATTGCATTAATAATAATTATTTAACTTTAAGTCATCTGATTGCCGTCTGTACCTGACATTCTGCTAAACATTTCACTTGTTTTACTATATTTTTCCATCGTAAGAATCTTAGAATGTAGATTATGATATGCTCTTTTTAACTCCAATGACAGATAAGAAACTAAGGCTTAGTGTGCAATGCCAGCCCCATGTCACACACACCCCTCAACAGCCGAGCTTGAGTAGGTCCCACAGGCACTTCCATAAGGATGTGAGAGTAGTGTCTGCTTGCTCTTTGTTCCCCATGGTAGTCACACACCTAGTACAGTGACACTGAAGGCTCTTGATAAATCCTGTTGCCTGGATGAATGAATGTTCTATCCTACACTTTGATGTTGGTGGAAAGAATAGATGAATTTACGTCTTGGGATCTAACAGTGCTTTCCATATATGGTCTTACACCACACACACACAAATATGGATATGGAAAAGGAAACCAGTAAAAGATTCTATGAAATTCTGATCAGGTGATCACTGACTATATAATCTGTATGTTTCTATGTTTTTGTAGAAGTTGTCTTTGGGTTTAGGTGAAGTTCCTGACCAGTCCGTAAAACTCTCCTAGATGTTTGTAGACCAGAAGGGTCAGACTTGAGTCAATAAAACCTGTTTGAATCCCAGCCTTGCCATGGCCTGTGTGTAACATGGGCAAGATAGGTAAGTTCAACATAGTGATTAGTGTGTGGATTCTAGAGTCAGATGACCTGTCTTCAAATACTCCAGCTCTACGCTTAGTAGCTGTGTGATTTGGGGAAGGCACTTAGCTTCTCTGTCCGTTAGTTTTCCCACCTGCAACATGGGTATAATAATAGCATTTGCCTCATAAAATCGATGTGAGATTTAGATCAATTCAACTGAAACACTTAAAATAGTATCTGACACTCAGAAGACCACTATTACCTCTTAGGTAATTACTTCTACTTCAGAGGGATGTGGTGAGGAATACATGATGAATGCATTCACGAAGCCCCTTCTGGAAGTCCTAAGCACTTTCAAAGCTTAGGCCAAGAACGAACCCAATAGCACATCCACCAAATGTTTTGGTTAGAATCCCAGGGCCAGCCCAGATTCAGGGGCCATGGAGAAGGCCATGTGTGGGTGTAAATGGAGGAGGAGTGGATCATGGGGGCCACCAAGGAGCAGACTGCCACAGCACTGGCAGAAGAGATAATGTGAGCTGCAGACGTGGATTGGTGTCATGGGTGACGAGCCCCAGATAGAGGGAGATGCCACTAATTTCACCCATCTATGCTCCCATATTGTGCGCTAGGCCCTCCGCTCAGAAGTCACTCCTCATTTCCTAGAGTCCTCCAACCACTGCTAGTATATGCTTCCTAGAGCCACAAGAAATCAGAAGAAAACTTGAGAGATGAACCATAGTAGAGACAGCTCCCCTGGCAATGAAAAGGAAAATGACAAAAGACAAAACACAAAAAGTTCCAAGATGGAAAACATTCTAAAATGAGGGCATTTAAAGACCATCATACACATAAACGTGTATTTCCCATGTATGCTGTGTCTGTCACCAGAAGCTAAACTGCACATATAGACCCTCAGGTTTCCAATACCTCCGTCAGTAATGATGATGATGATGATTATGACTGCTGCTCCTCCAAGGATGCAGGGTGTGTTTCGTTCATGATGCAATCCCCAAGAATGGCACTTAATAGGTGCTTTATAAGCATCCTTCATGGTATTGTCAGTCATTTATTGAATGGTTTACTATTTGCAGGTGCTTTACTAGATGCTTTCCAAATATCATGAGATTCCACTTTACAGTTTGTGAGTTCTTTTCACCAGTATCACCTCTTTTACCTTCATTAGGATCACTCTTGTACAGATGAGAAGATTGAGACTGGGAAGGGGGGTGTTGCTTGATCACAAAGATGGGCTATAAACTAATATGGTTCTGTCTCTGGATCCAGTGTTCTTTTTCCTTTCCCCAGACATCCCAGATTATAGTGAGCTCCATCCATTTACTCACCTAGCACATTTATTGAGTACGTGGTAGTTGCCTAACAGGTTGTGGACCATCCTCTGCCTCATAATCCACAATCTTGCTCTTACTAGATGTTGTGTGTTTCATGTGCATGATATAAATTCATTTTCACAAGAGCTATGTTAGGTAGGGATTCTTGCCCATATTACAGATGAGAGAACTGCAATCAGAGATCCTAAGTGAATTTCCTTGAGTCCTACAGTGGGAAAGTGCTGGAGCTGAGATTCAAACACAAGTCTGTTAATGCGTAAGCCCATGACCTTCCCATCACATTACAGTTCTTCCTTCATGTTCCTCCTACACGGTGACCCCGCAGCTAGGCTGCAGCCATTCTCTACTACACTTGACTCAGAGATCTCTTCAGCCCCAAGCACAGAGCCTGGATTGAGGCTGAATATGTGTCAGCCCTCACAGGCAGGTCCAGAATTTCTATGGCAAGCACCTAGACATATTTACTGAGGAGGGTTACATTTACTAAGCACCTCCTGTATGCAGCTGGCATTGGGCATGCCATTTACATACATATTACATTTCATCCTCATATCAAGCTTACAAGGTAGATACTATCGCCCCATTTTATAGAGAAGATAAAAGAGGCTTGGGGAGGAAAAGTACCGTTCCCAAAGTCATCCAGTCTTCCTGACTACAAAGCACTGTGAACTCCCTCAGACAGGGTATGAATTGCACAGAACATTGTCTGAGAAGACTTTGTGAAAAGGATGAAGCCTGAGCCACACCTTGGAAAACTTATCATGCAGCCAGGATAAGTACGCCGAGAGCTAATGAGCATGTTATTATAGTTATGATTAGGTTTCCATGTACTTCTCAAATCAGATGTGTAAATATAATCAAAAACATTTCTCTTTGCAGTGCAGACCTCCAGCAGTTTCCACCCGGCATCCTGGTTCTGAGCAAAGATAATAAATTAGCTCTAATTAGCTTTCCCACACACTGAAGCAAGTCTGTCCTGTCCCCACGTTGCACACGGGGGAGGGAGGGGGCTCTGCTGGACTTCTCCCAAGGACGGGGGTCTGTGGGAAGAGGGAGGTAGCAGGTGTGGCACATGACCGTCAGCTCCGTATTACCTTGTGCATGTGGACAAGCCATTTGTCACCTGTCCTGGCCTTCGGTTTTCATCCCCTGTAAAGTGAAGAGCTCAGACTAGGTTCGTGCTTACACAGTAAGAGTCCATGATTCTATCCTGGAGAATTCCCTAGCTTGAAGCACCAATTTTATTTGTGTGAGCCCTGGAATTGTTGTGTATCTACTGTTGATCAGGCATTGATCTAAATACAGGAGCCATGAGGAGTAACAACTGGTCTCTGTCTGTAAGGAACTCTACTTTTAGTAGGGAGAATAATAATGGCTACTTACTCTATGTGCCAGGCTCTTGGCTGTGCTCATCAAATAAGTTCTCTCATTTGGTTTCTGCAAGAGACCTCTGAGGTCGTATTCTTGTCACCTGCATTTTCAGAGAGGGTAAGTCACTTTTCCACAGTTTCACTGCTCTTGAGTGATGGAACTGTAATTTCAATTCAGAACCTGATCTCTTAACCATTAGGTTATATCCTCACTCCCAGAAATCGTTGGATGTCGTAAAAGAAACAGAGGTAGTTGGTCAACAGGAGACCACGGGATGGTGAAGATTGTTCCATGAGGGTGGGCGGAGATGGCTTTGGTTAGGATGGTGTATGAACAGAATCTTGAATGAAAAACAGGCTTTTTATATATTCGTACAGGTGGAGAAGGGAAAATATTTTAGGTGGAAGAGTCAAGACAGAGGGAGGAAAGAAAAACACTGGTCATGGGTGAGGACGAGTATGTTGACTAAAGGGGGCCCAGTGGATTATAAGATGGGGTTCTATGCTGCATTCATTCAATGACAAAGCATTTTTAAAGGCCTGCTGTGTGTCAGGCACATTAAAGCCTCTGGGAATAGCCCAATGAACAATACAGGCTCCAACATGTTAGGACAGTGGTTCTCAACCAGAGGCAATTTTCTTCCCCAGGCGACGTTTGGCAATATCTGGAGATACTTTTGGTTATGACAACTGAGGTAGTGTTACTGGCCTGTAGTGAATGGAAGCCAGTACTGCAAAATATCCTACAGTGCGTAGGACCATGCTCCACAATGATTACCTGGCGCTTTTACAATGTCAATTCCTCTAGTGGAATAACAAACTGGGGCAGCTCGTGGAGAACCTTGAAGGTCAGACCAAAGAATTTGCCTATGCCTCTCCTAGGCCAGGCGGGCTCATAGAACCAAAACCTAAGGGCAGCAACGATAAAAGCAAACCCTTTCCATTGCAAATGACCTCTCAGCACAAAAGAAATCAGTCTGGTTGCCTCTGCTATTTTATTATAGTCCTGGGATGACCTGAAAATGCAATTCTACTACCTCTGGTTCAGAACCACTCAGGGCTTATGAGAATCTACTGCCCCCCAAAAGAGAATGTCAGATGGCTTCTTCCTTCTTAATCCAATTAAGTAAGTAGTGCCTCTTGCAGAAGCTCTGCACAGCTGAGAAATTTATTACAAATTACCTAATCTCATGGTTCTCCCATGAAAAGGAAATAGACTAAACCATGTCTAACCCTCCTCACCCTGAGCAGTTCAAAGTACCGGAGCTGGGCCAGACCCTATTTATTAAGTTAAGCAGTATTTTCTGGATCTAGCTGGGGAGTGTCAGTGTGGTGGAACTTAACTGCCTTTTAAAATGAGAGTCTACTTTTCATGATTATCTCAAGCACACCCGGCGCGATTCTCCTTTTCTAACACTGGTCAAGAGGAAAACAGGAATTCATTTGTGGCTTCCAGGAACCTTCAGATGCCAGCTCAACAAACAAGACAGCTATCAGGGCATTACTGGGGCACACGTTTCAGAAAGAGCCCTGGCTTTGCAATCTGCCGTGCCTGTGTGTGTGGACACCAGCTTTGCCTTTCACTGTGCAAACTTAGGCAACTCACTTACTTAACCTCTCTGCACCCCAGTCTCTTTACCAAGAAAAATGGACAGCCAGATGCCTGCTAGCACTGTTATTAGGATAACTGTAGTACGGAAATGGGCGTAAAGTACCATGCCTGTCCCGGAGCAAGCCCTCAGTAAATTGTAGCTGATGGTGTCGGGTCATTTTCCCACCCAGATCTGCCTGCAGGGGTGTGGGTTATGGCAAAAAAATGAGAACCTGCGACTGAGGTTTAGTTACTTTTCTTGTCAAGGACAGAAGAGAGGAGAAATTTCTTAAGGATTAGAGGCTTCTTAGCAATTCATACAGTTCATGCAGTCTCTGGGTCCAGGCAGAGGCTGGCAGGTAAGCTCTTTGCCAGGTTGGAGAGAATAAGAGGGAAAATCAATTAAAAGGGCCTTTCACGGAATGAGGGGTGGCAAACGCCCAGGGTTAATCCCGATGGGAGACCTGTATTTCCATAACAGGCGAGGCCTTCCCTTTAACCCTTTGGCACCGTGAGTTGGAGTTTTCTGGGGTGAAGTCCATTACTGGCAATGGGTGTGCCGTGTGTGATTAATGACCCTGGTTACGGGCCGGTTAGCAACAGAGAGCTCCATCCATCTCACTTCATGGAAGCATCACACACCATTTATTGTCTGCAGCCGGGATGTATTCCTTTGCAATTAGGTAAATGCCTTCTTTTGGAGTAGATGTAGTAATTCCTGAATTAGTGCCCCTGTGCCTCTACCCACACCCAGCGGAGAAGGGAAAGCAAAGCCTGGCTGGGACCAAAGGCGGACCGAGATGGTGACTAGGTCAGGTGCTATTTCCTGACCTCAAATACTTTTGGCCCCAGAGCCTTTGTCCATTCTCAGCTACCTCCTTTCGAAGGGACATTCAACACAGGGAGTCCATAGATATCATGGCTTTAAAATCTGCCCCCTGCCCCCTCACCGCAAGGGAAAGAAGGGCACGGTGTGTTCAATGCATCCTGTGCTCATTTTCTACTGGGAAAAGAAACCCTCACGACTAATTGTTTTGAATAACAGGTGTCATGTGTAGGGGTGCTCCCTGCATGTCAGGCCCTCAGGAGGGCTCCCCTCCTGTGCTCCCCTCAGGAGAGCTCTGTCAGGCCCTCCCTATTATCTCCATTTTACACTCAGGGAAACTGAGGTATAGACAGAAGTAAATTCAAACTGAGCTCAGACCCGTAGTATCTCTGTAGGACTGTGTGCCTGGTCATACTTCTAGGCTGCAGTTCTGTCTCAATCATTGAAGAACGGGGACCGGTGCAAAAAGAGTGACAAATGACAGATAGGTGTTTAAGAGAGCTCACCATATGCAAGGTAAAAGAGAACATTAATTTGCTCCACAGTTATTTATCAGATGCCCACAGTGGCCAGGCATTGTGGGAAGTTCTGAGAATGTAACAGCAGATGAGATAACTGGTCATGATGCTCACTCTCTACCTATGAGCAGAAATGGTAACAGTAACAGCAACTACTCATTATGGTTGATTATATACTTGGTACTGTACTGAGTATTTCGCATACAGAATCGCATTCAGTCTTCACGTAATGAAAAACAAAGGGTGCATGATAATTATCCAAATTTTGCAAACGAGGAAATGATGGAAAAGGAAGTTTAAACAACCTGCCGGTTGCTAAGGCCAGTTGGTGGCAGACCTATTCTTTGACTTTGCATGGGCTGACCAGGGCGTGTGCTTTTAGAAACTGAAAAAAGGATTGCAAGTGTGGTGAGATTTCTGGAGAGCATGGCAGGGAGCAGATGGACATCAGGAATCTGTCGAGTGCTTAGATTAGGAGGAAGTAGTGTAGTCTGGGTAAGAGGAGAGAGCCAGAAGGGAAAAGGGATGCCAAGGAACAACGTAGGATAGGGACTGAGGGGGAGAGGGGAGAGTGTATTACTCCCAGAGAACCTTGGAGAGCAGGACACTTTTTAGGCACATGGAGCTGGACCCTGTGGCTGGAAGCGCTGGCCCCAAGAGCTTCCCAGCATAGGGATGGGATGATATGAGGCTGGGAATGTGGGTTAGTAGCCTACTTCCATAGGGTCTGGTAGACTGTGTAAAAACTATTAGAAGTAATAAATGAATTCAGATTTTTAAAATGTCATCACATGGACCTTATGCAAAGTAGGGAGTGTGTGTTAGAGTCAGCTAGTTATTCATTAAAAATTGATGGTCCTCCTTCCATAATGTGGGCTTATCCATAATCCATTCCATGGATTGCCTTTTCTGGCCCACCTCTTTAATATGTGGGCACATGATTATCTCCTGCCAGGGAATGTGAATGGAAGTAATGCATGTCACCTCTACGCTGGAGTCTTGAAGAGGCAGGTATGTCTTGACTGGGCTATTTTTATGTTTCCATTCCCTAGAAGGAGACAATCCTGAGCCCCTGGGTGATGGCAGAGCCACATGGTAGAAGCAGCCTGGGTCCCTGATTCACCACGTGGTGCACAGCCCCATGTGGATGGGATTTCTTTGAAAATGAAGAATAAACCTCTACGGAGTTAAGCCACTGAAGTGTTGAACTTTGTTGCAGTAGCTAGCAGTAGGATATCCAATTAAAGAAACTTGATTTGTATTTTAAAAAGATCTTTCTGACACAGTATGAAGAATAGAGAAGAGCAAAAGGTGATCTGGGAAGACGCCCCGTGGTCCAGTAAAAAGGGATGGTTGCTTAGACCATCCTTCAGACTCAAACAGCCGTGTGCTCCACTGAAAGACTAAATCCCCTATTCTGATGGTATGTTAAACAGAGGGAATGACTTAAAAAAATGCCAAAATCCATTGCAAAGCATTGTTTCATTAGAAATAAACAAAGAAGGGGGACACCTGGGTGACTCAGTCAGTTGAGCATCCGACTTAGGCTGAGGTCATGATCTCATAGTTTGTGGGTTCAAGCCCTGTGCTGAACAGCTGGAGCCTGGAGCCTGCTTAAGATGTGTGTGTGTCGCTAGCTTTCTGCCCTCCCCCGCTTGTGTGCATGCTCGTACATGCTCTCTCTCTCTCTCTCTCTCTCTCTCTCTCTCAGAAATAATAAATGAATAAGCTTTAAAAAAAAAGAGAGAAGCAAAGAAGGAATTAGATACAGAGAAGATAACTGTGAAGTCAGTAACTTCCTCTAGATCCCGCTGCTGGAGCCTTCACAAACCTGTGCACCCTGATTTGCCCACTGGGCACCTATGAGCCCAGGATGGAAGGTCAGACAATCTGGTGGATCTGAATCCACTGTAGTCTTGGGCAACTTTCATAGTGTCACTTCCCTCTCCTATAAAATGAGAATAACACCAGGACTTGTCTCATGGGGCTGTTGTAAGAATTAAGTCTCTTAGTCAAGATCATGGTATATAGGGAAGAAGTTATTATGTTATTGTTATAACTGTTCCATTACAGAAGGACTTATTTTAGGACCCCCATTTGACAACCCCCCCCAACACCATTTTTTGTTAATAGCGCTTATGCCTTCCTCTCCAGAGGGGAGTCTTCTTCCTCAGTCTCCATACAGCTCATTCTTGCTCTCTCAGGTTTCTACTCAACCTGCTCCTCAGAGGTCCTTCAAGGGCTCTGGTCTCAGTGCCACCTCTCTCTGCCCTGCTTCACTTTTTCTTCTTAGCACACACTGCATCCTGACCTCCCATAGTCATCATGTATGTGCTGGTTCCACCTCATTTCACTAGAATGTGAGCTCTGTGAGAGACTTTATCTCTTGTTCACAGCTGTATCTCCAAACAGAACAGTGTCTGCCATAGAATAGGGGCCCAACGTGCATTTGGTGATACATAGAAGAACAAATGATGATGTGATCACATGTGTGCTACTTTCCAAATCCTACCATTCATTCAGATCTTACCATTTCTTTTTTCCCCTTTGTCGTACCTTAGTGGATCATTTATCAGTCCAGAGCCTATGTACACATTTTATTCTTTTTCTCCTGACTAACCACTGAGCCAGGTCTGTAGTTCCTAATCTGCTTCCCTGAAAACTCCCTGCCTGAGACAAAGGATGTGCAGGGGGTGATGGACCCTGTCTTCACTGACCAGCAGTTCCCTATTACATTCATTGCCAGTACTGTAGAATATATAGACTTCTACACTCTCCAAGTTATTAAAGCCTGCAGCTTAGAATCATGGCTCAGAAAACTGGAGTGGACCACAGGGCCATCCTGGTGTATGGTCACATACTTCCACCAAGATTTTTTTGTTGATTTTTTTCACATTTATTTATTTTCGATAGAGAGAGATAGAGCACAAGTGGGTGAGGGGCAGAGAGAGAAGGAGACACAGAATGTGAAGCAGGCTCCAGGCTCCCAGCTGTCAGCACAGAGTCTGATGCGGGGCTCAAACTCATAAACTGAGAAATGATCACCTGAGCCGAAGTCAGACGCTTAATCGACTGAGCCACCCAGACACCCCTTCCACCAAGACTTTTTAAATGGTTTTATTGAGGTGTAATCGATGTATAATAAATATACATATTTAAATATACAAATATACATTTTCAAATGACTTTTGGCATATGCATATATTTGTGAAACCATCACTATAATTAAGATAATAAACATTTTCATCATACCCCAAACTTATCTTATGCATCTTTATAATCTAGCCCTTTTTACTACATCCTTCCTGGCTCACACACAACTCCCATACAGAGGCAACCACAAGATTTGCTTTCTGTCACTCTGGTTATTTTGCATTTTCTAGGATTTTATATAAGTGGAGTCTTAAGGTATAAAATCTTTGGATTCTTACTCTCACCATAGTTATTTTGAAATTCATCCATGCTGTCAAAAGTGTCAATAATTTGTTTTCTTTTTATTGATTAGTATTCCATTACATGGATGTATCCCAATCAGTATATCTATGCACTTGTTGGACAATTAGACAGTCTCTAGTCTTTGGCTGCAACAAAGTTCCCTGAGCATCTGTAGACAAGTCTTTGTGTTGATATGTTTTCATTTCATTCATTAAACATGAAAGATATGTTTCATTTTACCATCTAGGGTAAAATACCTAGAGTTGCTGAGTTGTGTGAAAGGTGTATGTTTAACGTTTAAAGAAATTGCCCAATTCTTTTCCAAAGTGGCTGAACCATTGTATATCCCTACCAGCAGTCTGTGAGAGTCCCAGTTCTTGTTCCTCTGTTCTTACCAACAACTGGTTTGGCTAGCTGTTTAGTTTTGGTCAGTCTAGTGGGTTAGAGTGGTGTCTCGCTGTGCTTTTAACTTGGAACTCCCTAAAAATGAATGACTTTCAGCATTTTTTCACATATTTGTCATCTTTATCTTTTCTTTGATGGAGTACCAATGTTTATGGGATTATCTTATTTTTGAATTATAAGAATTTCTTTATTCCAGACACAAGTTCTTTTTCCAATGGGCCTTTTGCAAATATTTTCTTTCATTCTGTAACTTGCCTTTTCAGTTTCCTTTCTGAGTTCCCTGAGTGGAACGGTTTTGTTCATTCCCCCCCATATTCCTAAAAACTAGACCCCAACAATCTTAGATATTGAAAATGTTCAGTAAATTTCAATTCAGTGAATGAGACAAGATCTAATTCTAAATATTTCAAGCCAGGCACATGAAAGGTGACTGAATCTTCAGTTTTCCAACCTGTAAATTCAAGATACTGTTACCTAATTCAAGGGATTACTGTCAGAAATAAGTGAGTGACTATGAATTGATTTTTTAGACTGATGCTAGGCATGTAGTAGCGTTCAATTAGTATTACCATTCTTTTATTCTGTGATCCAAGGGAGAAGTGGGGCCAACAGTTGAAGCCATAGGGAAGCAGATGGGTCAATTTAGTGAATTATTTTCTATTGCTGTTTAATAAATGGAACAAAATGGACTGCCACACAAACTAA
Source organism: Panthera uncia (assembly GCF_023721935.1). NCBI lineage: Eukaryota > Metazoa > Chordata > Mammalia > Carnivora > Felidae > Panthera > Panthera uncia. Next base: position 58,710,268 of record NW_026057585.1, read on the forward strand.
TGAGCTGCACATCACTAGAAGCATTTTAATAGAATATCATTTGATCAGCTTCTAGAAGAGATGTTTGTTACCTCGAGGAAAATACTGAACTTCTTGTATCTCTTCTGTTCCTAAAAGATGTGTCATTCATGGTAGGAGATGATAACAACAATGGCATGCTATTATATACAGCTTATAGTATATACAATATAATGTATAATATATAATACATGGTATACATTCTATATATTACATGCTATATTATATGCTATATTCTATATATATATGCTATATTATATATATGCAATAATGTCATCACTGAGGATGTGCTATTGTGCTAAGTACTAAAAAGTATATTATTTAACCAACCATCACAACCACCACCTGAGGTAAGAGTAGATGTTATCCCTATTTGATAGGTGAGAAAAATGAGCTCAGAGGTGGTAGATAACTTGTCCAACAACACAGAACCTGGAGTGGCAGGGACTTGAATGCAGATATGTTTAAGTTAAGTCCATACTTGCAATCCAGGTACACTAGCCAGTTTCCCTCTGCTTGGTCATTGCCAAAGGACAAGCACTGCTGAAACAAGCCACTCCCCAACACCTTGTGTGCCCACACTGCCCCACCCCCACCACAGGATGTCTCTGAGCCAGTGAGAGTAAGTACTTATGTCTTGGTCCACAGCTGCATTTCTTTTGTTGGCTCAGCCAGTCACCCCACAGAGTGGCCAAAGACCAGGGCAGTCATGCCTGAGGTCAGCCACCTGATTTGCTCTCCATCCAGCACTACCAGCTGCATCTCAGCTTCCTGGGAAATGGTATTCACATCTCCTGTTGGAACAGGCCTTTCCCATGCTTTTCCTTCTGGCATATGGAGTATTTATTTGTTTTGGAAGTCCTCAGAAGTGCCAGCTTTCTCATCATAAAACAGTAGGGATTGTCCCCATTTGGTGCCTGTCCATCTAGCACATAATATTTATGCCATCGTGGCAAAGCTGTTTGACCCTTGGATTCTAATTATCTAAAGATGCTTCTGTGGCTTTTAAAAACCAGGCCCAGTCTTCTGACAACAAGTGCCTGCCTCACCACCATCCTGATTACCCGTTCCTACTGGCACAATAACCATGATGATATTCACCAGATTGTGCCAAACAGACGTTACCTAGCAACAAGTGGGGAGCACTTGGGATGTGTCCTTGTGTTCTGAACACTGTGAGCAATTCTTTAAACATCTTGGATACAACGAAGAATGAATGCACACCATGAGGAAGCCTTGAGAGAATGGTTTTGCACTCAGACACACTCTCATGCAACCCTGACTCTGTGTGACTCCAATGACCTTGGGTAAGTTACATAAACTCTCTAAGCCTCGGTTTCCTAACCTAGAAAATGGATAAAAATAACAGTACTTACTTATGCTAATATTGTGAATGTACTCTATGAATGTAATGTATGGAAAGAAAGTACATTGGACAATATTCTGCGTTAAGTAGGTTTTCAAATATTAGTTTGCCTCAATGTATATATTTTCTGTGCTACCTTTCATTAAAACACAAATACAGGCATCTGAAGAACCCAGATCTAGTTACCCCTAGCCTACATTGAAAAATAACTGTGTCCTTAAGGAAGTCTCTTAACCTCTTTTTGATTTATTTTCTTTATCTGATAGTAGTAAGTGGGATAATAATAGTGACAATGGGAGGACAGTAATAAGTATAGTTCTGAAATTAGGAGTATGGAAAAAATCTGAAGACCAGAATATAAATGCAAGAGGTGACCTAAATATATTACTGGTATTATTTTTAGTTGAGGGGAAGCTAGCAGCACTAGGAGACTAACTAGAGACATTTGTCTCATAGTCAATTTTATCTTTACCCATGTATGACCCTAGTATTCATATTGGTGAAACAGGTACTTGAAATCACATTGAAGCCCATCTCCCTACCCACCCACCCACTTATTTTTTCACTTTAATCTCTATGTTTGTTTCAGGAAATGTATTCCATATCTCATACCAAGAGAGACCTTTGCCAGGGCAAATAAATGGTTTCCAGAGGATGAGGTTACACTAGTTAGGTTAGAGAAACAAAGGGCAGAATGATCCAAAGGATGGATGTGAAATATATAGCATCTTGCAAAATTCTCAGATTTTTGGAGCAAAGTAGACATGGCTTCAAGGCCTCCTGGTCTACCACTTTATAGCTCTGAGGACTTGGATAAATCATCTCGATAAGCCTTAGTTTTCCCATCTGTACAATGGTTATGCTATAAATTATCTTGTAGAGTTGTTGAAAAGATGAGGACCATGAATTTAAAGTGCCTGTTAAGGAGACTGGCACATGGAATATCCTCAATATATGATGTGTATTAAATACAAAATTAATACTAGCAATAAGTGACCATAATTGAAAAGGAAAGCAGAGTCCAAGTAACGGAATGGCTCAAAGTGTTTAGTCTGAGCAGCAAATATGAACCATCAATAGTAAGTAAATGTGAACAGTCAAGAGGCAGGGAGATGAGAAATAAGCAAGCAGATAGACTGATAAAGACAAACAATTTGGAGTCCATGCCAGGAAATAGGTCTGAGTTTTGGGGCCCCCAGGTAAAATGTATAGAACAGGACAGACATCTCAGCTACTTAGGGAGGCTTTGTCCTCATGCTTTTGCCTTTACAGGCCATCATTTTCTCCTTCAGGACTCAAATGACAACCCCCTGCAGAAGTGCCTGGTGGAAAATAGGTTGTTAACAAGAGGGGAGGCTGGATGCTCCGGGCACAAGGTTCTGACCAATGACAAGTCTGCATTCTGCACTTGGAATCTCAGCTTTTGAATGTCAGAGCATGGGATTTCCCTTAAGAGTTGCCCATGTGACTAAGTACCCCTCAGGTTAGTGGAGTGAACAGTTTCCCTGACTTCAGTTTCTTCTTAATCAGGTGTCTCAGCACATCTAAGATGCCTTTTGGCCATTGTCTCCCTGACTTCTTACCTCAGGGAGCCTGATTCGAAGGAGTTGCTGGAAGCAGAGAGAGAGTTTGAATTCCATCGTCAGTCAATCCTACATTTCCCAGTTTTCCTGGCTTGGCCAGATACCACTGCCAGCCTGTGAGAAGCACCTGTCCTGGCAGAGATTGGGTCCAACATCTAGGAGATAGAGATGTGTGCGAGTGAATAATATCAAAGAGTGTGGCTTTCTCATGTTAAATATGAGTACTAATTATCATCTATCCACATAGCACAGCTCAGGGGAATCATGGAGCAGCCTAAGATGAATACTGCATGTGGGTGCCTTGCTTTACAATAGCTGGTCTAAGAAAAGTGGTGCAGAATTCATCTGTGCAGTTATTTGTCTTTTCAATGATGCTAAGTCAAATAGGGTATTGAATCCATATGGTAATAGAAATTTTCTAACCTACCAGAACCTAGAGCATGATATTTAAACATGTTAAGCCTTAATTTCCCAATATTTTAAATAGGAATATAAACAGATAATTCATAAGACTCCTTAGATTCTAAAAACAAAAACGGAAACTTCCAGGTGAAATACTTGTCAACCAGACTGGAATGGATGGGCCAGTGATAGATCTTGATACTTCACCAAAGCATCCCAGGTTCAACTCCCTAGAAATGCAGATAGTTTCATGTGTTCTGCTTGGTTTTGAACAGGATCATGATTAAGAGTTAATAGACATAGAATCTTGATCTTGTTCTGTCATTCATTAGCTGTAGTCTGTGGATAAGGCACCCCCGCTTTCTGGACTCCAGTTTCCCCCTTGGTAAAGTAAGAATCTTGAAACCGGTAACTTCTAAGGTCTTTTCCTACATGAACCTCTGTGACTCTATATTGACCAACTTGTAATAATTTTAAATGCTTCTATCTTGATTAGGGATCTTAACTTTATCAGATCTTACACATTTCTTTGCAAAGCCCAAGTCCAAACTCTAGTATAGGTTCTGGTACTAAGCACAGCTAGTACTTAGTAAATGGGTAACACCCACCTGCATCCATCTCGTAGTTTCTACTTGCTTCAGTTTTCTAGCTGTATGACCATTGACAAAGTGCTTAACTTTTTTTTTTTATTAGATTCATCATCTATAAAGTGGAGATGATAATAGTGCCTGTCTCATAAGGATTAAGTGAATTATAACATGTAAATTGCTTATAACAGTGCCTGGCACATAGAAAGTTCTGTTTAAGTGTTAGCTGCTATCATCATTATCATCATCACCACTACTTATTCTTCATGACTCATATATCCCTATTGTCTTCCAAACTCTTCTCCTGATGCCAGTGTCATTTAGTCATCCACATGTTACTTCCTTAGGACTCCTCATGATGATATGATCCGTGTTTCACTTTTGATGGGGAACACTTGTTGGCCATATTAAAAATTAACACTGATATTTTTACCAGCACTTTTGGAAGTGAATGTTTCCTTATCTGATAATTAGCATCTGTGTTTTTCTTCTTATTTCAAAGTACAGTGTCATATAATTGCTTTACTTTAAGTTTCTCATGTCTTCTGTGCTCTTACCAACTACTTTATTTGGCTTGGACAAGGCCCTTCATAACTTCCTCTAACTTCTGAGAGAGAATGCTCATGATTCCAGTGAACACTTTTTAAGATTCCTGGGTTTCTGTCAAGTGGAGCTACCATCTGTAGAGGTCAGAACCTCTGCAGCAGCCTTCATTCAGTCAGTGAAGGGCATTCACTTAGCATCTTCTGTATGAGAGAGACTATTCTAGGTGCTGAGTATTAGCTCCATACCCTCAGTGTATCATCCACAGTCCCTCACAGGCCCAGGCATCTATTGAATACATCCCCATTGAGACCCTTCTGTTAGAGGGTAATCACTTTTTATAGATGTCCATAATAAACTTTTTATACGCTCAGTAACTACTTTTATTGGCAGGGCTAGAAGCTAGAAATAAAAAGCTGTGTATGCCCTGCTTGTTGCCACTGAATAGCTCTTCATCTCATGGGGTGGGAGCAGGTTTGTGAACATGGCAGGTGTTCAATGTGCTTCTGGAGAAACAATTTTAGTGGCTGAAAAGAAGCATCCTGCTTAGCTGAGATCATATTCTTTAATTGATAAGGTGGGCACAGTATCATCTGCCTTCAAACTTGTTTCTAGCTACACATCCTGTCTAGGGGACCACATCCAGTCCCATGGCCAAGTCCCATAGCCATGGATACCAAGCTATGGGGGTAATTCCAAGACCAGCCTTACCCCAGGACTAAGTCTCCATAGTCACTCTCTATGCTCCTCTATCTTTCATACCACATGTGGATCTGACAGTAAATCTTGTTAACTGTCTTTTCAAAATGTATCCTGGTTCTTCCCACTTCACTTAATTCCATTCTCATTCATGCCTCATGAGATTATTGCATTAGCCCTTGGTTTGCACTCCATCCTGCCCATCCACAGTCAGTTCTTGACACAGCATTCAGAGTGTTGTTTCAAGATTTAAGTCAGATCACATCAATCCCCTTCTCAAACTCCTGTGTGGTCTCCACATTACACTTAGGGTAGAGCCCAATGTGCTGTACAAGTCCTACAAACCCCATGTGATCTCGCCTTCACCTACAGCCTTTTCCTTATTCATTCTGAGCTTGATTTCCCTAATCTTCCTCAAACATACCTCCTCAGGTGTGAAGATCTTTTCTCTTTCTCTTCACTTTCCCTCCAGGTATTTGCATGGCTCTTCTTCACTTCATTTCAGTGTCTACACACATGTCATTTTCTCAGAGACATCTTCCTTAATTGCTACCCCCCATCAGGTTCTGTAAACTCACCTACTTGAATGCTCTTTATAGCATTTATCTTTGTCAGACATTGTAATAGTTTATTCAACTGCTTGTTTGTTACATGACCCTCACCTAGAATGTAAGCTCCATGAGGACAGGGACATTGTCAGCCTTGCTGATTCCTATGTCTCTAGGAGGCTAGGGCATATGGTGGGCACTTGGTAAGTACTGAATGAAAAAATGAACGAATGGGGACATTTTGTGAAATGTCAACCTTTGAGTTTCGAGTGACAACATTGGTTGTATCTTGATACTACCTTACTTCACCCTTCCCCATACCCTCTCAGCCCATCTCGAGCCCTGCCAAGGGTGTGTGCATCCACAGATGCTCTTGAAGACATCTTTCTGTTTGATGAGAAAGCAGTCAAAATCCAGCCTTCTGAAAAACCTCTTATCAGGCTCATTCACCTTGAAATCCACTGCTCCTCTCTTTTATCAAGGCCAGGATATTTATTCCTCTGAGTTGAAGAAAAATAAAAATTAAAAGTACAAAAGAATGTAGTGGCCATTACATTCTAAATTATTTGATAAGTCATTGGCTTTTCATTCATATTTTCATGTCATTGGAGTAGTATGCAAGGTATGAGCTTAACTATTGCATATGAATTATTCACAAAAAAGGCCATGTTCAGGGTCTTATTGTTTGAATTCCTGGTCTCTGGCATCATGGCCACCCTTGGAAAACATTCTGTAGATATCCAAACATATCAGTCTTCTCTCCTCTGTGTTGCTCATTGCATTCACATGCCTGCAAGGGTAGTCTGCATGTTAGAGACTGAGAAGCAACAAAGCCACCAGCTTGCAAACATCTGACTGTTCCCATGTGTGGTAGAAAGAGAAGGGCATTGGCAGCGGAGACTTGGGTTCAAATCCAAGTTATTATGTTTATGGTCTTGGACAAATCATTTAACGTCTGGGACCCTCCATTCCATCATCTGCAAAATATCCTCCTCAGAGTTGTAGTAAAGATTAGAATAAACAATAATTTAGAAAGCACATCACACAGAGGGACTAGATGAATGCAAGCCTCTCTTCCTTCCCACACTGGGTTCTTCCTTTGACAGTAGTACATTCACACTCCCTCCTGGGACCTTGGGGACACTCCATAGTAGTGCACTGTGTAATGATTTTTACTCAGCCTGTGGAAGCATCAGAGTCTTAGTGTTTCAGGATCATTTGAAATTTTTTAAAGTTAAAAAACTGTTCTTCAAAAGCAGTATTGCAGAGAGCCTGTGCAGCATGTTGCACATAGTAGGTATTTAATATTAGCATGCAGAATGAATGAATGAATGAATGAATGATACAGTTAAAAATGAGGTGTTCTGGTTAAAACAGACATTGAGGTCTCAAAAGCCTGCATTCTGTGCCCTCCCTCACTCAAGGAGATAACCTTTGAAGCATGACCCCAGAATCTTCTAGCCCTTATAACACAGATTGGAAACCACTAATCTGGTCTAATGCCATCCCCACTGCAGACATTTCTGCTACTGTACTTTTGGTGAGGTGATTATCTTCTTTTGATCCTTGAAAAAAAAAGGGGGTGGGGTGGGGGCTGCTCACTCTAGTTCTAGACAATTAACAATTTTAAGAAGTTTTTCATGTTAAGAAAAATTATACCCTTAGATTTCTACCTACTGGTTGTACTTCATTTCATTCACTCATTCATCTTTTCATTCATTTTAATCACGCGTTAAATATCAGTTCTGTGTCTTGCCTGAAGCTTCACTCCTTGCATATACAGATAGATGATCTTTCATTAATTAATTAATTAGTTTGTTTGTTTTAATTCCAGTGTGGTTGACATAGAGTGTTACATTAGTTTCAGGTGTACAGTACAGTAATTCAACAATTCCAGATATTACTCTGCTCATCATGATAAGTATACTCTTAATCCCCTTCATCTGTTTCACCCATCCCCCCTCCCCCTCTCTGCTAACCATCTGTTTGTCCTGTATAGTTAAGAGTATGTTTTTTGGTTTGTCTCTCTTTTTTTCCTTTGTTCATTTGTGTTGTTTTTTAAATTCTGTATATGAGTGAGATCATATGGTATTTGTCTTTCTCTGGATGGCTTATTTCACTTAGCATTATACTCTCTAGACCCATCCATGTTGTCTTTTCTCTTTTGAAAGTCTTTCTTCTTATGTGTCACATTCAGTGAAGATCAGTGTGGATTTTTACTGAGGGTTTTCTTGAGCAAAAGGAAATTCCCATTACACAATATACCGCAAGAACTTCTTAAAATCTACTTTCCGAATATTTGCTCTCATGAACCTATTCAGTAAATCAACTCAAGTAATCACCCCCTGCTGCCAGCAACCTGGCTCTTTACCTCTCTTCTTCCTTCATTTGTTCTCCTGGAGAATGACTTTCCTCCAGGTAGCCCCACACCCTTTCAAATGTTCTTTTGAAAGCTTCTACCACATCCATTATCCCTACCAGCCAAACAGAAGTTCCTCCTGGTGGCCTGCACTTCTTAGAATGTGTGAGAAGGAAGAGATTATCATTAAGTATACTCTTGTTGTTGTTGTTGTTGTTGTTGTTGTTTACCCCACTTGACAAAGAGAATAAGCTCTGCTCCCAGCCCCCAAGTAGCTAACTATCACACTAAGTATAGTGCAATAAATATTAAGATCCACTCATCAACAAATACATATTGAGCACATATGATGTATCATTCACTTTTCTAGGTGATAGGGATAGTATTGTGAACAAAATAGACATTCCCTGCCCTCATGGAGCTTACATTCTGGAAGACAGAGCTAGACTAATAAAAAAAAATAGATAGTTAAAAAAAGTATAAGTGTGTCAGGTGATAATAAATATAATAAATACAGTGGAGAAAAATAAAGCAAAAATAGATGTTAGAGCCAGGAGAGGTTGAGTTACTTCATTGCCCATAAAACCTTATGGTGATTAGAATCTGGTGGTGAGGGAGGGCTTAGAGTCCTGGGCTTATTAGATGTATGTGTGATATTATTCCTGATGGTCTCAAGCAGGATGGCAGTGGTAAGATGATGAGTGATGGGGGAGGGAAAAGTGAGGTCCGTGGCTGAGCCATCTCTTTTTTTCTGCCAATGGTGAAAGAGTGGTCCTCTTTGGATCCCACAGAGCTCCTGTGATTGCCTCCTGAGATTTACCAATGGAGGAAAGAAGGAGACATGATGAGCTATGACAATACGAATGGAAGTGTTTGGAACATGGAAGTAGGAGGAAGTGATTAGGAGGGACTCCTCAAAGGAGGAGACAGCGTAGGAGTTATCCATTTGTGGGATGACAGGGCAAAATACATTCCAGTGGCCAGAAGGAGCAGTATCTTCAAAGACCTGTAAGTATGCAGACATCTGTTAGGTTTTAAAAAACTATCGGTGGGTTCACCTTGGCTGGGCTCAAGAATGCAAAGTGGAGTCAAGAGATACAGCAGGAGAGGATGGCCGCCATGAAGGAATTTGCATATCATGCTAGGATTGTAGTTTTCACACCTCCAGCCTTGGGGAAACCTCCAAGCAGAAGAATGAAATGACCAGATCTTGTATTTCAGAAAGACTCTTCTGGTATCTATGTTTTGGGGCAAAAAGACCTATTGGGAGGAAAGAAATGCTTCATCCAGGATCAAGGGCAGAAGGTAGTCGGGAAAGGAGAGGTGAAGACAAGTCCAGACACCTAACTGTTGATTGACTCTTCTGCTTAACAGTCCAGGAGCTATTCCAAGACTTGTCTGGGGTCTTCTCTCCACCAGGACAGAACCTCCCAATTGCAAAGGGCAGCCCATTTCAGAGGTGTGCACTGATATTCTTGGCTTTCACTTTTGGCTGTAAATCATGGCAGCTGTCCTTTCTCTTCACTGTCCTGTTGTCCTCTCATGCAAAAAATCAATGTCAAAGTGAACAGGTGTTGCTAATGGTACTAGAGAATAGGAGAATCAGGAAACAACAACTTCAAGGCTGAAATAATAACATTTTAATTGGAAATCTACTGTGAAGAGACTAACCTATGTAGATATATGCAAATCCTATGCAAATACACATGTGGTCTTTCTAACTATTGTCAGAACCTCGATTTGACCCACGGGAATTCTTAATGGTAGATGCTAGCTCTCAGCTGAGGCTAAAGGCTGTTGATGAACAATTCTAGGTTTTACCTATGTTTAAACCATAATTAAGAAAAATATTGATAGCAACCTGAACTTAATTAGCTTAATTGAATGTTGGAATTGATTGGGTCTTGAGAGAGCTGGTCTCTGAAGCTAAGCCTTGGGGAGATTGCAGGGGGTGGAAAGAAAACCGAACTTAAAAGCACCTAGCAGAAATGAAAAGGAATGGGCGAGGAGCCACTGGGAGCATTATTAAAGGGAAAAGATTTTTATCAGAGAGTTGAAAGAAGAATACTTAAATTTCAAGTCACGCGTAGCCGTTCTAGGTCAGATCACTCAGTCAAATGGGAAAAAAATGATGTTGGGAAGCAAGATTGTGTGAGATACAGAAGGGGAGGCCAGCATCCTTGCATGGGAGTATATCACATCCAATAAACAGTTGTGCTAGACTGATGGGGGCCAGCCCAGTACTCCCAGGCCAGGCCGTGGGCGCCATGCAAAGCCCTTGGGGTGCATGCTAGCACCTGGGGAGAGGCCAGGGAGCCTTACAGTTAAAAACAAAGGATTTCAGCTATGATGATGCATGTCTTCTCCTGTCTTTATTTATTAAGAACTAATTAAGTTATCAAGTTATGTTTTATAATAAATGGTTTAATTTTCTCACTTATGAAAAACCTCATTATTTGGGCTTAGGCGATCCTGAGATTAAATCCCAGTTCTGCCCCTTTGTGCAGTATGACCATCGCATTCCTGAGCCTCAGTTTCTTTACCACATTTGATAGTACATATACACTACAATGTGAAGGTAGAAGGTTGCTCTGCCTTCATGGTACTGAGCAATTGCCACCTCATCACATCCCTGCGAAGGCCTGTGGTTTATAAGGGGTTGAACTGAGGTGGCAAGCACGGTCCCTGGTTCCAAGCCTGTGTTCTTTCCACTATCTTTCTGCCTTAATCCCCTCTGCCCTGGTCCTCCCCTACTCTTCAGAGAAGCTCCTTGAGTTACTTGTCCAAAGGTGCTGTCTCCCCCACCCCCATTCTCTCCACCGTGAAGTCTGCCCCATCTGTGTGCTCTTGCTTCATCAACAAGGATCTTCTAGCTAAGTCTTTGCTCTGTCTGTCCCACCTTCCATGCTCCTTTCTTCCACATGATCTCCACCTGCCACATACACAATGATGAAATAAAAAAAATTAACTAGGATGCAAAAGATGAACCACGTTTTCTGTTTTGTTTTTATAAGTATGTACATATGCAGAAAGAAACGAACAAATAAATTACTAGAAAGGAAAAAGCCAAAATGTTACCAGATGTTAATTCTGAGCATTGTTGAGATTTTTCAAAATTATCCACAAAGGATATATTGTTTTTAATTGAGAAAAATAAATATGATTTTTAAAAAGTGAATGCACTTGCTTGGGAAGTCAGTTAACATGGGTGTTAATCCTGTTCCTTACAGCCTGTGCCCTGTCCCTTGTGAGGACATTTCCGGTGACATGGTCCTCCAGGACTTAGATTTGAGAGAAACCAATCTCTCTCACCATCTCAAGCATGCTGTCCCCATTTTTAGCTGCACAAGAAGCAAGCCCATTTTCAAGGGAATAACAGCTCAAATTTATCATATTGCAGAAACAGAAGCCCCATTTCTAGAAGATTCATAGATTGCCTTGAGATAACATTTAACTTTCCAGGAATATCTTCAGACATGACCTCCAATCTTGACATGGCATCTCGTTCCTTTTGGTGTAAAGATTACACTTTGGAGTGGACCCTCACTGGATTTCTAGGCCATGTTAAGTATCTGATCTCATGGGCACTACCTCTGCAAAACCAAGGTCATATAGCTACCTCCCCAACCTACATATAAACACACCAACCACCATTGCCATACTTCTGCTACTGCTATCCCGCCCATACCTACCACATGCAGCTGCAGATCCAGTGCAAGGTGTGGGACTCCCCTGGATTTGGGAGCAATTTCAGAACCACTTAGAAGGTGTCTTTAACCTTGGGTTGTTTTGCCACTGGTCTGGCTTGACACTCGTGATCACTTCTGCATTGTGGCTTGGGTTTGAGTGATTGTTTTGGTAACTCAAGTGATATGACAGCCACTTCTCTCTGGCCTGACCTGCCTGACACCTCTAGTCCTGGCCCCAACTTTGTAAGGCTTCAATACAAACAAGTGATCTATCATAATGACCATGTTGTTTTTGCCTGTGACATATTGGTAAGAAACATTATACTAATTATCCCTGCAGTTCAGGATAAGTCACACTTAGTGATGATAATTCTTTAAGTGGATGGAAATAGGTTTGCAAATGCTTAATGTAGGATTTTGGTATCATATTCCTATGAGTGATTTAGGTGGTGTGTATGTGTGTGTGTGTGTGAACACTTGTGCTCATGTGCACACATGCATTCATTCTACGTTGGCCAAGTTTTGGTGTCATTATGTCTTAATGTACTACATTGCATTCAGATTAAATCCTATTGTACTTTCTGTCCATTCAGATTTTATTGAGGTTTACCTTATAGCCTGTCATATGATTACTTTAGGAGGTCAATGTCCTAGTTTGCTTTAAAAGGACATGCTTTCTTTCTTTGAGATGGGTTAACATAATAGTTGAAAGGGAAGTCGCTGTGGATACCTGCCTCAGTTTAGAACCAGACTTGATTTTTTATGCCAGTGCAGTTGAGTTGCATCTTGGCTAGGATTGTGCTCCTTGTACCACGGTTTTCTTATCTGTAATGCAGAGGTAATAATTTTCTAATTCGTATGGTTGTTACAGGGTTTAATGAGATAATAGTATGTGTAAACATTTAGGACAGTGCCTGGAACACTATAAGTACTCAATTAAGTCAGCCTTTAACAGTGTTTAGAGATATAAATGCAACTTATTAATGATAGTATTCTATTTTTGCCTTTCTCATTGCTTTTTTAAATTTTTTTAACATTTATTTATTTTTGAGAGACAGAGACAGACCATAGGCGGGAGAGGGCCAGAGAGAGAGGGAGACACAGAATCTGAAGCAGCTCCAGGCTCTGAGCTGACAGCACGGAGCCCAATGTGAGGCTTTAACTCACGAACTGTGAGATCACAACCTGAACTGAAGTTGGACACTTAACTAACTGAGCCACGCAGGCACCCCTTGTCTTTCTCACTGTTAAAACATCAAGGTTATTTCTATCCCCATGTCCTTATATTTCTAGTTTGATTCATATATTTTGCCATTAAGTAATGGCATGTATCGTATAACTTCATCGTAAAATGAGTCTTTTATCAATATAAAATGACTTTGTCTCATATAATGCTTTTTTTTACCCTAAATTCTACTTTGAAATGTTGCCAATTGAATTCTTTTTGTTTGCTTTCTATGCTTGATAAATATTTGCCTAGCATTTCCCCCTTTTCTTTCTTTTGTTTTGCCATTCATGCCCTATAAATAGTATATGGCTGAATTTTGCTTTTAACCCAATCTGAAAGACTTTATCTTTTATTAGAGGAACTTAAACCATTTATATTTACTGTCATAACTGCTATGTTTGGTCTTATTCCTGTCTTTTTGTTTTACTGTTTCTCTTCTTCATACTTTCTTTGGGCTTCTTTTGTTTCCTTTTTCTATACGAGCTATCTTATTATCTTGGAACTTTTTTTTTTTTCCTTCTAGTGATTTAAAACCTGCATATCTGTTTTTAGCCAGTCCTGAGTGAATCTAAAAAAAAAAAAAAAAAAAGATCCCTGAGCTCCGGTAGTGACAGGAGTGTAATGGTGGGTGAGCAGCCAGGCCAGTAAGCGTGGAAGTCAATAAAATCAGTCTTATCCCTCAAAGGAATAGTGATGGCTGTTCCCTGAGCCACCTTATCACAACTGTATAGAGCCCCAGCTTCTCTCCGCTGTGTCACATTCCTGTGCTTCACACATGGGCCCTGCCTATCTAGCTAGCTGGACCTACTACGAGCCTTTCTTATGTTCTGTGCACCTCAGACACACCAAACTATGGTCCATTCCCCCAAACCAGACGGATTCTTAAATAGCTCCACACTGTTTAGCAGGCAGAGTTTAGCAGAGTACGTGGCACAGACTAGGTACTCAGTATGTTTTAAATAAGTGGACAAGGAAAGGAAACAAAAGGGAAGAGAGGAGGGATTGATTTTTAAATATGCATGATGCACTGAAAAAAAATCAAGATGTGTGATATCTTGGCTTGCTGCAGAAAGGCTGAAGCTTATACGTCTGACTACCACTGTTGGTGGCTCATTTTAAATGAGCCCCCCTCACACTCCCCTCCATCTCTGGGGCAGAATGGCAGTCATGTGGTCCACAAAGCATTTCATGTGCAGACATCATCTTCATTTATATTGCCTGCCTTGCAAAGGCCCACAGGCCTAGGGAAAATTTATTAAAGTGGAGTCTATTTATTCAATTTATTAAACAGGAATATTTGAAGGGTTTTCATTTAGAAGAGCGAGTTGATTTATTCTGTTCAGCTCTAGAAGGCAGGCCAAAGCCCAATGGGTAAAAGTTATAAGAGGGCAGGTTTTAGTTCAACCTAAGGTAAAAGATTTGTTGAAAGAGGATTTGTTTGTTCATTCATTCAGCATGTATTCATCAATCTATTCATTCATCAGCAGCCAGAGAAGAGAAGCTCCATTTTCTATAGCTCTTGCTTTATCTGGGACACTGTGGTAGGCCCTCTTATCTGCTCTTTCCTGTAGAAAGAGGCATATTATCCCATTATACAGATATCAAACACTGAGGCTCCAGGAAGCTGTCACCAGCCCAAGCTGAACACAGCCAGCACATGACTGAGTCTGGCTTAACCTCAGACCTCCATTCTCTGCAGAGCTCGTTCTCTTTCCATGTGGTTGTGCCATCTGCCAAAACAGATCAGTTGTGCATGACTACCAGAAATTGGAAACAATGCTGAAAAATCTATCAGGCCACTTTCCCTCCATCATTCTCTCTCCTTTACTTTCCTCCCATGTCTCCATCCGTCTCTGCCAACCTCCAAACCAGCCCTAATATGCTAACACAAAATTAGACACTTTATAGTTTTAGCCCACAGATTATGAGTGTTGTCAGACCACTTTTCAAAATGATCACTCATCACAGGGACACTTTTTCCACCACAAGACCTCACATGTAGGTGGTTTCCTCATTTAGATTTAACCTGGAGGTGCCCCAGTGGTCATTAGGAATGAGACCCAAAATAAAGGAGTAGCTTTTCCCTGATTATATCTGAGGGAGGGTGCATCTTCCAGGGCCCTGGTAGGAAACAGAATTAACCTCAGGTGATTTGAACAAAGACGCTTTAGGAAAGGGACCACTTGCAGAGCTGTGGACAGGATTGAGTAGAAGCGGAAAGGCATTTAAAGATATCAGGCTTCCAGGGCTAAAGAAGCAAAGGGAGGGAATAGTGTTATTAGAGCAGTTTAGAATCCCAGCTGTCCAGAACCCACATTCCCAGATGGGCACAGCTACTGCAGAGGAGGCTGTGAAGCAGAGAGGGAGAGGGTTAGAAATATCCCAACCTCTCTTTCTTCCTGCCTCTTGACCTCCTAGTACAGCTTCCCATTGGGAGAACCCAGACAAAAGGTAAAGGAGCCCCCAAGAAGCTGTCCACAGGCATCAATCTCCTGGGCCACAAAGCAGGACAGAAAAAGGTGAGGAGTGGTTGGAGCAGAAGCAAACAAAAAATAATGAGTTCATGAGGGGAAAATGGACAAATGATCCAGTGGGCTGAATTGAGGGGGAAAGGCCACAATGAATCACCGTGGCAGATCCTCTTTCTGCTTCCCAGGGCCCAACTTTCAGAAAAGTGGAGGTTAAAGAATTCTGTAATTATGTCTTTTGGAGGCAGATGCCATTCACACTACAGCCCTTGCCAAATGCCAGGCTGGTTTCAGTGTGTCTGAACCTCGTGAAGGATTTGTCCTAGATGTTAAGATTCATCCATTCCTTCGCCAGAGATTTACCATGTGCTGTAGTTTATTCTAAATCCTGGAACTACAAAGACGGGATGGGTATGACTCCTGTCCTTCAGTGTGTCCCAGGAGACTGAAGAAAACAGATAGGGGAATCTATTATTTCAACGTGTTAGATGTAAAATAAAAGTAACAAATGCTGGTCTGTGGGTTTGCAGGCAGAGAGGGTAACCCTCCCTGAAACTACTCAGAAAGGTGATGGTTGGGTCCTAAAAGGATTAATTGGAGTTTTCTAGTGACAGGAAAGGGCAGGACCATTCCTGGAAGATGTCATGGCAAACACCATATTTATATAAGACTGAAAAGAGATGGTGTGTGCAGCGAACAGTTAGAAAATAATTGTGGCTGGAGCAGCAGGTACAGGTTGTATAATGAGTTATGAGGCTAGAGAGCTTTCTAAGGGAGTCCAGTCAGGTCAAGTTATTGCTTTCTCTGGTACAACAAGGTAGGAGGACGTGTTTCCAAAAAGGTCAAGCATCGCCATTCCTGCCTGCTTCTTCTTGCATCCACGTCCGAGAAAGGGGAAGGGAAATCTGTCCCATGCCCCAGGGTGTTCAACCATGGGGAGAAGAGCTTGAAGTTACATTAGGGAAGCTCTTTAGGTAGCTGGAGTACAAAGCCAAGTAAAATCCCTTAAGCTGCTCTTTCTCCAAAGCTTTCCATGTGCAAAGTCTTTCTGGAAAATACCAATATATTGTATGGTGCTTTACAAAGATTAAATTAACATTGGCAGGATATGTCCCTGCTCTTAACTAGTTTCTAACTTGGTGAATCTTGGAAGTCTTCCTGGGAGAAACAAATTTTGAACTAATGCCTAAATAGAGAAAGAAAGAAACCAACAATTTTTGAGGTTCTGCTATGCTACAAATAAAATACTAGGTGCTTTTTTTTTATATTGTCTCATGGAAGTCTCCTGGCAATCGTATGCAACGAGTATCATCAGCCACATTTTTCAGATAGGAAACTGAGGCTCAGAGAAGTGTCACCCCTATAGACTGAAACTGAAGTCAGACTTCACTGGACATAAATCCAACACCTACGTTCTTGCCATGGTGCTCTGTTTGCTTCTGAAGGGCAATGCAGGCTGCTTGCTATCAGAGGTAGAATGATGAGGGCAGCAAGAGGAGTCTTTTCTTCTGTAAAGATGCCATCCACCCAGCGAGGTTGTCAGGAGGACTTAATGAAATAAGATACCCTCTCCTTTCACACCCCAATGCCTTCGCATATACTTATCCTACAGCCTGGAATAGCCTTCTCCCTCTGCCCATTGCTCCTGTAGCCTGTGTTTTCCCTTTATCTTCTAAATGTGGCTTAGATAATCCTCCCACCAGGAAGCCTTGCACTAGTCACATGGTAGTGGGGGGTACCTGGACTGTTTGCTTGCCTGCCCCACTCACCACGGAGCTTCCTTCTCACTTGTCCGTGTGGCTTCAGCTCCATCCACAAAAGGTGTCCTGCTAAGTGAATAAATGGCTGTCTGAGAGAGCCCACAGCATAACAGGTGCTCCATAAATGACAGTTTCCCTTTTCCTTCTCCTTTTCCTGGAGGCAGCATACATTCTGAATAGACTTAGAGGCAGACAGAAAAACAATTAGTTTGCTTGAAGTTAGCATCTTCCAGGAAGCCTTGTAATGAGGACGGCCGCCCTCCACAAAGGAGGTGAGCACTGGGTTGCTGTGCCTGTTCGGGGCAGAATCTATCCAACTGCTCTTGGGTCCTCTTTACTTGACACAGAGAGGTTGGGGCTATACTACTCCAGGTGGGTGCCTCTGACCTGGTGAGATGTGGAGGCTCTTCCGCTTATGGGGCAGGGGCAGGGCTAGCTGATGGAGTGACAAGAGCACAGTGGCACACAAAGTAACAGTAAAACAGAATGATAATGCATTTCCTAATGGCCTCCTTCACAGCTGTGTACACTGATTTAATCTTTGCAAAGCACTCTATTGTTTATGAGGCCTCTGGGTACAATTTTATGCCTGACTGAAGAGGTTGCTAATAGCTGCCATATTTGTGTTTAAGGACCTGCAAAGGATTAAACGAAGTATTTTAGAGCAATGAGCCATAATAAACTAATAATATATTACAAATAATAAATGTTTTTAGCCAATAATTGACTACAAATCTAGTGAACTTTAAATGACAAAAATACTAATTATAGTTCCAGTTGTTCCATGTATCCATCAATCGGAATGGAAAATCAGAGAAGGATAGGAAATCTGGGGCCCTTCAGGTCATTGGGAAGGTGGAATGAACACTGAACTCTTCCCCCGGTGTCATGGCTGAGAACTGTCAAACTCACTTAGTGAAATGCTGGGTTTCATTTCCATCTGATGGAGAGGGAGCAGGAGTCTGAGTCCTAAGCCACCTACTGAAGTTGGTGTTTTGTGGGTTTTGTTTTTTGTTTTTTGTTTTGCTTTTTTGTTTTGATTTGTTTTACCTTGTTCACTTTCCAGTCCTAAGTTTTCCAGTGCTTTGTTTACATTTAGGGTGATTGCTAGAGAAATGCCCCAGAGGATCTTGGAAACAGGAGCTGGGTCTTAAGAAAAGGAGTTCTTGCTCTCTTAGGCCTCTGGAATAAGCCAATTTGTCTCTCTCTCTCCCCCTGTTTTTATGGATGAGAAACCTGAGACAGAGAGATGAAGTATTTTGCCTGACATGTCATAGTTGGTAAGTGGCACAGCCACAGAGCCCAGCTGCAGAACTCCAAACCTCATGCTGTTTCACCAAATCTTATTACATCTATTTTCTGAGCTTTTTGGGGGCATGTGGATCTTTCCTTTCAATACTTGGGAGGTATATATTTCCATACTCCCACATCTCTCAATCATACCAGTTATTTTTTTCCTTTTTTTTCACTCCACAATAAAACATGGGCATCTTTTCTCATTAAAAACAAAAACAAAAAATGCTCAAGATAAAAATTAAAATCACCCACAATCCTATCCAAATAAACCATTGTCAACTTTGTTTGCATTTTCTTCAAGGATTCTATTCCATGTAAATGTAACAAAATATTGAGATCATATTTTATGAGTCTTTGGTATTTTAATTTTTAAAAACACAGCTTTATTTGATGTCATTTGATGTTCCCTGAAAAATACTGTTTTATAATTGTATAATATTTCATGTCATATAGTCTCTATTGAGTATTTAGGCTGTTTCCATTTTTTTTGCCTTGTAACTTAAAACTTAATAAACATTGAGTCTAGCATAGTGCATGGCATCCAATAGACATTCCATGTATTTGATGAATGAGTTAAATCAATCTTTGTATGCATTTCTGCTCATTTGTTTTGAACAGATGTCTAAAAGTAAAGTTATCTAAATATTATCAGACTCTTGAGGTATATTCCCAAATTGCTTTCTAAAGGGACAATGCTGATTTCCAATATATGATAAGCATTCATAAATTCTGGAACCCATTTTTTAAAGGATAACTTAGTTACTAATATGTTTGTTCTTATCTTCCTTACTGTTATAAATTGAGTGGAAAAGTTACCAAGCCTCACTCCTGAGAAACTCACTATTTAGTGGCACATGTGTGAGTATATCTATATATGTATATTTATCCATGTATGTATAGGTATGGAGATATAGATAGATGATAGATAGGTAGATATACACACACACACGTATACCCCCAGCATTTGTTGAAGACTTACTGTATACCGAGTACTATCTTTACACATTACCTTTAGTCATATATTTAATCTCTCATCATGAGGCAGATAACGCAACTCCACAATGTTCATTCAATTGCCAAGGGTCAAATACTATTCTTATGATGAAGCCCACACTCTTCACATCTACTAGTTACATGTAAGAATGCAACAATCAGATGAAGAGTTAATTATGATATAGTATAGTATAGTGTTATGATGGAAGAATGTGAACAGATTAGAATAACAAAACTCTGTCTAAAGGATTCAAAGAAAGATTCACAGAGAATATTAAAGGACAAGTGACAATTTGCCAAGAAGACAAAGGAAATGCATAATAGGCAAAAAGAATTGCAGATACCAAACACAGAATATAGAAAGCAGCCTAGGACATCCAAGGAGCTACAAGTAATAAAGGGAAGGAATACTAGTTAAGGTTCTAGGCTTCAGAGTTACGGTGCCTTGGTTGAAACCCAGCTCTTGCAATTATCATCTGTTTGATATTTGATGTTTGATTTTTTTAAGTTTTTTTTAAGTAATATCTGATACCCAATGTGGGGCATGACTCATGACCCTGAGATCAAGAGTCATATGCTCTTCTGACTAAGCCAGCTAGGCACCCCATGTTTGATGCTTAATATGACAAAATATGTAAAGGCTTAGTAGTGCCTGACACAGAGTAAGCATTCAGTGAGTATTCACTGGTGGTGGTAGATATGATCTAATGCGGGAGAAGGGAAGTATATTAGGACAGGAATCCCTGCAATCCCACCATCTGGGCATCTACCCACTCTGAAAACATTTAAGGTCAGATCTAATTTGAAGAAAGGAATAACCATGTTTTAAGCCAAAGAACACAACTTGGAAGTTAACCTTGAACAGGTCAAACAGGATGATGTGAGACTGAAGAGTGTTGTTTAAGGATGGAGGGATGGATATATTGGAGATGTTTTATTTAAAAAAGCAGACCTGGGGATACTTTAGTAATGAATAATCCTTAAAAATAAACCACTTGGCCCCATATCCACACTAAGCACCCATTGAATGTTGTTAATAGGAAAGTGGTACAATCAAGTTTATTTTTTTTTTTTCAAAGATCCTTCTTATTACTGCTTGGAAAGTAGATGGGGATTGGAGGTAGGAGTGGCAAAAAAAAAAATGGTGAGAGAAAGAGACCTATTGTGGGTGTCTCTGTCCAAGAAAGAGACACTGCTAGCTTGGAGTGAGGCTTGGTAACTTTTCCACTGCTAGCTTGGAGTAGTATGGTGGTGATGAATATGGATTTGAAAAAATTCAGGAGGTGGATTTTGATTTTGAGAAGGATTTAGTGGGAACAATAAAGGAGAAGGAAGAGCCAAGGACAATACCTAGGTTTCTGGCTTGAGGAACTAGATGAATTGAGATGCATTTTGTGAGATGAGAACAGTGGAGAAAGATCATGTTTGGGGGTTATGATGAAGTGTTCAGATTGTTAAATGAATGATGATATTTTATGCCATAGATCAGTGTGTGTGTGTGTGTGTGTGTGTGTGTGTGTATGGCTATTCTCTATTAGGCAGATGGGAAGGGTGTAGGAGGAAGGTGTGGAAGGCTCTGAAATAGGGGGAAAAAGACAAGATCTCTGTTAGCTATTATGTGCGGCAATAACCCTTGCTGTGTTTATTGCCCATTTAATAGAGTGTACATTACAACCCACAGTGATAATCAAGAGATGGGGGTTGCCGAATGAGATGTAGAGATACTATAGGTGGGATATTTATTTCACTTGCACAAAAGGTTCTCATTTATGAAAATGGATTCTGGCTAAATCTCAGTCTTCATCTCTCTCCACCCCTCCTTTCCTCATCCCCAAAAGAGTGACCACAGAAACTTTTGATCCAAAGTGATTGGCAGCAGAGAGCCATTTTCAAAAGTATGGTATCCTATGATACCATAGGAGAGAGAGGGATAAGATGAGTAGCCATTTACCCAAGGGATTGTAAAGTCGATTATTTTGCCTGAA
Organism: Panthera uncia; assembly: GCF_023721935.1. Lineage (NCBI taxonomy): Eukaryota > Metazoa > Chordata > Mammalia > Carnivora > Felidae > Panthera > Panthera uncia. The sequence continues at coordinate 58,731,792 of NW_026057585.1, forward strand.
AGAGAATGCCATGCTAAATATTGAAAGTTATCATTGCTACCATTTTCCTTAAGAGAGTACAAGTATAGAACCCTTGAGAACAATGACCAAAACCTTTCTTTACCCAAGACTAGCTGTATTACATTTTGATGAGTTTCTTCATTTTTCTAGCATTAATTTGTAACTTCTCACAGACTTTGTTGTATAGATGAAATGAGAAAATATGTATTAGACATCAAATACATGCTTCTAATACAATAAATATTACTTCTTCCCTCATCCTCCCCATTCTTTTCTTTTCCTATGTTATAGAGTCAGACTTAACCATGAGGCATGAGTGTACTTGAATTGAGTTTTGAGTGAGCTACAATGGAACTGTGGAGTTCTAATATCTAGGATCACTAACCATCCATTCTCCTTGGGGTCTTAACCCAAATTGGTAGAGTGTGTATGTCATCAGAGGATCAGGGTGGCTACTAATGAAAGTTAGGAGGCTTTGAAAGTCTCAGCAGTGCTTCCTGTATATCCTCAGAAGCTTGGCTGCTTTCAGGTGTCTTTTGGAAACAGCAGCATCTGGTGGCTGCCTGAGCAGTAACCCGGCTGCAGGCTTCAGGGGGAGCAAATCACAGCATCTGTGTTTCTCCAGCAAAACAGCAGGGCTATTAAAATAGCTCTTAGGCACAATCTATCACTGCACTGTCTCCCTTGTTTGCACAGGCTGTAACTGGAAAAGTAAGAGTCTGGAGAGACGGCCTTGTATTACCCGGGTACTAGAAAGGGACTTGGGGAGAATTGGGTTCATGTTGGCTTTGCCAACCACTTCCCAGGTGACCTTGGATAAGTCCCTTGGAATCTGTAGGTCTTTTTCCTGATCTGAAAGCCCCAGAGCCATTCTGTGATTTATAATGGCAATTGCTACTTGGAGAATAGGTAGGATTAATAACGGAAAGCTTCTTTGCTATATGACATTGGAAAAACTGTTCCATCTCTCTGTGACTTTGTTTTCTTATCTGAGAGCAGGGGTGATGATAGCTACAATAAAGGGTGGCCATAAAAATTGACTAAGATACTGATTATAATGTCCCAGATATAATTCCTGGCATATAACAAGCACTCAGCAAATGTCGGATGCCTTTCTGCCCTTAGTTCACAATGTTGCCTAATGTCAGTGCTAAATCATAGGGCCAACTGCTGTTTAGTCCGAGTATAGAATGTAAGATCATGTTAGCAATCATTAGTATCAAGTGTGATAAACCTATTATTCCCATCTTACACTCATGTGCAATTGAACCCAGACCCCTCAAGTTTAACAAAGAATACTGACTCAAGAAGTAGTGCTTGGGTCATCCTGTTGCGTGACTACATGTCTGTCAACCATGTGGGAGCATGAGGGTTGGCCTCAGCCCTGGAAGACATACATCGCCACCTTTCTGTTTGTTCAGGTCTCCTATGTATATTCCCCTCGTCCCTTTGCATAACTAACCTAGTGCTTGGCACATAGTGTTGGTGTTAATGAATGTTTGGAGAATGAGTGAACTATGTATCTAATTCCACAGTAATTATTCATTGAGCATCTACTGTGCTCAGGAAGGCAGTCAACATGAACTTTCTCTTCATATTATGTAGTTATGTATATTTTATTTTCAAAATTAGGTTTTTTGATTCCTTTTAACAGGATGGTGAGAGTATGGGGAACAAAATTTATATTTCCTTAAAATTCTATTTTGTACCAGCATTCCTTACCTCAGTGTGATGTTGTAGACAAAACTATGTGAATTTACTGCAATCTGAAATCACTGCATCAATATTACAGTGTTTATTATTATATTTGCAGTTGTTTAATGCTACTTTATATTTCTACATTCTGTATTCTAATGCATTAGATGCAAAAGATTCCAATTCATCTCCTTCTGTTTGGGATTTTAAATAGGTTAATAGGATGCAAATACAAGGCACATTTTTGCATTCTGTTACAAATATTGTACACAGATATTGCTATGCTGTTTGGGCAAAATGAAATGAAATGTAATTTAATATGATATTTTCAAGCACATTTGATCGTTCCTGAGGGCTTTATGGCCGTGGTCCTAAACTGTGTTAAACCATAGCTAAAACAAGTCTGAACAAAATTAGTTTCTTTCCTCAATTTACTGGCCTCTCCTAGTTTGATGACTTTTTGTCGTCCATGCCAAATGATGTTTTAGGTTTCATATGGTTAGTCTGGGCTAGAAATGAGTTTGAAAATATTCAGCTCTGCTCATGAGAATATATTGCTGTTTCTACTTTTAGCCTGCTCTTCAATTCACCAACCATTCTATTTATTTATTAATTCGCCAAACTCACTCATTCATTTATTTATTCAACTCTATGTCTTTCTCTATGCTCCTGGCATTAATCTTTTTGTCTTTCCACACTCTTTTCTGAGATGTAGGCTGTGTGGTCCTAAACAATCTGCTTAATTGGAGTCTAAGGCAGTGCCTGAGTGGGCTACATACATGAAAACAGGAAGAATGGATGTGAATGTTCTCTTTTATATGGCAAAGTTTCCTTGATTATAAAGATTAAGTGGAATAAAATGGATAAACTCCTTGATCCAGCATAAGACAATGCAGCACTCAAAGTACATTGGAAAAATACATAAATGTACCCATTTCCAAATCTATAAAATAGGAACTAAATACCTACTTATAATTTTGTTTTCAGAATGAAATAATATGCCAATAGCACTAGAAGAGTGCCTGGCATATAATAGGTGTTTAGTTTGATCTCTTTTCTAAGGAAAGAGAGCGGGATCACTAACCATCACATGTAATAACAACCAAACAAACTCATTGGGGGAAGATTTTGAAATTCCTGACTTTCAAATATCCTAGAAAAGGGATATGAGCACAGAGATTTTCTTTGGTCCCCGCCACAGCTGTTTACGAGGTTCTTCCCAGGCTCATCTGTTTCCTGTCACCTTGCCACTAGTGAGCTTCCCTCCTCCCAGCCTGACCTCCCATGACTATGGGGTCAGGTGTGTAATGTCAGGGTTCATGGTGGGGAAGGGGGTCTTCACAGCTCTTCTCCCCTCTCTCTCAACTCTACAGTGACTCCCTAAGGCCAGTTTTGGATGGGCCTGAGCCCATCTGTAGCCCCTATCACAATCCGTCCCCTTCAAAAGTGCCCTGGCATCTGAGCCCAGGTCCCTTTGAAATATAGACAAATCTTCTCCGGTCTTTTGAGTAACCAAAGACTCAGGAAAGAACAAATAGAAAGACTGCAGCTACTTTGACTCCTTCTATCTTCTCCGTCTTTGCCCCTCCACAAATTGAATCCTCTCCATTGACTGCACATCTGCATTTCAGCAGGCGAGCTGCAATTATTCAATGACAGCATGCCCTGATTTCCATTGCGGAAGATCCAGGACTGGCTGAGATGGCCCAGGTGTGACCGTCCTCTGTCAGCAGTACTAGAAAGAAGCATCTGACTTAAAATTACATAGCGATGGAGAGCACAGTTGTTTATGCTTCTCATCAGTCATTCAAAATGCTGGGCCAAGTTCTGCCCCAAAAAGGGCCTACAGAACATTCCCGAAGATTCCTCTTTCCTGATGCCTCAACAGAGTTTCAATTAGGGCTCTTACAGTTGACCTAATGACAAGCATGGTTATCTGGTGGAGTGATTGCCACTTCCTTTCCTTTCATTTATTGTCCCAGGTTTTGAAGATTGAGAGATGAGAGGTATTTGCGAACCCCCTACTCTTCTCTCCCCAACCCTTCTTTCACCTAGCTAACTGGACTTGTCCTTCAGACACCAACTCAAATGTTATTTCCTCAGGGAAGTCTTGTATTACACCTCCATCTGAGTCAGTCCACCTTGTTACAGTGCAATACGGCTTTTTGTGCTTTCTCTCTGTACCTTGGATCACAGTTTATTATATATATGTGTGTATATATGTACATAATACATACATACACAGGATTTATCATCATGTGCTTGTCCTCCTGTGTGATTAATGTGTGTCATCTCCACTGGAATATGATTTATTCCCCAGCACAAAGTGCAATCGCTGGCATAGGGTCAGTTCTTGATGAGTATTTATTGAATGAATGATTAGACAAATAAAAGAAATAGGGTCAAAATAGGAAAATAAAAGAAGGTGGTCAAAAGGTACAAACTTCCAGGTATAAGATAAATAAGTTCTGGTGATGTAATGTGTACCGTGTTGACTACTGTTAATAATGTATCATACATTTGAAAGTTTCTAAGAGAATAGATCTTAAAAGTTCTCATCACAAGAAAAAAAATGGTAACTCTGTGAGGTGATGGACGTTAACCAAACTTACTGTGGTGATCACTTCATAATATATACACATATATTACATCATCATGTTGTACACCCAAGACTAATACAATGTTATATGCTAAATATATCTCAAAACTGGGGCAAAATAAGTTTAAAATTTTTTAAAGTAAAGAAATATTTACTATTTGGTTAATCTGAGGATTTTTTTCATAGCCTATAAATGAAGTTGTGTTTCATCCACAATTTCAGTGACTCACAGGACTCAACCACAGTCATACTCAACTAAAATTTATTACAGAGGTACAACAAGAATGCACAGATAGACCAGGAAGTGAAAAAAATGTCAGTGAAACCACACTTCTTTTTTTTTTTAATTTTCTTAAAGTTTATTATTTTTGAGAGACAGAGATAGAGCATGAGCAGCAGAGGGGCAGAGAAAGAGAAAGGGAGACAGAATCTGAAGCAGGCTCCAGGCTCTGAGCTGTCAGCACAGAGCCTGATGTGGGGCTCGAACTCACAGACCCTGAGATCATGATCTGAGCCGAAGTTGAATGCTTAACTGACTGAGCCACCCAGGTGCCCCTGTGAAGCCAAACTTCCTAATCTCTCTCCCTCCAGTGAGAGGTCATGCAAAATGCACTCTTCCCCTAGTAGTGAAAATGCAGCAAAATTTATGAGATGCTTCTGGCACAAGGAAGCCCATTTGAGACTAAGTGTCCAAGGTTTTTCTTGGGGACTGGTTACATATGCATGCTCTTCCTAACTACCAAAATTCCAATCTCCAAAAATAAAGTGTGTGTTCAGAATAAGCTACCTTGTTTGTGGAATAGTCTCGGTACAGTGAACCAGTCTTCTCAACTAGGGACCATTTTAAGAGCTAAGTTTCCCATTATCTTGCAAGCAGTCCTCTAAAGTCAGCAGTCTCAGGCCTGTATGTTAATTTTTTTTCTGCACAGAGGACTAGATCTTATATTTTTCATGTGGGTAGGGAAACACACATATTTACATACATGTGTGCCTCCTAGCCAACAACAGAGTGAGAGATAGTATAGGGTGAAGTAGATAAGAGGACCAACTTTGGCATCTGGGCACTTGTTTGTTTTTTTTTTTAAGTTTTCTAAGTTTATTTATTTATTTTGAGATAGAGTGAGTGGGTGTGCATGCAAGTGGGGGAGGGGCAGAGAGAGAATCCCAAGCAGGCTCTGCACCATCTATGCAGAGACTGATATGGGGCTCGAACAAACTTCAAGATCGTGACCTGAGCTGAAGTCGGACACTTAACCGACTGAGCCACCCAGGCACCCCCAAGGACTTGGGTATAAATCCTAGGTATGCTTGCTGTTTTGCCTGGGGTAAGTGTCATAACCTATCTATACTCCTTACTAATGTGCAAAAATAGAAAAATGCTAGACCTATCTCATAGTATTGTTGTGAAGATTGAGATCAAGCACTCATTCAACAGTGGTATTAATAGGGAGGAAGTGCATATTAACTGATGATGGTGTCATCATTATGATTTCCAGATATGTAATGGTCTTCCTTATTTTGGTACATGTAAGCTGAATGACTGATGAATCTGTGGATGACAAAGCACCTGGGTTCTAATCCTGTCTCCATCAGTTACTTGCAAGCTAATAATGGGCACACTAGTTCTCTCCCATCTCTGTTTCCTCATCTTTACAATTAAGAGAGCAGTCCTTGTCCAGCAAAGTAGGAGAGAGTGCAGAATGTCCCGGGAAAGTGTTTGACTTGCGCAGTCAAATATAATTGGGCATCTCTCTGGACCTCAGCCTCCCAAACTACAAAGTGAGGATCAGTATAGTATCATACTTCTTAAGTGTTGGCCATTATTATTCCCATACCTGCAAATATGCTCACAAGAGATAAAGGAATGTAAGTATGTTCTGTATTTACCCATGTAAGGGGTTATACGATTACCAGACAAAGCAATTTGTGGTAGTCGTTGTTGTACTTTAAAGAAATCTTACTGAGTACTTATGAACCTTCACCTGGGGTGGGAATCTCTAGGAGGAAGGAGGTAGCCTAAGCAAAGAGATGGTAGAGAAAGGGGGAGAGAAACAGAAAATGTGTGTCCCCACCAGACTGAATTCCCCAGAACTAGCAACTATCTTCTCAGACCGAGTCCCTGGCATTTGGCATGGTTTCTATTAACTGGCAAGAAGCTCTCAGTAAATGTTTGTTGATGAATAAATCAATCTGATTATCAGCTGAAAGTAGTATTGCTCATTAGAGGACCAATGATTGAGCACCTACTGTGTATCATGCACTTGAGGTATTATCTTTTTGCAGCATGTAGAAAGAAGTCTTAAGAGGTAGACATATTTTACTCATCTTGTATGGCTGAGAAAACTGAGAACCTGTGAAGTGAACGTCAGAAAGCAAATAAGAGACAGAAGCAGAATCCAAGCTCAGTTCTGTGAGGCTCCAAAGTCACAAGATACATTCAACCACCTAACACTAAAATTGTCTTGTTGTTTTTATATTTCATTTTTCTTAAATGGATTTCTTAAATTTTTAATAGAAGTGCTAGTCAATAATCAGGGTCTCATAATTCACTTTTAAAGTTTTCCTAATGTACCCTTACAAGGGAAGAACAAGCCTCAGCATAGACATTACAAGTGGACCTCTTGTCTATCGTTTAAGGCTATCACCCAAAGTGATTCCTTGAGGGGAGTGGGGTTAGAGAAAATGAAACATTTATTAAGTTATCCAAAAGATCGCTCTACTAGGCTTCCTTAGCATATGCTTTCAAGGTGATAGATTAACTGAAATAAAATTATTGAATTGAGAAGCCATTCATTACAAGGGAATTTCAGGAAACCAGAATGCTTTCTATAATATTACCGCCAGAGCTGTCTATTAAGTGAAAGTTATGTGTTCTTCCATGATTGTGAAACCTCTGGTTTGTCATCCTTTCCTCTCAGCTTCCTTCTAGTGGTGAAAAAACTTATAATTTACAACTGCTGATATAATTGGAAATTTAATTAGTTTTCTTCAGATTTCACCTGCTTTGTTTTAAGCACTATTTTCATGGCTGCTCCCCACCCCCCCACCCCCCGCCCCTGCCAACCCCCGATTGTCACTTATGTCAAAAGTAACTTTTCTCTTTGTCTTTCTTTGCTGTCCATTGAAATCTAAGACTCACTATAGTAGCCAGGTCAGTCTCTGCCTGCATCCACTTCTGCATCCATGTTTTTCTTGTCTCACTCTTTTTCTTTGACTTGATTTTCATTTCTCAATCAGCAGGCTTTGTTGATCCTATAATCTGTGCTATCCCTGAAATAGGGAAGTGGACAAAATACAAGGAAGAAAGAAAGCAGGCTCACCTCCAGTGTCCAAGATTGCTAGGATAGGAGGAGATAAGGTAGAAATGCATACAAAGAAATACTATAAAAATTTATACTCAGAATGGCTGTGCGGTGCTGTGAAAAAGCCTAGGTTTTGAAACTGAATGTCCACTGATCTCCCATTTCTGAACAGTGGGAATATCAGCAAAGTATGAAACCTCTCTGAATCCTAGTTTCCTCCACTGTATGAAGGAAGATAATCACATCCACATCAGGAGAGTGTGGAACAGATAATAAGTTAATGAAAGTGGGGGCCTGGCATAGGATCTGGAGCAAAGAAAGCCCTCAGGACTCCCATGACTTCCTTTCCCCCAACCTAGGCCACCTTGTGATACCTGCGGGCAGACCTAAGGGAGTGCAGAGGGAAACAAGCTTTGCGTGTTCCAGGAAAATCAGAAAAGGCAGAAGGTGTGGCTTTTGAACTGGACCTTGAAATAATAATGAGGCAGTATAATAGTGATGATGGTGATGATGGTGATAATTTGAAGAGGAGGAAAAAAAAGAATAGCTACTAATCATTAAATAGTAGATATTACCTACCACTGCGCTAAAGACCTCACAGTAGGAGGTGATTTATTTCCCAACAAAATTTGATGAAATGGATGGTATTATTTCCCTCATTTTAATGATTAAGAAATAGATTCAGAAAATTTCATTGCCTTAGGTTACTGAATGGCTAAGTAGCAAAGCTGGGTTTCATGCACAGGTATATTAGACTGAAAAGCTAAGGTTGAGCCACCTTTTGAATTCTCTTGGGCATAAACATCCACTCTTCTATTGACTTTTTTTCTCCCTGACCACTGGGACCTGGTTGATTTTTTATAGTAGAGGATTCCTTCACCAGTGACCAAAGCCATCCTTCATCCTGATATTTGTTTGATGTCCTATAGGAGAAGGGCAGGTTATGAAGGGGAAATAGACGTAAATGTTACAAAAAGAAGGAGAATCAAAAACTAGATCTGGCCTTTGGCAGCATTAATTTTTCTCACAGTAACTTATCTAAGATTTAGCTAGTTTTTATATTAAACAATAAAGAGTTACCATAGCAACCTCATTGCCATGTAATAACACTCACATCCTTCCCAACTGTAAAATCAAAACCAGAGAAGCAAATAGAAACCATCAAATTACCAAATAGCCCTCTTCTTCATCTCTTTTTTCTCTTTCATAGAATGGTTATTGATTACTTTCTTTATTGTAGGTCAGTGACACCATGACTTATTTTTTTTCCCTTCCCCCTTCCTCTCACGCTCACTGCGAACAAGCAGGGACCCGAGAGGAGTACTCCAGCCCTCGGAGTGACAGGTCTCCTCTTATTCCAGGAGGACAAAGCTTGGGTCAGTGCCATCTCCTGCCAGCTGCTGCCAATATTGCTCTGGGGGCATTTATTTCTCTTGCTGGCTGCAGAATGCTTGATTAACCCTGTGCACTGGCCACATCTGCTCCAACGCCTGCTCACGGTATCTCTTCACCTTCTGGCAGGAATTTGCTGTCCATGTTGGAGCCCTGGGCAGCAGTGTCTGCAGCAGACGTTTTATCTGTGGTGCACAGAGTGAGGCAACTCACTGCCCCTCCCTACCACCTGCATACCTGCTCCCGCTTTTCCCCCCCTCTTTTCCTCTTGTGTGATACCTGGTCTCCCTTCAATACTGAAGTCTTCACTGATGTCCTCAGCTTGGATGAGATTTCCCTCCTCTGATAGTCTATGGGTTCTATTTATTTAGCTGTATATTGTACCTCCTAGCAGGCCACACACACAGTAGGAACTCAATAAACCTTAAACACCCCACTTCCTCAACTGTAGATGGCATGAAACTGTTTATTGGCACTAATCTATGGGTAGTTAATCAGACTGACTCATTCTTAGTTTTCTTCTTCTGAGATTTTTACATATGAATAAAAGTAGATGGACTGAGAAGCAAGTTTGGTTTATCTGCTGTATCTCTAGCAAACCACATCTTTTTAATTTCATGCATCAATGGAATGATACGTCATGCCTATTACTGTGGGACAGCTTGCTACGTTGTATAACTCAACATGCTGATGCAGCTGGGCATGCAAAATTATTCCCAGAGGGAGTCAGACCCAGGAAATCACAAGTGGTACCAAGTTTCCCAAGATAGGATTTTTTTTACCCTTTCCCAAGACCTCATCCACTTGTGGGACCTGACCTGAACAACATTCACATATTGGCTCAATGAAGGACAATTCTGTCTTTAGTAGACACTAGGTACTTGGAGCAAAATCCCTAGTGAGGAAAAATTTCGTCATTTAGAACCAAATGATCACTTTTTCAGTCAAAGGATATTCACTAAGGACCTCAATAATTGTTTGTATAATAAACGAGCGAATGAATAAAAGAGTAAAGTGTCCCAATTTCTGCCTTGCCACCAGGTTTGTTATTCTAAATCCCACCCACCTCACGCCCTCCATGGCATAGACACTTAGAATACTGCATCTTTTACAGAATAAAGTCTGAAGGTCTCAGCTCAGTGAGGCATTCAAATGCTTTTGCAATCTGGCTTCCATTCCTACTGTTGCCCCGTGCTCCTTTCTCTGCACAGCCCTGCCTCCTCCAGTGCTCTCATTTATTTGTTCTCTACTGGATAGACAATAACTCTCCTGAAAGGTGATACTTGAATTTGATAATTTACAAAGTAAGTTCCTCTTAAACATCCAAAATCTGCCATCTCAGGCTACATGAGCATCTTCAAAGATGTCAGGGCTTCCCTTCTGGGCAACCCAGAGGCCATAGGCTCTGATTCAGCCTGAGATTCCCAGAAGCTGGGGTTTTGTTTGGGACTGGGAATGGCCTTGAACAGCTCAGCACAGAATTGGAAGGATATTGAATGAAACCTGCCCAAACCCTTCATGTTGCTTCTGAGCAAGCGGAGACCTAGAAAGGTTAGTACCTTGTCGAAGGCGACAGGGTTCAATGACCATGTGGACACTAAAACCCAGGCTATGTCTTTTCCCAGTCCATCCTGGTTAATATCTAGCTCCCTTGTGGAAGGCACTCACCACCCCCACCCAGCCACTCATCAGCATAGTCACTCATGTTCTTCCCCAAGCAGGTCACCTGTCACCTCCTCTTTTCATCTCTGAGGTTGTAAATTTCTCCCCCAAACTTTAGTCCTCTTCTGTCTAGCTGCTGCTGGAATCCCTGAAGCTTGACAAAGTATTCTATTTGCTGGCTAGTGCTAGGGATGAATGCCATAAATATTAGCTGTGGGTAACGAATGACTGACACAGGGAATAAATATTTGTTTTCTCTGAGAGGTTACATTGTGGTATTGGTTAAGAGGCATATCCTGTTGTTGGTTTCAGGCAAAACTGCTACTGAACATCTGACATATATCACTCTCTGTACATGTAACTGATGAGGTCAGATATAAACCCGTGCTGGCAACATCTGTGTTTATTGCACCCCAGTCTGTAATGAAGCTCTCATGCCCTCTTCCAAACTTGTTTTGAAGCAACATGTCTTGGATGCCCTTTTTCTCTGAGTCACACCCTGGAAGAACAGTTGGTCATATTTGAAACACAGTGTCATTTTAGTAGATGACATACACTGGAATGGAGGCCTCCCACAGGTGGTAGATACCCTCCCTTCAACCCAGGACCCATTTCCTTGTACACATCCACCCCTGGAGATTCATCTGACCAACAATTAAGAAGTTACTTTTCTGCATGATGCTGGGTGTTGGAGATACAAAGATGAGTTATTTACTTAGACCTCAGGGGGTTCACAGTCTCCTCCAGATATTGTTTGATTCTCTGTTTCTTGTCTAGACATGCAGACTTTGTTCTCCTGTCTTCCATAACTGCATAACCTGCTCTTTCTTCTCCAAAGGGTCCAGACTTTCTTTCTGTATGAAGAACCTCATGCTTACTTCCTGGGGTCCATGTACTCTCTTTTCACCTCATGTCTTCCTCTGAGTTCTACCTCTCCACTCCCCGCCTTTTCTTCCAACTTTTTTTTTTCAATTCAGAATCCTATCCACCTGATTTAAAAATTGTGGTTCTTATATGTCCATGTAGCTCAGTAATGCTGGGGGGAAATGTGGTTCTTTTTTTATTATTATGTCTGACATTATTTTCTTCCATTCTATCTGGAAGGTCTAAAGATTTCTTTCTCTCCTTTTCTCCTAGAAGCCCTCTATCTCAGCACATTCAAAACCTACCATTTCTTCAAGGTCTGGTTTGGAAAAAAAAAAAAAAAGAATGCAAAGCATTAATTAATAGCTTTTTTATATTGATAATGCATTGAAATTTTGATTTAGGTACACTGGGATAAATAAAATACATTATTAAAATTAATTTCACCTGGTTCACCTTACTTTTTAACGTGGCTACTTTTTTAAAAGTAATGTAGACTTATCTATAGGGTTTGCCGTGTTTTTGTTAGACAGCAGTGATCTGGAATAATATCAGCAATTTCTTAAAGTGAAACTTTACTTGAATGCCTAAGCAATCTTTGGAGTATGACTGAACTTTTAGTCTGTTTCCAGGACAATATCCATGGCAAAATTTATTATCTGTACTTATATGTAGCTGCCTTGTAAGTAGGGTGAACATACTTTTGGATTTGCCTGAGAAAGTTGCAGTTTATGCCTATTGTTCAGGTATAAATTGTTAGTAGTGACCCCTTTCATCATCAAAAGAGTCCTGGTTCAAATGATAAATTGCATTATGACTCTATGTATAAAAGATGCACCTGGAGCCCTTAGTTTACTGTGCAGACATTTCTCCCAGAAGAACCCGTACTCATGTTTCCTTGACTAGAGTGTCTATTCTATCCAAACAGACCCTCTTTTCTGTGGTCCTCACTCCTACCTCCCTCCTCCAACAGTACTCCTTTTGGCAAGAAGAGACAATTGCAACTTAGAGTTTCAATAAAAAACAGTCCTCTATTGCTGATTACCATGGATAGCAGCACTGTGAACTATTTCCCTGGCCAATCAAACAACAAAATAGCTTGAGTCCACAGGCATTATCCTTTAATTACCTCATGTTGTGTTTTGTGTAGATTGCATTAGCCAACTACAAAAATGATCAGATACATTACCTGCCATTGGCCATTCCACTTCCCAGTTCAGCCATTTGAAGGAAGCCTGGGACCTAGGAGGCCGGTGTTACAAACAGTATTTATCCCTTGCCCAATCTCAGCTTCCTCATTTGTCTGGTGGCTTGGAAGAGAACTTACACCTCACAGAAACTGTGATAAAAATGATAGAAAGACTCCTGTCACCTCTGTTTTCTCCTTGGCTCTTGACACAAAATAACCTCAACCTCACTACAGTCCTCTGTATCTAATGGGGTGACTTCCATATTCCACCAAATGAGAAATTCTTTCTTTAATATTCTCTTAGTCAATACACCACTCATAAATTCCACCTGCTTTCCAAAGTGGATACATCCTTCAAGGTTCTGCAACAGCTACAAGTAAACTTGATAACTCAGAGAGCTGCCTGAAGAATCTGTCCCTTTTGGTCATCTGTGCCTCCTAAATGGTTGCAAATATTTTATTTAAACCTGTAATGGGAAAGGGAGAAATTCCACTCAAATGTATAACCTTCTACTACCTACCATCATAGCCATGACAAATGTACATCTGATAGTTTAGATTCTGCCTACTAGGAGCTGCTCATTGCCTCTGCTTTTGATAAACATTAGTTATTACAGGAGAAGCTGTGTTTCCCAGTCATTTCCCAGGGTGCTTTTTTTTTTTTTTTCCATTTCCTCTATCTTTTCCTCCTTGAGTGTACCTTCTGGCACCAGACATACATGCTGGCTGCATCATTAAGTGCTGAGACTTTACATCTTAATTTTGTGTGAGAGGTTTTCTCTAGGGGCAATGGTGCATCTGTAGAAAAAGAATTTCGGTGTAGAATAGAGGTGATATGCTGGAGGATACTGATGACATATTTAAGGAAACAGCTGTCCAGAAACTATTTTTTGTGTGTATAGGTGGGAGGGACAAGAGGAGAAGTTGACTTGGTTTCATTGTCCACAGGCTAAGATGGAATATGTTGGTTTGGCTTTGGGTTTTACTAAGGAAAATCCTTGAAGTACTTAAGCAAGAAAGAACAAAGATTTGGGTTGTGAGATAATTTGCTCAACTTGTTTCTTCTGGGGGGTTTTTTTGGGGGGGGGGGTGTTTGTTTGTTTTGTTTGAGTAGGCTCTATGCCCAACATGGGGTTTGAACTCATGACCCTGAGATCAAGAGTCATATGCTTTACCAGGTGAGCCAGACCAGTGCCCCTCAACTTGTATTCTTTTATATCTGTAAACTCATAAGCTATCAAGAAATATTATCAACAATTCCCACTTTCTTTTGTATGCTTCTTAATATTATTTAATCCTCTCTTAGACAGAATGGGGACAAAGCCAAGATGAAATCATGGCTTAATTTTTTAATGTAATTCCTTATGAAACAAAAAGATGTCTGTGTTCAGTAGCTGGATAGATGTATGGAAAATAGGGGAAAGGCAAGCTGTGTAACATCAGGACTAGTTTCTATAGCAACAAAAATGTCAGCCATCCTTTTGGCTGATCCTATTAATCTGGAGTAGAAGCAATGATACTGACACACTCGAAATGTATTTAAACCAGAAGGTGAAAATACAACCCAGCTGTAGATTTAAAACAGAAGTAGAGCTAGGCACCAACATAATGTGACTGAAATATATGCCATGAGGGAAAAGTGAGGTTCTCTCAAATACAGCCTCTGCATTTTTGTTTTAAGTGATTAGGTTTCCACCCTACGTTCCAAATATTCATGGACCCAACTATAAAAAAAAAAAAAAAAGAAAGGAAGAGGAGAGATCCCATCACCTTCTGTTTCCAGAGCAAGGCTGTCTTTTCAATTGGGTTGGCTCAGAGTAAACACTTGAAATTAATTGTCTTGAAGATGTAAAATTTGTAACTTTGTGAGCTGCTGATTCTTGTGCACTTCTCAGAAAGGAAGAACTAGGTTTCTGAGAGAAGAAATCCGGTGTTTGGACCAATGTGTGTGGTTGTGGTTTCTGTTCTTTTAACCATGCCCAGGGCTAGGGTGAACTTTGTGAACAGTAAACAGAGGTGATTGCCCTGGCCCTGTGTACTATGCAAGGCTGCTCTGAGGACCAACTGAGTTAATAGATGGAGAAGTACTCTGAAAGAAGCTTAAAGTGCTATAGTGAGTATAGAATGATTATTATTAGTAAGGAACAGCCAAAGAAACTCTTTCCTAAAGAGCACCAGTTGTAGAGAGAGCTTAGGAGGCAAGTTATAAATTCTGACTATCTGGGTCAGTGGTTTGATTTTTTTTTTTTCCTAGAGAGACTATAAAGCTATTATTCTGTACTATTTCCCTTTGGTGCCTCTTTTTACTTTCGACTTATTTAAATGGCTAAATATTTTCCCACTTTGCAAAACAGAATGACAGTCCCCAGTATATTTTGCTGCTGGAGCACAAAATAAATGGGGATGCAGATCCGTGTCATTATGATAAAACACCATCTTTTCATCTTTATCTTGGAATTTCAGACTCCTCAGGAAAGATGACCGCCTCTCATTTTGAAAATGATTTTGCTAGCAAAGGAAGATATCTCTTAACTTGTTCTTAGGTCTTCTGGTTTCCAAAAGCGTAAAGGAAAATTAGCTCTGTTTACTGTTCTTGGCTTATTAAAGCCATTTTCCTTCCCCAACCACTCACCGAATCTCTAAAAATGATTGCAGAACAACAGAACAGAATGGAGACCAAAACCAGCAAGGAAAAAAAAAAAAAAAAAAGTACATAACATTTGATTAACCAAGACATTTTCTGTAAAGGAATATAATCTGTTTTTAGAAATTAGTGGCAAAGGGTCTGGGTATTTCTACCTCAGTTTGAACACACATTTTTACACTTCAGAAATAATTAACACTCTCAAAGCAAAAGAGATACTTTCCACTGTGCCTTGAGATAAAATGTTTTTGCACAAACTACAGCTAGGGATATGTAGCTCTCACCTTCAAGCCCTGCATCATGACTGATGACTTGGGATGTTCCCCAAATTTCAGAGTTTGAATATATCCATACATCACCAGTCAAGGATGTGTCTAGCACTATGTTAGGCTCATGGAGATAAAAGGCAGTGAGGATAAGGAAAGAAACTAGATTTTTTTAAGATAAAAATTTACGAAATTTGAGGCAATGAGTGACCATCTGTGTATTCATTAAATTAAAATAAAATGAACTTCATAGCCTTTATAACAGGGGAGGCTAGTTTTTAAATTTGTTTGTTCTTCAGCACTTAGCTCTTTGGTAAAGTTTTGCCCCATGATGCACCCAAAGTCTCTTTTCTAAGAGAATATAATGCAGTGATGAGAAGGATTGGTTTCATAGTCAGATTTGGATTCAAGTTTAAACTCCATCACTTATTAGCTAGGTGACTTTGGGCAACTTCAGTGCATTTCCATGTCCTCTTTTGTAAAATGAAGAGCAATAAATCCCAACACACAGAGTCTCGCAAAGTCTAAATAAGTGATGGATGTAAGATGCTTAGGCAAACAGGTAGTACATCTTAAAGATCCAAGAAGTGTTAGCAATTGATTATTATCATTACTGTAAATATTATATAGTATTTCAAACCAGCCTTTTTATTTGGCCTCTAAAACAAGGAAACATATTTTATTGCCAAGCTACAGGTAAAATAAACATGCTCACATGTATGATGCTGACCACATCTTGGGGAGGCTTTCACAATGGGGGAATGTTTAAGGACATGGGTGTCAGAAATGTGGTGAGACGCAAGGTCAGGGTGAGCCTTAGCAGTGGAGGAAGGACTGTGCATGACTATTGCATATATCCATTTGTTTTAAAACTCATGTTTATATTTAGCTCAATCATTTTGGTATCTGTTTCCAAGGGCCTTGCCCATGCCTCACTGTGTACTGATTGGAGTTATAACACTGTCATACTCTGTGTTATTGTTTACTCTCTTTATCTAATAATTAGCCTGTGATCAATAGAGAGCAGAGATTACATAGTTGTTTTCTAACCTAATCTAAATATGAAGTACTGTTCCAGGAGTTTAGGAGGTGGGTATTTGTTGAATGAATAACAGGACCAAATAATGAAAAAAAAATGAATAAAAATCCTTATTAAAAAGGATTCTGAGGAAGCATTTAAGCCCCCATTTGACCATGTGATAGTGACTAAATATCACTTCTTATGTTTTGATGTGGTCACTTTGCAGCTTGGCAGATGAATAGAGCATTGAGACCTTTTGGACTGTGGGTTCTAGTGTTAGGTGGAGAGCACAGACTTAGACCTCTGAGAGGGTGTGAACGGAGGACCCTCAAATTACAGTGTTAGTAGGCATGAATAGCAGGCCTCTTTGCAGCACTAGCTCTCATTCCAAACCACATGCTCAAATCAATAGTTTTGAGTGGGCTGCCAGAAAAGCAGCCAGAAGATCAAGTATTGCCTGAGGAACCCTTCACCCTTGGCTGCCAAAAAGTGTGACCTTCTCCCTTGACTTGGCAGCCTGAGCTGAAAGCCTGAGGCGGCTCCTCTTGAAAGGCCAGCACAGAAAATTCCTTTCAGAGCTGCAGGGTAATAGGGCTGGAGAGTCAAGGACAATCATGATGTCTGACCCTTCATGGGCAGCTGGTCATAGCCTGGAACGGACATCTAAAGTAATCAGATGAGCATTTCTGGAATTATCTATTTTCAGTCCAAAAACATCTCCCTTCCATAACTGGTCCAAGAATCTGCACATCTGCAATCCTTTGGCTATTTTCTTCCTCCTTTTGAATGACCCATCCCAATGCCCACTCTCCTCCTATTCTTGCTTTCTACTCTATTTTATCTGCTCACATTAAATAGGTGCAGATGCCAATTATAATAATAACAATAATAAAGCTAGTGTTTATTTAATATATATCATGAAGCTGATACAAATTAAGTGCTTTGTTCCTTTTTATTCATTTTATCTTCCCCACAAGGTAAGAAAACAGAGGCACAAGGTAAAACATGTCATCAAAAGAAAGAAATCAAAGTATACAAGTACAGAATATGATGAATAATGAATTAGCCTATGAGGGACAGGTCAGGAAAGGCTTAATAAAATTTGTGAGTGAATTTAATCTTGAGAGATAAGGAAGAGAATGGAAAGGGGGCATACCAAGGGTCACTGGTAGAATGGATGTGTAAGGCACAATTTCTTTTACTGATCATGTTTACCACAGTACCAGATACGTAATAAGCACTCAATAAACCTACATGGAAATGAATCAAATAACAGTAGAAGAGCAGGAGGCCAGAGGTAAGAGGGTTAAGCCCTGTATCAATTGTTTCAGGAGGAGTAGGTGAGTGATGAAGCTTTCTGTAAAAGCAAGAGCAAATTTTATGACTGCAACTCACAGATTTCTCATCATAATGAATTCTCCATTAAGTGTCCTCCTAATCCACATCGGCTGATGGATGAACCCCTGAAACAGAAAGTTCCCACCAAGATCTATGGAAGTAGCCACATATCAGAGGAGATGAATGCCGTTAGTTATCAGGAATTTGCAGGAGTCAAAAGGAAGATGGGAACGTTTGCCTGGACTCTGTTTGAAAGCCAGATAAAAAAATGATGACCCCAGCTGTGAGTTGTCAAATGTTCTATTCATATTAACCACTGCTGCAGTCACTGATACCTTAGCTGGCTTTGAAGGAAAAACAGACAACTTAATGAAGGCATTGGAGTGTACCTCAGACAGCACTACACTGGAGTGGAGTCCTTGAATGACACAGGTAGATGGGATCCTTGAGATCATCTACTTAAATGAAATCTTGAGGCAGAACATAAATAAATAGAACATATAAAAGCCATAAATGGGTTCTTTTTGTAGTTTAAATCTTCATCCTTTGGCACAAAAGCACTTTTTATTGCTTGTGCTCTCCCAGAGCACCTATATGCATGGAGAGCACTGGTTTGAGTCCAATACTCTCATTTTACCAATGAGGAAAATGTAAACACAGAGCAGGGAAATGGATCCCTAAGTATCACCCAGGTGGCCAATGGCAAATTCTAAGCCCAGACAGGGATCCAGAAATCTCAACTCTGCTTTTTCATCCACCAATAATATTATTTGCTTCAAGACATATTTATCGAAAGGGGCCACCCGTGTGGCTCAGTCAGTTAAGCGTCTGACTTTGGCTTAGGTCTTGATCTTGCAATTCATGAATTCTAGCCCTACATTGGGCTCTCTGCTGTCAGTGTGGAGCCTACTTCGAATCTTCTGTCTGTCCCCCTCTCTCTAACCCTCCCCTGCTCGTGCTGTATCAAAAATAAATACACATTAAAAATTTTTAAATAAAAAAAAGAAATATTTATTGAGCAGTTACTATATAAAGGATACTGCCAGCCTGGAGGATACATTTAAAGATCAAGTTCCTATCCTTAAGAATTTGGGCAACAATTGAAAAGATATTTCTATTCCAGTGTTAAAAGTGCAAAACTAGAAGTCTGTACACATTATGGTTTACTCAAATATCACAAATGTCAGGGATCAATCAAGTAACATGAGTGAAACATGGTGAGAATAAGACACAGAGATAATTGAAGGACCTGGGACATGAATGCTGAGTGCATTCAAATTTTTTTTCAGTTGGAAACCTCAGCTTGAAAAGAATATTTACAAAATTTTACAGCTGAACTCATACTTAGTGGTGAGAATCTCAAAGCTTTCCCACTAAGATCAGGAAGAAACCCAAGGATGTCCCCTTTCACCACTGTGTTTCAATACCATTGAAAGTCCTAGAAAATGCATTTATACAGGAAAGGGAAATAAGAGGTATACATATTGGGAAAGAGAAATAAAACTATCTTTGTGGATAACATGATCATCTATGTAGAAAATCTGAATGAGTCAACAACAACAAAAAGCTTCTGGAACTAAAAAGCGAGCAAAGTTATAGGATACAAGGTTAACATACACAAGTCAATTGTTCACCTATATCCCAGCGATGAACAAGTGGAATTTGAAATTAAAAACAATACTGTTTGCATTAGCACCACCAAAAATAAAATACTTAGCTATACATAAGATAAAATATGCACAAGATCTGTATAAAGAAAACTATAAAATGCTGATGAAGAAATCAAAGAACTAAATAAATGGAAAGATATCCCATGTTCATGGTTAATAGGAAGATTCAATATTGTCAAGCTGACAATTCTTCTCTACTTGATCTGTAGATTTGGTGGAATCCCACCATGTTATATTGTGGATATTGGCAAACTGATTCTAAAATTCATATGGAGAGGCAAAAGACCCAGAAGAGACAACACAATATTGAAGGAGAAGAATGAAGTTGGAGGACTGAAATTACCTCACTTTATGACCTATAAAACTACAACAATCAAGACAGTGTGATATTGGTGGAAGAATAGACAGATTGATAACTGAGCCTAGAACCTAGAAGTAGACTCACATAAATATAATCAACTGATTTTTGAGGTTATATGGATAATCTCTGTAACTTCCGCTCAATTTTGCTATGAACCTAAAACTGCTCTAAAAAAAATAAAATCTACTCTTTTTAATGGAAAACACTGCACAGACAAAAGACATTTGTCATTGTTGGGCCACTAGCTTGCTTCCATGAATATTTCCCTTTACATTTTACAAAGATCTTTCATATACTATAGCCTTAACCTAGTACATACATACATATGTATAAAGGAAACAAAAATTCTACAAAAGTGTACTTACTGTATGTGAACAATCCTCCATCCCATTCCATTTTATTTTATTCTATTTCAATTACACTTTGTTTAAATAATAGTAGTTGTAATGCACTCAACTATTTTCTAACTACCCGAATGTCTCTTAAACCATAGTTTGCAAACTATTACAACAGCACTGGGGCCTCCAACAACCCTGTGAAGCAAGTAGTGGTTGTTCCTTCCATTTTACTAATGAGAAAATGGACTCTCAGGGAAACTGTTATTTGCACACCCTCATACAGTGAGTGAGTGGCAGGCCCACACCAGAACCAAAATTTCCTGGCACCCCAGCCATGTGATTCTTTAAGGAAGCCACTTTGCCTTCTCAAGCTAGAAGACACTAATCAGACCAGGTTCCAACTCAGACTCAAATCTCAATTTTGACATTGCCCTTGACAACAAGAAGTTCCTAGTTTCCCAGTATTTATTACTTCTTCCCATTTATCTACTAGAATTGCCTCCTCTTGGGCAATCAGCATGGAATGGCCTTTCAAGATGGGAAAGGATTTAAATAAGGACTTGATAGTTCATACATGCTCTTTGCTGTGCCCTGTGTGCTGTTTGAGAAATCCCAGCAAGGCAGTTTCCTGATGTTTCCATGCCACTGCCTGACCTTGAGAATCTGGCAAGTGAATATATATATTTTCTAGAAATTTCAAGCAGTTGCTGTCATAGTGCTGGAAAAGGGAGACTTCTCAAGCCTCATATGTAAACTTGGCTTCTGCTATTTTCCTGCAAGTTTAATAAGGCCAGGGCCATAATTGTAAATATTTAAAATCTTGATGTGTGGCCAGATGGATTCATTATAGACTGTATCTGTATTTAGACTCATAATTTCCAGTTCAGCACCGGAAATGTCACCTAGGAAGACATACAGGGCTCGGGATCCGATCTGCATCTAAATGCCAAAGGTAAAACACTCATTTGTGTCCTCGCCTCTGATTTTACTAACAGTTCTTCTTATTTAGCCTCGCCCAGACTCAGACGGGAGCCCAATGGAGAAATAATAGATATAAATTGTGCTTCGGTCATTGGCTGTTTATCTTAAGAAGAGAAACTTGTTTCCAGGCTGACAGATAATTGGATGTCCAAAAAGTTCACTAACAGAGGGGGAGGATGAGACAGTACTGAGTGAAGACAAACCAGGAATGTTTATTTTCTTTCATTACACAATGGGAAGAGGCTGCATATCCTTTCATTTTCCTCAAGTTGTGGGTTTTTTGATTTACTGAGTATGACATCCACTGCTTAAACAGTCTGTGAATTGTCCATGAATTCTTAAAGCTTTGGTGCAATAAATTTGCATATTTGACTCTAGGGACAGAAAGGAGAGTTGCCGTGGTGGCCCAAGGAAGGGATCGGGCCCATGAGGAGAAAGTGGAGTCCCCCCTTCTCTCAGCTATTCATCCATTGGTTGATTCAGTGGACACTGCTCATCTAGCCAGCTCCCACACAACATTCTCCCTTCCTCACAAGCATCAGCTCTGCTAGAAAGGCTCCTATGAACAAAGTGGGGTTAGATGTCCACTCCACCATGTTCCCGTGGGTTAGTGCAAGGAGAGCACTTGTCCCATCATAGGAGAATGGCTAGATTTACCCAGATGCCTGTCCCTCTGTTGTGAGCCCCTTGAAAGCAGGGACTATGTCTTCATTTGCCTTAGTGTTCCAACACCACGCAGTGCTTACCACAGAAAAGGGTATTGATGTTGGAGATATTTAAGAATATGATGATGAATGAGTCCTTGTTCTGGAGAAGTATGACACATATCCTAATTATCATCTAGCTTTTTTAAAGGTTATTTATTAGAGAGAGAGAGAGCACACAAGTCGGGGAGGGGGAGAGAGAGAGGGAGAATTCCAAGCAGGTTCAGCATGCTGTTAGCACAGAGTCCAACGTGGGGCTTTAACTCACCAACTGTAAGATCATGACCTGAGTTGAAATCAAGGTGGGCACTTAACCGATGGAGCCATCCAGGTCCCCCTCATCTAGCTTTTAATCCAAAGAATATCCAAGTGATTTGGCCCCTATAAATTTCTCATCATGTTTTCATGCCTTCAGTTAAG
The DNA here is from genome assembly GCF_023721935.1 of Panthera uncia. Taxonomy (NCBI): domain Eukaryota; kingdom Metazoa; phylum Chordata; class Mammalia; order Carnivora; family Felidae; genus Panthera; species Panthera uncia. The sequence goes on from NW_026057585.1 coordinate 58,754,238, forward strand.
AGTAAAGAAAGGCTTCCTTGCCATTATTTCATTTGAACATAATGCTTTTCTCTTGGCACTCTTTTGATGTCATCTCAAATGCTTTCCTGTTGGATCTGTATGTTTTAGAAACATATAAACATGTCTATGTGTAGAATATATAATGCTAAATATATACATTATATATATATATATATATATGCATATATGTGTGTGTGTGTGTATACACACAAACGCCACATATGTAATATGTGATAGGATCCTTTAAAAGGATAAGTTGAAGACTGAATTTCCTATGTGTAGTGGGAGTATAGACAGCACAGCAGAACTGGAGTTGGAATAATCCACCTCAGCTCACTCAGTATGTAACCATGGGCAGAGCCCGTGTCCCATCTGAGCCTCTGTTTCTTCATCTCTAAAACAGAGACTGTGAGAGCTGCCACACCTCCTGCTAAGGAGTTGGTGTGAGTCTCAGATGAGAGGGTGGATGGGAAAGCCCTTTGCTGATTAAATCAATGGAAAAGATTAAAAATGCCAAATGAGTCATGTTTATGACAAGATTGGGTTTGACAATGCTATTTACTGTTTGGGAATGTGAATGAGAAGAAAAACGTACTTGCAAAGGTTCTTGGCACAAGGCAGCGGTTCTGAGAGCCATGCTGGCACTGCCTTTGCTTTTCCCTTTGAGTGCTGAACATATTCCCACTTGCTTGCCAGCTGCAGAGCTCACTTGTAAAATTCCTTGTTGTCTGTTCCCTTTCTTTCCCTGTCTTCCTCCTCCCCTTTGTAGGTATGCATGCACACTTCTTCACTTGAGGGAAGCATTTGCTTATGGTTTTTTTGTGGTCACTTCTAAGCAGCCTGTGGCCCTTTCTGTATTTCTGAGAGCCTCCTGTCTGCCATTCTGTGCCCCTAGAGCCTTGCAAGGAAACCCAGGGTGTGTGGATTTCCAGGGACTAAGGCAGCTGTTCTCAGCAAAAAGACCATGGACACTTCTCTTTGTAATGTAGTAGTCTTTGGTTTATGCAGGGACTTTGTCGTTTTAAAGGGGCATCTTAACCATAAGCTGCCTCATAACATAAGACTGTGTCTCATTCTACCTAGAAGTAAAAATCAGAGCAGGTTAACTTTGCCTGGAAAGCAAAGTTAATTCTAACTTTAATCAGGAGAGCTGTATACCTCCGAGTCAAGATGGGGACCAATGACATTCTATTATGTTAACATAAAACTCTTTAAGATGTTATTTTGCTTAACGCCCTTCAGCAACTCTCCACTGACCATTACATAAAGGTTAAGCTCCTTACTATGGCTATACAGTCCTAAGTGATTTATCCCTGTTCTATGTCCAGTCTTGTCAGTGTTCACCCACGTGGTTTGGGTTACCTAGGGCATCCATTCTTCCATACATCCACTGGTTTAATTCCTTCTTTTCAACATATACACACTGAGTACCTGTTATGAGCTTGACACTGTGCAGGGCACTAGGGATAGGCTGGGGAGCAGATGGTGCTCGTGCCAGTAAAAGCTTTGTAGTAGGCTGATAATGGTCTCCAAGGACATCCAGATCCTAATCCCTAGAACGTATGAATATTGCCCTAGATAGCAAAATAACTCTGTAGATGTGATTAAATTAAGGATGTTGCACTAGGAAGATTATCCTAGATTATCAGTGGGTCCTAAATGTAATCACAAGTGGGACACACAGGGAGATTTGATGGTGGAAGAGGACAAGGAAACATGACCATGGAAGCAGAGAGTGGTGGGATGCAGCCATATGCCAAGGAATACTGGCAGCCACTGGAAGCTGGGAGAGGCAAGAAATGGACTCTTCCCAAGAGCCTCAGAAGGAACTTTTCTTACTGACACCTTTAATTTTGCCCCTGTAAGTCTTATTGCAGATATCTGACCTACGTAGCCATAAAAGAATAAATTTCTGCTGCTATAAGTCACTAAGATTGTGGTAATGTGTTAAAAGTTTTTGTCATGTAGTTTCCTATTACCTATTACCTAAAAGTCTAGCTATCGGCAGGCAATTACCATTCACTATGGGGAAGTTCAGGGAGTTTTTTGAGACCCAGAGTAGGAGAATTTATCCTGGAATTGGTATATCAGGGAAGGCTTCTTGGAGGAAGTAACATCTCAGCTGCAGCCTGAAATCTGAGCAGGAGTTGTTAACAAGAGGAAGGAGGCGAGCTCAGGGCAGGTGGCTACAGGCAGGGCTAACCACTTATACAAAGTGTACCTTGCCATATCACACCTGCATACCTTGCACATGCCAGTTTCTTTGTCCTTTTCCTCCCCACCCTCCCAACCTACCACACACACACACACACACACACACACACACACACATTTCACATATGCACACTTCCTTGTTTTTCACAGCAAACTTCTGTTCATTATTCAAGATTTCTCCAAAGCCCCTCTGTAGGAAAGCTCTCCCCCCATTCCTCCTTGGCAGAGTTAGGGAACAGGACCTCTTGTCTTAAGGCGGTCCCATTCTTGTTTATTGAAGTTCTGAAATCATAGAAATGAAATCCCTGAGCATAATTTAGTAATGGCCCCTGCTACTACCTTTTTCTCCCTCTCCTCCTTGGGAATCTAAAAGGCACAGATGTGGGGAGGGAAACCTTTAGCAAAGAGAACTTTCTGCTAGTGGCAACTGGCTAGGAAACCCATCAAGAAAGGTTTCATGGTGTCCCAGCAAATCCCCTCAGGTTGATAAATTAAGGTTCTTGGTACAGATGTCCTCCAACAAGAAACTTAGAAAACCCCAATAAACCTTTCTGACTAGCTAGTTCTTCCTCATCAAGAGGTATTTTTGTCTTGGGTGCTGCTAGAATGCTTTGAGATCATTTACAGAAGAGAGGAACAGTGGGAAATACAGATGTTCTGGTTGAATTTGACACCTAAGAGTCAGGAAGCGGGGCTAATTATCTCTTTCGCCTTCCTTCCTTCCACCTAAAATGGAAGCAAAACTGTATGATCAAAAAATATTTCCTTTTTTTTCCATTCTTCAACTGGTTGCTATGGTGTCAGGTAGGGGGGACCCATCTGCAACTCTGAATGTTTTGTATCAGGAGGTGACTGTCAGTCCTCAATTAATTATTCATGTTTTCATTAAGAGCAATAATGAGAAACAGAAATGAAAGGTCCCTAACATTACTAGTAACCCTAAAATATTCATTTATTCTTTGATTAGCAAACGTTCTTAAGACAGATGGAACACTAACTTTGAAATCAGACAGACTGAATCCTAGAAGCCACTGAATAGCTATGTTGTAAGGCAACATTTACTTTATCTCTTTGAGCATCAAGTTTTTCATCTGTGAAATGGGGATATGATACCCACCTCCTGGGAATGCCTAAAGATTACAGTGAAGATAAATCACTTAAAATGGTGCCTAATACAATATTTGGTCAGAGTAGCTGTTCAGTAAATAGTATCTGTTCATGATAGGAAATCCAGAATGGACAGGTATTCTGGTCAGGTTTGATGCAATGCACAGCTAATCATCCTCTTAGTTTTGAATGATATTTTTCTGCTCTTGGGTAGAGAACCTTTGCTTATTTGGAGATATAATCAGCAATCTCCAAATGGAAAGGCATCTGTATGTAAAATGTATTCAACATAGTTTTAAAATTTGAGAGCATTAAATTGCATTTATTAAATATCCCTTTGCTCATAAGTTTATATTTTCAGGGTGTTTTTGTAATTTTACTGTTTCTTTTTCTTTTTTTTTTTTTTTTTAGCCAAGATGTCTGTGCTACAGGTCATTTCTTCAGTCCTTGGGAACACTAAACCTATGCTTTATTGCATTTGTTGGGGAACAGAGATATTACATCTTCTTCTAAAGCTCACAGAAATATTTGAGTAGCAATCCGATTCACAAGTAACTGAGTTCAGTTAAGAATTATGTGACATGAAACCTGTTCATGTTACATGATGTGGCATAAGTGATTCTATGACTTCTTTGTCCCTAAATAATTGGAATAGAGTCAAATGAGATAATGCATGCGAAAGCATTGTGGAAATTAAAGTTTTCATTGTAATGGATCATTATTATTCTAATTACTACTAATATGAAGAACCTAATATAGCATGGATCAATTATCAAGATAAGAGGATTTCTGAAGTTGTGAACACTTGGTACCCATTTGGTATTTAGCTTTACACTGTTTTGCTTTGTTCTCTAATTGTTTCATGCATTTTAATCTTACCTCTCTACCCCAAGTAAATTGTAAGCATCTATGAGCATTTAGTCATTTAGTAGAATTCATTTTTTCATCTGTGAAAATTCTGAATGCTCACCATGTGCCAAGCACAAAGCTAAGTCCTGTTGCCAAAGAGGTGACTAAGATGCTTTTCCTACCCTCAGTGAGCTTTATCTCTGGTTAGGGAGAGATGGCTAGAATACAGGTTGCTAAGTACTTGGACATAGGTAAGCTCAGGGGGCTTTCAGGGCCAGAAGGGTGGTCCAGGCCTAGAAGGATGAGGTCACTGTTAACCAGGTGAAAAAAATGAGAATCAGTTCTAAGTAGAAAAAGCAGCATGTGGAAAGGCTCAAGTGTGGGGAGTGGGCACATTATGCATGCATGGAACTATAATAATTCAACATGGCAGACAGAACAAGTAGAAGCAGGAACACTATTTGGGATAAAGCTAAAGCAGGTTTCACTTGCTTGCATAACAAGCTACCTAAAAACTATGTGACATTAAAAAAAATTTACTTGTTCATGATTCTTCAGTTGGGTCAGCAGTCTGAGGGGAACATTTGTCTCTGCTGCACTTGATACTGGCCTTAGCTTCATAGTCACATTGCATCACATCTGCCATATACTATTGGTCCACCAAGTTACAAGACCTTCCCAGATTCAAGGTAAAAGGAAATAAAGTCCCACTGGAGCAGAATGAGCCCACTGGGATGGGAGGAATTGGTAGCAGCCTACTATAGAGAGCCACTACAAATCCGTCAGGATGTTGCTGCGGAGGGCTTGGCTTTATCCAAAAACCCATAGCGCAACCACTCAGGAAGCTTTTGACCAAGAGAAAGAAGTCATGTGTTTTAGAAAGCTGGCTTCTAGAAGCAACTTAAAACATGGAATGGAGAAGATGGGGCCAGTACCAGAGAGGCCAATGAAGAGCTGCTGTCATGGTGTAGGAAGAAGTAACAGTGGCCTAGACTAGGATAATGGCAGTGGGAATGGTAGGAGAGAGTAGGGATAGATTCACTTATTTATCCATCCATTCAACAAGCATTTATTGAGTGACTACTATATGCAGGTGTGTTGAGAATTCAGCAGTAAACAAAACAAATGTTCCTGAATTCATGCCCTCCTGGAGCTGATGGTATAGTGACAGAAACATAAAATAAATAAGACAAGTATAGAAAGCATCTGTTCTAAAGAATAAATATAAAGGAGTGATGAGAGGGAGGACATATTAGGGAATGTGTGCTAGTTTTTGGTTAGGTACTCGGAAAAAGGTTTGCGAATCAAGAGGTAAGGGGACATACCATGTTGTACCTGGGGGAAGAATATTTTAGGAGGATGAAAGTGCAAGGACAGTGGCCTCATATTAGTGTCCTAGGGTTACCATAACAAAGTGCCACAAACTGGGTAGATTCAATCATAGAAATGTATTATCTCTGCGTTCTGAAGGCAAAAAGTCCAAAATCCAAGTGTTTGCAGGATTGGTTCCTTCTGAGAGCCATGAAGGAAGGATCTATTCCAAGACCTTCTCCTAGCTTCTACTGGTTTGCTGGCATTCTTTGGCTTATAGATATCTCACTTCCAACCCTGCCTTCACTTTCACATGGCATTCTCCCTGTGTGCATGGCACTGTGTCCAAATGACCCCTTTTTATAAAGAGACCGGTCTTATTGGATTAGCATCCACTCTTAATGACCTCAATTTAAATTGATTACTTATAGAAACACCTTATCTCCAAATAAGATCACATTCTTATGTGGTACTGGATGTTAGGATTCCAGCATCAGTTTTGAGGGGTTGGAAGGACACAATTCAACCCATAACAGATCCAAAATCAGGAGTAGGTCAGGCAGAATAACTGAAAGGAGGCCATGTGACTAAGGAAGAATAAATATTGGGAGATGAGATCAAAGAGATAATGGGGCCCAGATTGGGTAGGGCCTTTAGGTTATGGGAAGAATATTGGATTTCCTCTTTGTGAAATGGGAAGCTATCAGAGTATTGGGGCAAAGGAACAACATCATCTGCCTTACATCTTTCTCAGATCATAATAACTGATGTGTCGGGTAGGCTGAAAGGGGCAAGGGAAAACAAAGGGACCCAGTTAGAAGGTGACTCAGGAGGAAGGAATAATGGGAGTTGGGGCGGTGTCACCATCACAAAGTTGGTGAGAAATGATCATATTCTGGATATAAGAGTTAGCTGATGAATCTGATGAGGGACTAGGCAACCAGGATGATTGTAGGGTTTGAAGCCTGTGCAGTGAATGGATAGATGGAGTTGTCACAGACTTCAGGTTTAGGGGAATATATCAAGAGCTCAGATGTGGACATGTCAGACTTGGGATGCCTATTGGATATCAAAGTGCAGATGTCAAGCACACAGTTGGATATGCAAATCTGTAGTTCCAGCAGCATTTTAGACTGCAGATATAAATTTAGAAGTCATCAATACGTGAATGATACTTAAAGACATGTAACACAGGGATGTCATTAGTGGTAAGTTACCTTCTCTGAGTTTTTTTATGCAAACTAAGAATCATAACCCTTCCCTCACAGCATTACAGTGAGGATCAACCAGAATCTAAATGCAAGGGATTCATAGAAAGGGCTTTCAATAAATGCCTGTGACATGAGTTGAATTTTAAGTTAATGCAATCTGGATGATGACCTGAATTTTTGTCTCTTGCTGCCCCTTCTAATGGCTGGATTTGGTTCCCAATCCCCTTGAGATAGGTATATATTGCTCAAGAGAAGCCCGTGCTGCCTGTAGATGGACATAGCAGCCTCATAATCCTTGTCCATCCAGGGTTCAGCAGTGGTTCAACGAAAGCGTGCACTGGTGTGCAGAGGGTTAATCCTACACCAATGGGGATGTGCAAACCAGGAGCCATTCTAAATCTCAATACCACATGCTGCCTTAGGGATCATCATGTACTAAAGCCCAAGATAAAAAGGCCTGACAAAGATTATTGACGGTTTACCTTTTAATGAGCAGCTGGGATTGATTCTCTTCCCCTCTGGGATAGCTTTCTCTGTCCTTCTTCCACCAGAGAGGCCACAGGGAACAACAACAACAAAAAATACAAATCTCCAATTTGAATAATTGCAAGGAACTGCTTTCTAGCAAATAAAGTTTTCATGGGTGAGAAACGGCTCACAGCTTTAAAAATATATATTTAGAATTGTTATGATTATCATGATTATTATCAAGCTCTCCTGGTACACTGGATATTTTCAAAGAGGCTGGTTGCCTCTAATTGGATATTCCTTGCAATTTCCCTCTGGGTAGGTCAACAGTGTTAACTCTTAATCATCCAAGGCAATTAAATGCATGTGGATCTAACCTATGCACCAAAGGCTGCTGAATTGTTAATACAGTTATAATGGTACAGCCAGACATAAGGGTGCTGGCAACCAGTGTGTGAGCTCTTGCATATCTGTCTTGGAAAACGGAAACCGGAGACATCTGCACATGGCACTGGGCAACAGATCTTGGGATACTGACCCGCAGCACATCCCAGTGTGTTTCTCTCTGGATCTAATTCCTCCTCTTGCTGAGAGCCAGAGCTCCATTTGGGCCACTGAGTTCTTTGCTGAGTTTAGAATGAAGCCTTCAGGTCACACTTGGGGTGGATATGATGGTTACTAGACACAGCCAAGAGGAGGAAGAATCAAAGGGGGGGGGGAAGGCATTTCAAATTAAGCTTTTCAATAATTTGAATATGTTGCCATAAGAAAAAAATGATGAACTTGTATGCCAGCTATGCTACCCACCCAACCTTGAATCTTTTTCCATCTCTAATCTCCATCTTTGCACCCCCACTCCTGATCCATTGCAGAAATGAGATGGAGATATCTATACTACCTGTTTCTTGATAATTATTTTCTATGACCTCAAACAGGGTAGGATAGTGGTTTCAGACTTTTTATTGGGACCCCCATAAGAAATGTACTTTACATTTCAACTCCATATATAAATACACATACCTGAAATAAAGTTTGGTAAGATAATAATAAACCCTTTTTATATGCAGTAATAGAATCTGTCCTATACTATTGTTAAAGAGAGTTGGCCATGCTAACTTCATTTCATAGCCTACTGATGAGTTGCAATGCATACATAGTTTGAAAAACACTGAGCTAGAGGTAGAAACAAGGAGGTCTCTGGTGTTTGGGTCTCAAGATCAGTGAAGATGTGAATAGAGTAGCCTGCCTCAAGAGAAAATAGAGCTAAGCCAAGTGAGAGACTCATATTTTTCTGCAGCCTTTTCCAAGATAGAGTCCTAGTCCAGAGACAAAGTCAAAAAAAAGCTGACACTGAAGGGGTAGTGGGATTTCACTGTGGGCTGGTAATGCTGCTTTGGCTCTACCTCTGTGGTCCTGACCTTCCCAGATTGCCTAACAACAGTTTTTGGGGAATTTTTAGATTGTAGATTTTGTTTTGTTTTGTTTTGTTTCATTTTTAACACATTTTAGAGAATTAAATTATACTAACAGTGGTTTATTTCCTACATCTGGGGGCTCCCGGGTGACTCAGTTGGTTAAGGAGGAAAAGAGGGTAAGAGAAGGAGGTCAGAATCTTTATATCATTGGCTCCCTCCTTCCTAGGCTACAGGTTGCTACCTGCTGTGTTCCTCTGCCTAAGGCCACGCCCCCACAGGGGAGTCCACTCCTGTAGTTAGAGCCACTGCCCCAGTCCTCTCCAGGTTATGGCGGCTGCCACCTTCCTCTGTCCTTGAGGTTTATGGGTGTAGTTCACTGAAACTTACAAAGAATAATGTAACACCCTTGTAAATGATGTCTTCTCTAATCTCTCCTCAGTCACCCATCTGTGCCATCAATTTCACGTTGAGTCTAGTGGCTTAGACATTCCTTCAGGAAGGATGTACTACCCAGCTGTGTAGAATGAGGTCAGCAAGCAACCTCCAGCTATCAGCTTCTCTAGCGCCTGCCTCAGCTGTAGAGACCACCTTGTCCAGGCCATGCTCTTCCTGGAAACTCTCATCTGGTAACAGAGAAGCAAGCAAGCAGGCATAGAGAGGCCAGGCAATGTAAACCTAATGTGGGATTATCTTGACAGACAATATTCACTCTAGAGCTCCCCATCAGTTAAACTTCCTCCCCTGCTCCATCCTGTTCCTTGCTCTTCCTTTTGGTCTCTCTTTAAAATCTTATACCCTGTCTTTGCATATTCCTCCAGAAAACCCCACCTGTAAAAGGAAACTGACACCATGGTTATAGAAGGGCCTGTAGTGGAAGTAGGGATATCTCCCTATTCTTTCTACCAAAAAGACGAGAGCAAAATAAGTAGCAGCCTCAACTACATTTCCCGTCTGATCTCCCACTCTTGGACCTAAGGCAGAGGAAGGTGTGCACAGAGTTGGAGATTCCACCTTAGGAATGTACATTGCAGTGAATGTTGAAATGTTAAGGTTTTTTTCCCTGTTTTTACCCCATGGCTTGATTTCTACTAAAGCCCAGTGTCCCTGGTTTGTTCAAGAATGAATTCAAAGAGCCAGCTCAAATCATTATCTGAGCCAGAAAGGTGTGTGCCATAGTAGTCTCAACTTGTGACAGGTGATAAGTACTTTTGGAACATTCCCAGACCTCCATTCTGAAGAAGAAGGGAACCCTTTCCTGGGTATGTCAGACACGGGGGCTCACCCCTGAGTGATACAGCTCCTTCGTCCTATTTAGCACAGAGGCTTAGCATAGTTAAAGAGGTAACACAGCTATGAAAGACTTTATCTGCTTTCCTTCTCTAAAAGGTCATTTCAGGGGTAACTAAGTGGCTCAGGCAGTTTAGCATCCAACTTCAGCTCAGGTCATGATCTCACAGTTAATGAATCCAAACCCCACATCGGGCTCTGTGCTGGCTGTGCAGAGCCTACTTGGGATTCTCTCTCTCTCCCCCTTTCTCTGCCTTTCTCCCACTTGCTCTCTCTCTTTCTCTCTTTCTCTCACTCAAAATAAATAAATAAACTTTAAAAAAATAAGAGTTCATTCCAAATGCAAATATATTTTCCCTTTTTTTATGACACTAAACTGTATTCTGCAGGATTTGTGAATTTCCCCTTTGTCAACAGGAAAAGTATGAGAGAAAGGGGAGACTCAAGGATCCCAACCCGTCTTTCTGCCCCTCCTCAGTTTAATCAGCATCTCTACCTTCACTTTCTATACATAGCTGTGGCTAACCCAGTCCATGATCTTATAGATGAGAAATGGAAGACCAGAAAAATAACTTGCCCAAGTTCTCCAACAATTCATATCAGAGCCAGGAATAAAAGCAGGTCTTCCTACTCTCTCCATTCCTTATAACCCACTGTGATATTTTCTTACAGGTTTACCCATTAAAATACAGCAGCATATGCAGACACAAATGAGTAAAAAGTGTAGAGGAATTCCCTGTCTTCGTGGTAGAGAGATTGGGGGTTGCATTTTGATATGTGTGGGGTCTCCTGATCCTATTTAAAATCATATTCTAGAATCACCACTTTATCTGTAGGAATATGATTTATGCCCCTTTGCACTTCTAGCATCAATTTCAGACCTGGCATAGAATAGCTTCTCAGTAAATGCATGTCTGTGGGTGAATAAATGAATGAACAGATGAATTTGTGAAAATCCTTAAAACCAGCTCAGAGCTAAGACATTGTCCTACTTTAAGGGTGGTTCTTTTCTCAGCCAAGAAAAAGCCAAATTATACTGCTGGCAGGCCACTGGATCTGATGAAAAGGGGTTGGGGTGGGGATGAAAATTCAATGTAGGTTGCCATTAATACAAGTAATCATGCGATGTGATGTATTTCTTCCTGAGACTGTAGCCTAAATCCCAATTACCTTCTGGTGACAAATGAACTCACTGAGTAATTCATTTTGACTGTTGGAGCTCCCACCTTCTGTGTTACCATTGCATGGAGAAGGTGTATGACAAATTCCAGATTTAATTTTAGTGCTTGGGAGCCCAAGTGGCACAATTACCAGATCAAGAGTGATGGCAGAATATTAACGGGAAGAGTTCATGTGAAGCTGAGTTATATGTAAGAATGCTGAAACTCGGACCCTTGCAAGCAATGTGGAGCTCCAACTGGTCCAGGCACTGGACCTTAGGATATTCTCTTCTCTGACTTTATCCTGATTTCTCCCATTCAAAGGGCTTCTCTGACTCCTGCTGATTGTATCTCCAGCATAGGTCTTGACTTCCTCCCTTTGTCCCATTCCTCACCACCTTTCATTTGATTGTTCAAGGCAGTATGTATGGGTAATGATTAAGAGCACAGATGTTATGGTCCATTGATAAGAGTTCACACCATGCCTCTGCCTTGCCCTCCTTATGTAACTTTGGCCAAGCTACTTAGATACTAATATAGATTTGTTCCTGCGTATTAAGCATGATGATACAAATAACATATGTGGCAATTAGAAAATACACAATTGATTGCAGTTTTTCTACTAGTATTAGTATCCCAATCTGGCTTCTATTTACTGTTCTGTCACTCTCCTGTCTGGGACCAACACCATTAGCTGTAAAGGTCCAGCTAGTAAAAATTTCAGGCTTTGCAGGCTATACGGTGTCTGATGTAATTACTTAATTCTGCCACTGCAGAAAAAGTAGCCATAGACAATAAGTAAATAAACGAACATGGCTATGTTCCAATAAAGCTTTATTTATGAACTCTGAGATTTGAATTTCATATAATTTTCACATGTCATGAAATACTATTCTTCTGATTTATTTTCAACCATCTAAAAATGTAAAAACCATTCTTAGCTCGCAGACTAAACAGATGGCAGGCTAGATTTGGTGGGGGGTGGGGGGGGGGCTGTAGCTTGCCGACCCAGGTTCCGTTATATTGTCTTCTCCATGGTCAGCTTCATATTCCCAAAAGACACCTCAGAGTTTATTTTCTCTTTTCAAAACCTTCAGTGGGTCTACATTGCCTAAAATCAAAACTGCTTCATCTGGCCCTGAAAGCACTTTGAGGTCATCGGTGGTGGCCCTGGTAGCTTGCCGTCACATCCTAACCCTCTCAGTTTGCCACTCCCAGAGTCTCCCCAGGTGTTTATGTCACATTCCTAAGAGTTATGCTCTTTCCAAAAGGCTCTGGGAAGAAGCTGTTGTGATATCAGCCCATCTCTGTAGAATAAAAGAGCCTACTCACAGCCATAGGGTCTGAGGATACTGAGGAAATCCTTCCCTACCTGCTTTAATAACTGCTTCCCCCAGCTTGTTCCACTATACCAACTTTCCATTTATTAAATCTCTCCTCATCCTCATGAAGACCCTCTGATGAAAATATATCCCCATTTTGCAGTCAAGGAAACTTAGTCACAGGGCGGTTATGTATCTGGCCCAAAGTCACACAGCTAGTATGTAGTAGATCCAGGACTTGAATCTGGACATTGAAAGCAGAGGAGTTCATCCTCTTAATCATTACATTACATTGAATGTTTTCTTGCGTGACAGCTGGTGACCTTCCGAGAAGAGCTTCTTCAAATGACAGAAATAAACATTCCATTATGTGCATGAATGTGTATAGGCATATGTAATACCTTCCCTTGAAGTTAAATTTCCCCTTTTTGTCAAATGCAATGATAACAGGAGGAACATAAGATACCTTATTTACAATTGCAAAACCATGCTGTTCCTTAATCCTCACAGACAGTCTTGAAAGTGAGCCCAGACATGGAAGAAATGCTGCTTTAAATGTATACTAATCCACAGTGAAGGACTGATCGTATTAAAACAGTTCCCATCTCCCTGCATTAGCATCATCAGAGGACACGTTTTAGGCAGAAAGGGAAAAGCTGCTAAAATGAATTAGTTGCCTCATTTTTCCAGCAGAGAGAGGTGAGACCACATGAATGTAATGTGCCACTATGTGAAATGCCCAACTTCCTTTAACAAGACTAATTCGAGCTGAGTCGGCATGTTCGTGGGGGAGGTGCAAGGTGCTTACACCTCTCCCCTGGACCTTGAGACCTGTGAGAAGACCTCTTTAGCGGAGCAGGCAGAAGAAGCAAAATGCCTGAGGCTGGTTGTCTTTGGCTCTCTGACCGCTGACCAAGCAGGTGGCTGGGTCTAGTGGATAAATCCCCACAGACCACACGTCCTGCACCTTCACTCTCCGCACAGGTTTGCCTTTAACTTGCTGTGTGATTTTGAGCCAGTCACCTCAGCTCTCCACTTGATTGTCCTCAGCAATGACATGAACATCACCATCAGTACTTTGTTGGCTTTCCACTTGTCTGCAGACCCACAGTGGTTAAGAGCTTCAACTGTGAAGGCAAGCTATTTGGACTTCAATATTAGATCGCTTGCTCAGTGCTAAGTGACTTGGGGGCCAACTACTTAGCCTCCTTGTGCCTTTGTTCTCACCTGCCTAATGGGAATGCTTACCTCACATGATGTTACAGTGACCTAAGCCACATGATGCTCTTACTACACTTCCTGGCACATACTAAGCACACAGTAAATATTGATGGTAATTACCATAGTCTCCTGTGAGCCTATAACTGAGCCTATAATAAATAATATGTGTGTGACTCTTTATAATTTTCCATATAAACCAATCCCATTTAATCTTCATGAAATCCACATGCAATGTTATACGTATGGTTATTCCCAGTCCAGATAACGAATCTGAGAGTCAGAAGGGTTAAGTAACACATCCCAGGCTATAGAAACTGTTATTGTATGGTTTTGACTTGCACAAAGCACTCTTTCCTGTGTTCTTTCTATAGTTTATAGACTGTAACCTTTCATGTACATGTAAAGAATGATTGGTCTCACAGAAGAATCAAGGATCTCCAGATTGCAACCTCTTTTGGTATCTGTAGGTTTTCTCATATTTGCTTTTACATTAAGTTAAAAATGTTTTGAGGTTTGCAACTAAATAAAGGTGAAGGTAGTATTGTCCGAAGATATATACATCTGTTTGAGCCCGGACTACATTAAAGGTGAAAAGAGGAAAAACCTTATGAATCTCCTGGTTTGCAAAGTGGGATTATACAGCAAGACAATAGGATTGTAAACCAGGCTGTTGGTTTCAGAGAGAAATCCCCAAATGCCTTCTTGTCTGCTTTTACTTTATCTAGGGCTGAGAGGACCCAGTTCTTAACATATGATAGGAAAGACACAGAAGTAGCTGATCATTGGTAGGAGGCTTTAACTCAGGAGGTTTAAAGGAAAAGCCATTCTCTAACCTGGGGAGTTTGTTTGGAAGGAACAAAGAGAGAAATGGAGTGGGCAGATATACTCTGATGTTCCTCCCTCCAAGCCAAAAGCACAATCTGCACTGGATAAATGTGGGTAATATTAAGTGAATGGCTTCTGTTCTTATTAATTACTTTGGACTCTTAGAAACCTCTTAAGCTACCCTACGCTGTACACTGGGGCACAGTGTGGTTAGGCAGAGAGATGCAGAAGGTGAGGTAGAATGCTGGTTGCTGAGCTTAGCAGACATGGAACCCCACCTTAAGCTGAGTAGGGATGACTGGTCAGTGGGCTAGATGCAGAAAATGACAGAGACATGGGGGTCTGTAGCTTGTGGGAACTGAGGGCAAGGCAACCAGGCTTACACTAAGCTGCAGGAGAGAATGAGCTATGATGATTCACATGGTCCACCAGAGCAGAAAGGCAAGCAGAACCAAGCAATCAAGTGTCACAGCCTCAGAGACCAAAACAGGCAGATGTTGTTATGCCCAACAGTTCCAATTCTGCTTTGCTTTCTCAAGGGCTTCTTGTCCATGGCCTCCCCTGTCCATGCATCTCCAGACACTATAATAATGGAGGAACATAAGACGGAAGACACCATTCATGAAATGAAGCATTATTATTATTTTTTAAATAAGATTCACTGGGAACCATGTAAAAGGGCTTAAATTATTGGATTGTAATGAATTCAAACTGAGTTGGACATTTAGCTTCGCTTAGATTTTATTTTTCCTGCCAGCTGTCATGAGAGTTTGAGAACCCATATTGGGCTTATTAAAAAAATAAATAAGTTACATTTAATCTGCACATGTGAATTTCAAAGTGAGTTCATTTTGCCACAACCATAGATATATATTAAGATACCTTATTTTAAACAGCTCTTTATAGATTTAAAACACTGTATATATTGACATGTGATTCTCATACTATTTGTGTGACTTTGGCAGGTCATGGATTGTTTTCCCCCTTATCCTGATTAAGAAACTGAGAATTAGAGAAAACAAACTTCCCAGGAGTAAAGCTATGTGTGATAAGAAAGGATAGGACTTAAATTAGTATTCTGAATCTGAAGCCAGCATTTTCCCCACTATATCATTTGCTAAACTACCTGTGCATGGTACATATAGCCAAACATTATGTTTCCTGAGTGGTTATATTTTGAAGAGTATACATAAAAGAAAAAGTCATTCAGAATATGTGTAAGGGAAAAGCCATCCAGGGTGTTTGTTTAGGTGTCTGAAATAACAGAATCCTAAAAATGAGGAAAATGATTTAAGCATATTGAATGTTTACTTTTATTTTAAGCACTATGTTAGGTATGTGGATTACAGAAATCAACAAGAATTATCCCTTTACTTAATGATCTTACAGTCTATTCTATAAAGTAGTTCCCAGTGTTACCAAAGTTCAGTGAACAATAGTGATGTCTAGCTTTGAGTAAATGTATTTGAAGAGAAAATAGCAGATTGTTTAAATTTATGGGTTTTAAAGTCAGAACACTGGATTTGAATCCCACTTGCATGATCAACTAACTTTAGTTGAACATTGAGGGAGATTAATTCATATCTTTACACTTACTTTTTTCTCTTAGTAAAATATGGGTGTAACATTAATATTTCTTCAGCATCTTTGAAGGATTTATATATTTTTAAAGTTTATTTATTTGAGAGAGAAATAGCACAAGCAGGGAAGAGGCAGAGAGAGGGAGAGAGAATCCCAAGCAGGCTTCCTGCTAGAAACACAGAGCCCGAGGTCAGGTTTGGACTCATGAAACCCTGGGATCCTGACCGGAGCCAAAACCAAGAGCCCCATGCTCAGCTGACTGAGCCACCCAGGTGCCTCCGAAGTATTTAACTACATAATCTAGGTAAAACTCTTAGAATAATACCCGATATATTTTAATAAGTAATGTTTGGCCTAATTATTAATAAATACTATTGTGTTCTGTTTTGGATATATTTTTGTCCAAATATCTATTAATAAAAAAGTAAAGATATAAAAAAAATAAATAAAAAATAAAAATAAGGAAAATATAGCAGAAATGTATAATTGTGCTTCTTCGGTATTTAATATCCTCCTGTGACCTATTCTTTTCCTGTGTATTTATTTTTATTCCACTTTGTCTAGAAACCCCTCTCCTTGAAGTTGTTACCCCTACATTCTGGAAAAGTCCTTAATCCAGCACTTTCCAAAACACGTGTTAGGGAACACAAGCTCCCTGGGATATAAATAGGTATAACAAGGGAAAAGAGTTCTAATGGCCAAATAAATTTGGAAAACACTGGGTTAATCAAATTAAATAGACCTCTTTACAAACAACTTTTTTAGAACCTTTGATGTTGTAAATGCTGTCTATGACTACTTGAGAAGTATAAAATATGGTACATTTCCCACCTTATTCGACCGTTTGACTGTTTTTGTCATTGGTCTTCTATATTACTGTGTTCTTTAAAGCACATGTTAACACTGCCACCTTAATCAATAACTCTGATGGATGGGAGAGAGTCAAGCTATGACATGGGTCATTCCACTGACCATTAGGGTTGATTCAGCTGACTGGATGGATGGATGGTTACATCCCGGTGCTACATGCTTCAGCACACAGTGCAATCTTCCCATGAGGACCATTATTAGGTCAAGTGACTATGGTCCACTAAGATCTTGATTTCTGTTTGAGCACTACTTGCCATAATCCAATATCTGTGGCCATGAGTTATGATGGGAAGAAACCAGGTCTGGGTGAGAACCATGTCATGGAAATAAACCTCATCTATTAAAGCAACAAATATTTTTGAACACCTACTATGAGGCAGACATTGTGCTGTGTGCTGAGGATGCAGTGACAAATAAAGCATATTCATTCTGTAAGGGCATCCAATCTGGGAGGGGAGGGAAGATTAGGAAACAACATGGCATAGACACTAAAGTAGTAACCCGATGTGATATTATATAAGAAGTGTAGGCTTCAGTACAATGAGGCACAGGGCAAGGTGTGCCCTGGTCTGTTCAAAAGGATCAGGGAACACTTTGAAGAAGTAGTTATGCCAAGGCTGGGGCTTTGTAGAATGGGTAGTGTTTTTGCCTAGTGAAAATATACCATATCCCAAGAAAAGAGAAGAGCATGTGAGAGGAACTAGAATTCAACATGTACAAGAGGGCCCATCTTACATATGGAATATAGTAGCAGGCTTCTTCTAGGCAGAGGAATGGTTCAAGGTAGATCCATCACATGGGTAAAGTCATGCGTACCAGGACCCCAGCCTAGAACCACAATTTAGGCCATGCTCTAGTCTTGTCAGGGTATCTAAAACTAATCCTAACACCAAAATCAATGCTGAGCCTCATCAACTAAGCAAATGCTCCACGGATTCAGAAATGGACTACCGGCTATGGGACGACTGAGGGCTGGACAACTCATTTCAGAGGCCTCCTCCTCCTGGGGACTGAGCCCTCTTGCTAAATGCCTAATGGTTTACAACTATTATGTCATTTAGTCCTTATCAACGCTTGAAGTAGTTTCCCTATCGTTTTATACAAAAGGAAGCTGAGGCTTTGAGGCATAGCAGAACTTGCTCAAGTATACATAGACAGTTAGTAGGCAAGCCAGGGCAGACCCTGGTCTGTCCAACTCCAAAGTCTGATACAGTTCAGTGACCATGCTACAGTGGTTCTTGTTCTAACTTCCTGCCTCTCTGCAGCCTTGGTCAGTGTTGGCCAAAGGACTGCTGGGACTGAGACTCCCTTAGAGTTCCTTGATGCCAGCCACGCAGAACGGGGACAAATCGTGGCCCACTGTGTCTACTGGCAATGGCACTCAAGGCTCACTTGCCTCATCGTCATGGCCTTCTATTCACTTCCATGCTCATCCTTTGTGAATGTCATCAGGTTCCTATGATAGCTTTCTCTAAAGAACTCAATACATCATGAAAAAATTATCTCAGTCCCCAGCCATTCATATGAAGCAGGAATCATTTCTAGTCCTTTATTTCCAGGTATCCAAGATAAAGTATAGCAAGGTCACTTCACAAACCTGGGGACTCCAGGATCCGCATCTAGGAAGAATATCCTGTTCATTTAATTTCTTTTCCTTCTTGAGGCTCTGCATCTTCTTCTATACCTTAGGGCCCTAGCCTAGCCATTTATATGGATCACTAAGATTGCTTAATTATCCATCAGTGAATTCCTACCAAATACCACTCAATTCAGATTGTGGCCCTAAGGGCTGACTGTAGGTAAGACTCTTTCCTACTCAGAGCCTCAAGTTCCTCATTTATTAAGTGAGGGTATTAGCTTTGTGATCTTGAAAATCCTATTTGGCAATGTAATTCATATCCATTTTATAGATGATGGAATTAAAAATCATGAGGTTAATGATTCAAATAGTAAATTTCAGAACTGGAATACTTAGCCAGCTGGCAATGATTTATTTTCAAAGACATTAGCTGTTTAAAATATTTATTGAGCATCTATTATGTACAAGGCACTGTGTTGGGCACCAGGGATACATAAGTAAAAAGGAATCCTCCTGCTATCTAGACAAGTATTTATTTATTGGAGGAGAGAGATATATTAAAAAATTCCAACATGGTGTGAGATGAGTTACAGGAAAAGTATGAATGAGGTTTCACGAGAGAAGAAAGAGTTGTTACCTAAGTCAGGTACCTAAGAAAGCTTACAGCAAAGGTGGCACCTCATCTGGGAAGGGAGAGTTGACCTGTGAGTTAATGAAATTGACCTATGACCAGGTGCTCTTTGATAACATGTAGAAAAAGGCGACCTTGTTTTTGCTGTTTTGGAATCTAAAAACTTCAGCAAATAGTCATAGTATCTATTCAATGGAGGAAGAACATAAAGAGATAATATACAAGAAAAAGTAGAAAGAGAACATCTTCAGAGATAGGGTAATATATACTTGGAATGCTTGCCTGCCATCTAGCAACAAATATGGCTGGCATAAAAATAAATACATGTCTCTGACAAGAACAAGGGGAAATAAAAGGAAATGTCATTGATAATAACAGGAACCTGCACATTGTCCAAGCTATCCACAAAGCCTGGTGAGATTAGAATGATTTTAAGAGACAAACTCAAATTGATAAGGGAACACCAAGATGAGAATAGAGAGGGAGTTGACAGTAGGGACAGAGATAAATAACCTGTTTTTCAAGTACATGTCCAATAAGTCCTGGAAGGAGGGGTTGGCAGGGCCTCAGAGACTTGCCCAGTGTAATTTATTGACAGGGAAAAGTAGACATTCCTTTAAAAAATTAATTATTTGTCTTGGTGACTAGTAACAGGAGAGGTTGGGGAATGAATTCTGGGAGTGAACATAAATACCTTCTAGAGGGGAGAGAGTAGCAGTTGGAAGAAATAAAGGTGAATCCTGACAAGAAGAAGTTGATTAAGAAGTAAGCGCGCTCAGAGATTGAGAGAGTGGTCATCCCTGGAGTGATTGATTGGCGGGTCTCACAAAGGCACGTTCTCAGTTGGATGTCTGAGCATCCCTGGACATTCAGTGGTGGGTTGGGGATGTATCAATATGGGTTAGGAGCCTAGGTCTCAGGCACTCAGTGAGCTGCTTCCCTTTTGATGTACAAGAGGCTGAGAATGAGAGTCTGTTGAAAACGAAGTACATGCTCGGCAATGTGGTAGATGCTTTACATACATTGTCTCATTATTTTCTCATCATCCCCTGTAAGGTAGGTATTATTATAAGAAATCTGAGGGTCAGATAGGTTAAATAACCTGTCCACGTTGACATGCTAAGTAGCAGATCCAGAATTTGAAATCCAGTCTGTCTGATTATAAAATCAATATACGTTTCTCAGGGTGCCTAGGTGGCTCAGTTGGTTGAGCATCCAACTCTTGATTTTAGCCCTGGTCATAACCTTATAGTCGTGAGATTGAGCCCTGCTTCATGCTCTGTGCCGAGCATGGAGCCTGCTCAACATTCTCTCTCCCTTTCTCTGTCCCTCCCTCTAAGTGCCTGAGCTCTCTCTCTCAAAAATAAAATAAACTAAAATAAATATACTCTTTTCATTCAGTGAAATACTCTTATACTTTTTGTTTCCATAATGAATATGTCAAGGCTAGTAGGTGGTAGGAGCTCACATAAAGGTAACTAGTAAAAAACAGAAGTAGGAATATCAAGGGGAGGGGGGGTCTGTGTAAATGGATCATAACACCTGTATGACTGAAAGGGAAGTTGTGAGAAACAAGATGATATATGGTAAACTCTGTCATAGGGTCAGCAGCCTAATAGTTCAAACACTAAGAGGTCCTTCTTTGGCACTGGACACCTTGTATCATACTTTTCTGTGTGTGTTCTATATGTTTGAACATCTCTAATAGGGTACCTGAGGGTAGAGATTTGCCTCCTTCATGTCTGTATTTCTCATTGGACTTTGCACGTAAAGGACTCTGGTCAAGATTTATTGAATGTGGACAAGTACAAATGAATGCATATTAGAAATACATAGTGTAAAAATTCCATCTTTGTCTTTACAATTACTAATGCCATTAATATTATTATTTTCTTTATTCCTATTAACATATCTACCATGCTTTAAATATATACACACGTGTGTGTGTGTGTGTGTGTGTGTGTGTGTGTGTATAATATCGCTTACCAGGTGCTTTATATAGATATATAACCAGTTTACTGAGGAATCCAAACTCAGTGATGTATAAACATGATTTTCCCCCATTTACTGCTTACAACATATTATAAAATCTCCTTTCTCATTCCTTAATGATTTCGTGGGCAGAATCCATAACCTTCCATTTTCTGGAGTTAATGTTCATCCTGAACATTGTGACTTGGGAAACTTGGTGGGAGAAAGGTGTGTGGGGCTAGTTCTGGGATACTTCTCCCTCCCTTCCCCGTGCTCATTTCCTCTGGTGTTGGGGGCTGGAGGGGCAAACATTACTTTCTTACCAACCCATGGTAACTATCCTTCCCTGCTAGTTGGTTGTTGCTGCTTCCATGAGGACCCTCACTGTCCTTCGTTGTCCTCTGTAAGGTATGGATGCAAAAGCTGGGTATATGTAGGGTTCTTGAGAGGCTGCAGTCCAGTAGACCCAGAACCATTTGACCTCTGTCACCTCATGTGTCATAGATCACACCAAAGCCTCTTGTTGCTGGGACCCTGATGAATAATCAAGACCACTCAAGACTAGCCAACTTCTGTCACTTTTGACCCCCCAGAACATCATTCATCCTTTCCAGGGCAAACCTTGGGAGTCAGGGCTGATGTGGGATCACTCCCATTTTCTCCTCACCGTTTCTCCCTGGTTCTCTTGTCACATGGGCACAGGAAGCAGCTCGGCCAGTCTACTGTATGAGTAGCTATCTAAACAGGAAATGTCTGGGTTTCCCTCTTGTAGGCAACAGTCTCTGTGAGGGATCTCCTCAGCACATTATCTCCCTTGCCTTGAGGGCAGGCAGGTGGTGGTTCAGGAGGTGAAGGAAAAGCCCTCTGCACCAGGATGTCTGCCCTTCCAAGGCCTCCGGTGACTTCTTCCTCAGCACTGCTCCCCTCCCCCGAATTTGTTTTGCTTTGTTTGTTGTAAATGAAGGAGGGGAGAAAGGTAGAAGTGGTTTCAGAGGAGGGGGGGACAGCAAAGTCAGTTTTGCTGTTTTGTAATAAGTCCTAAGGGAGATGACTGGCCTCGGTTGTTGATGGCAGCTTCTAGATGTAGATTCTTTTGTCACAGCGTTGATATCTAGCTGCCAATTCTGAGGCAAAATGAAGAGTCTCAGTCTATCAATCTACACCTGGTTACAAACTTTTAACATACGTGTGTGTACCCTGTGAGGTAAAATTCATCATCTTCCTTTCAGTTAGGAAAACCAGGCTCAGAGAAGATAAAGCAAGTTGTCGCAAATTACACACAGTAAATGGCAGAGTTGGCTTCAAAGTGGGTCAGCCTGATTCTAGAATCCACCCAGAGTACCGGAGGGATGCTCTCTTAAGCAGAGGCAGGAAATAGTGGGAAGAGGTTTGGGTGGGGAGACATAGATCCTTTCATTCCCCTTTTGGGTGCATAACTGGAGAAAAAAGTGAGAGGGAATCATGGAAGGAGTCAGAGAGACTAGCTCTCCAGGTAGACTGCTCCCATCTGGCAAGGAGTCCGCTAGACAATGGCAATGACACAATGGCCCCTGGGACATAACCTTTAGAGCAGGGCCTGAAAACAAAGGGCCCCATTTCCTCTGGTGCTACTGTTTCAAAGACTTTCAGACATAGCAGGGCAAGCTGTTCCCCTCCCCAGTTAATGGGCCTAAAGCATCAGGGAGTCAAGGCGAAACCTTTACGTGACTACATCTGGTGACAGTCATCAGCTGAATGGGAAAGGCCCAAGTGACCAACACTGGGGACTGATGTGTTTTTAAGGGGCAAATGGCCCACAGCACAAGTCTAGTCCTGGGACTGAGCACAGAACGTCTCCTCCTATATTACATTAGTTAGCATTGTGGTTCTCAAAGTAGAGTTCCCAGCCATCAATCTCCACATCACCTGGGTTTTGTGGAGTACAAATGCAAAATCTTGCCTCCTCCCTGTCCCTAGACCTAAAAGAGAATCAGAAACTCCAGGGCTGAAGCCAAGCAATCTGTTTCACCAAGCTCTACAGGTGATTCTCTTTCATTAGTTTCAACCCAGGTTTACTGCAATATAATTGTCACACAGAAAACAGTTTGCCTTCTTCGATGTAAAATTTGAATAGGTATGATAAATAGGTCCAGTTCAAGCACCAAAATAAATATGTAAAATATTGCCATCACCCTCAAAAAGTTCCCTCCTGCTCCTTTGTAGTCACTATACTCTCCCCAACCTCCAATCCCTGGCAACCGCTGATCTGATTTCTGTCCCTTAAGTTTTGCCTTTTGTAGAGCATTGTGTAAATGGAATCATACAGTAGGCAGTCTTTTATGTTAGCTTCTTTGACTTCACATGATGCTTTTGAAAGTATCGATGTTGTTGCACATATTAGCAGCTCACTCCTTATTGCTGAATGGTGTTCCACTGTGTGAATGTACCTAAATTTTTTTTTTAATTCATTCCCCAGGTAATAGACCCCTTGTGTTGTTTCCAGTTCGGGGCTTCTAGGAATAAAGCTACTACACATATTCATGTACAAGTGTTTTTGTGGACATTTATTTTCATTTCCCATGGGTATATAGCTAAGAGTGGGGTTGCTAGATCATCAAGTAAGTATATTTTAGCTTCATAAGAAACGGCTAAACTGTTTTCCAAAGTGAATGTAACGTTCGCATCCAACCAGTGATACAGTAAATAATACCTTTACTTGATCCGCATTCTCTCCATCCCTTGGTATTATCAGTTGTTTTGGTTTTTTGTTAACAAAACCATTCTAATAGTTGTCTAGTGGTATCTAATTACAATTTTTTATTTCCCTCATGATAAATTATGTGGAGCATCTTTTCTTATGATGATTTGTCATTTACATCCCTTCTTTGATAAAGTGTTTATTTAAACTTTTCCCCATTTTAAAAATTGTCTTCTTATTGAGTTGTGAGAAGTCTTTGTATGTTATGCATACAAATCCTTTAAAAGATACGTGTTTTGTAAATATTTTCTCCCAATGCAGTTTATCTTTTATAGTTTTTTTGTCTTTTATAGTCTTAATAGTTTTTTGAAGAACTGAAATTTTTAATTTTGGTGAAGTTCAATTTATAGATTTTGTCTTTTACAGTTCATACTTTTTGTGTCCTTCATAAGCATTTTTCCCCAACCTATGATTGCACAGATTTTCTACTGTTTTCTTCTAGAAATTTTACAATTCTAGATTTTCAAAATAATGTTTACATATGGTATGAGGGTTTTTTTAATTTTCATATGAACATCTAACTGTTCTGGCACCATTTGTTTAAAAGACTTTTCTCCACTAAACTACCATTGCACCTACTTAGTAAATCAGTTGACTGTATATGTGCACACCTATTTTGGACCCTCTATTCTGTATCATTGATGTATTTTCCTACCTTTATAGCAATAGCCCCTGTCTTGATTGCTGTTGTTGTATAGTAAGTCTTGAAATCAGATAGTCTAAGTCCTCCAATTTTGTTCTTCTCTTTCAAAATTATTTTAGTCATGATAGGTCTTTACACTTTCATATAAATTTTGTAATTAACTTGTCAATTTCTTTTAAAAGTACCTACTACAATTTTGATTGAAATCACATTGAATCTTTCGATCAATTTGGAGATTATTGATTTGTTAATAATAGTGCGTTTTCCAGTTCACTGACATAGTTTATCTTTCCATTTGTTTAGGTCTTTTCTAATTTCTATCATTAATTCTTTTTATGATAGCAGGATCTGAATTTGCATTATCTTGTTAGAGTTATCCCAAGGTATTTCTTTCTTTTTTTTTTTTCTTAATGCTATTGTGGAGGATTAACTATTGAAAAAAAAAACAAAAACCAGTAATGGTATTTTATCCATAATGTTCCTTCCAGGATCCAACCGTGCCCAGCAGTGGTTAAGGTGGGATCTTTGCTATCAAACAAAACTATGTCTAAATCCAGGATCACCATTCTGGAAAAGCATGTGTTGAAGAGCCCACATTCTAGTGTCAGTCAACCTGGTTTTAAAGCCTCCCTCTACCACTTACTAACTTTATAACTGTGCATTCTCCAGAGTTCAGTTTCTTCACTGATAAAATGGGCATAATAATAATACCTATCTCTGAGGGTTGTTAAAAGATTAGATAAACAGTGTAAATCAATGTTAAGCATATAGACATAACTCAAAACATGCTAGGTTTTATTATTTCTTCCTAGCTGTGTGACCTTGGGCAAGCTAACTTCAAAAAACTCCATATCCACATTTATAAATTAGAGATAATAATAGTATTAATATGGTTGTATTGAGGATTAAATTAAAATAAAACATTGAAAGTACAGAACACAGTGCCTGGCATATAGTAAGCCCTTATTAATACTAGCTACTAATAGCACATGTATTGACATAAAGCAAATGAATATTAAAAAATAAAACAGCTTCTGAACAATGAAGACTAACCTTGGAGAAAAGCTTGTAAGGAAAATTCAAAAGTTATAGAAGTAGCTGCTAGAATATTTAGATGATGCACAGACTGACTTATTGAAAACTGGTCCTTTTCAACCATTCATGCTAAATGGTTTTCTGTGGTCATCCAAAGAACTACTCCTCCCCCTACATTGCTTCTAAACTCATTGCAGATAGTGGTGTTCAAGCTTCAAACTAAAATCAATCTATTTATTGTAGTGACTTCTAGTTACATACACCCAATTACCACTGTCATTAAGAAAGCAGTAGCTGCCGATACTGAGTAGAAATGTGACATTAAGCGTTCAATGCTTGTTGTCCAAAGTATGTCCTCCTTACCAAGGAAAATTAAAAAACACTCAAGATAATACCTTTTGTCTTTAACTCTTTGCCTACTTCCTAAACAAAACAACTTTACCAACTAACTAATTTTGCACAAGACAGGGATGTGTGGTTCTAAAAGATATTAAGTACTGATTGAGCATTTTAGTTATAGCATAATATTGGCATAGATGGTAACATAATCTCTAGAGAAATTAGCCAGTTTGATGCTCTAGGCATGTATTAAGTATGTTTGCATGGATCTAAGCACCCTGGTTAATATGGGAAATCATAAATCAATGATTTATGGAAATATTGGCTCAAGATTTAAGCCATCAGTTTGAATGCCTAGCTCTGCTATGAGATTTATAAACTTGTGTGTCTCTAGCCAAGTCCTCTGCCCTGTCTTTTCATGGTCTTCACCTATAAAATATTGGGCTGGTGTAATGAGGTTGATTAGAACTTAATGATTCAGGTTTTATTCTCTGGTTTTAAGATGCATTATCTGCCTCCAAACTTGTTGCATTGTAGTTGGAAACAAGGGAGTCCTCCTGAAAAGGCAAATAATTGTCCTAAATACTCTTTGACTAAGAATGAAATTAATAACCTCCAAGGTAGTAAAAGTCAACATTATTGGAGGTATGAATTAAATGAGCATTGTAGAATATTTTCTCAGCTGTAAAATAGGTTTAATTATAATTGCTTTGCAGTGTGTAGAATTAGTGAGTTAATGTTTTTTTGGACTCCCAGAATATTAGAAGTACAATAAAAGTTAGTTGCTTTCCCCACTGAACCTATTGTCTATTTAAATCTCCCAAGATATTTTATCTTGATATAATAAGGAAAACTGTGCCCTGAAGACATTTGAATCATAAGTCTGCCCCAGGATGGGACAGATCAGTTTTACTATCTTCAAGGGACCAAATTATCTGATATTTTTAATACATTTACATTTTGCCCAGTTTTACCAGCACTGAATCATTTGTGCATTTTCTTCCTCGGTTCTTTTAAGCAGATCTAAGGACCCAGCTTTATAACTATACCATATTGGGGTCTGGTAAAACAACAACAACTTTGGAATCATATTGCCCTGTGTTTGTATCTCTTCTCTGCGACTTACACAACTGTATGATTTAGGTAAACTGCTAATTTTCTGGGAGCTTCAGTTTCTTCATCTGTAAAATGAGAATATCCTCACTTCATAGAGTTTTGGTTTTTGTTTTCGAGATTTTAAAGAGACCAAATAGGTAAAACCTTCAGCAGAATGCCAAGCCTATAACCAACTAATATGTATTGTTAGGTACACTTTCACACCATAGCAAAGTGGCAGTGGGTATTCATCAGATCTCATTCCATTGGCTCTAATATTGAACTCTACAAATAGCTTAAATTGAAGTAGCCTAAATGAAGCACCTTATTTTTAAAAAAAAATTTTAATGTTTTATTTATTTTTGTGAAAGAGAGAGAGAGAGATGGAGAGAGAGAGCGGGGGAGGGGCAGAGAGAGAGAGATGGAGGCACAGAATGCGAAGCAGGCTCCAGGCTCTGAGCTGTCAGTACAGAGCCCAGTGCAGGGCTTGAACTCACAAACC
This sequence comes from Panthera uncia, assembly GCF_023721935.1. Classification (NCBI taxonomy): domain Eukaryota; kingdom Metazoa; phylum Chordata; class Mammalia; order Carnivora; family Felidae; genus Panthera; species Panthera uncia. The sequence continues at coordinate 58,781,611 of NW_026057585.1, forward strand.
ACAAGATCATGACCTGAGCTGAAGTCAGATGCTTCACCGACTGAGCCACCCAGGGGTCCCAATGGAGCACCTTATTTTATCTCCAACCCTATAGAATATGGTTATTCTATATCTATCTTACAGAAAATTATTCAGCAGTAACATTAAGTCAGTAATATGAGGTATGTTATAAGGGAAGTTGAAAACATAATTAGGCACAGGCACCTGGGTGGCTCAGCTGGTTAAGTATCCAACTCTTGATTTTCACTCAGGTCATAATCTCATGGTTTGTGGGGTCAGGCCCTGCCTGGGACTCTGCTGACAGCACAGAGGCTGCTGGGATTCTCTCTCTGTCCCTCCCCTGCTCTTGTATGCATGCATGCACTCTCTCTCTCCCAAAAAAATTAAATAAATAAACATTTTGAAAAAAGAACACATAATTAGGCAGGGAAAAATGTATATATACTGTGATACCAAATATATGAAATATGTATAGAACAAAAGGTTGGAAAGAAACAAGGCAGAAGCTTTAAAGTGGGTGGTAGTGAGAATATGATGATATTTTTCTGTTTTCTTCTTTTCAAAATATGGACAATTTTTATACCCTTAAAATATGGGTAATTTTTTTTCTTTTTGTATTTTCCACTTCTCAAAATTTTCTATTTTTTTAGACAGTGGACGTATGTTAAACAAATTACGAAATAGAAAGCCACATCTACTTGAATGCATAGGAACGAAGAAATCTATGTATATCAATTGTTAAAGAAATTTTGTACATAGTAAAAAAAATGTTAAGATTATACCCCTCTCTGACAGGACTATGGTACTTAATAATCATTTTTAGTTTGGTGACTATTTATCAAATTTTCTCATAATCTATTTCAATTATCCTTCTTGCCTTTCCACCTTGGCCTTCTCCTTGGTATAACTTTAATTTAAGTACCTCTGCCGTGTGTGCACCAGATCACTGTGTTAACAGTGTATGAGGAATATAACTAGCCTATTATTGACATAATGTGTATGTATTTTTTAATTTGAAATGTGGAAACGCCAGGTGTTCAGAATCCCTACAATTCCAATTTTGGTTCTTGCAATAGATACTCAGTTTGAAGCCATGGCCTCCCACTATGACCTCCAGGGGACTATCTAGCAGTGTGCACTCCTCAGGTCTAAAGATGGCTTAATTAGGCATGATTATTTTCTTCCTTAAAGTATCATTCTTCTATTTTAGCATTAGTCATTGGTAAGCACGGTGGAGAGATCAGAACTGTAAGAAAATTAGGAAATGGCTTTGAGGGTCTCAGACCCCTCTTCTTGGGGCAAAGTGGCACACAGTCTCCATAGTTAAACAAAGTTAAACTTCTCAATAAAATTTTGGCATTCAGACAGAAAAAACTTTCTCTCTTCCCCAAACACAGAGCATATAGTGTCTACTCAATAAATATTGGTGAATTTCAATTTTATCAACAGGCTTTTAAAATGTTAACACTGTTAAGAATTTTTATAAAGGAGATGGAATGATTTGGAAAAACAGAAATCATATTTTATTATCATTCTTGGGGCACCTGGGTGGCTCAGTCGGTTAAGCATCCAAGTGCAGCTCAGGTCATGATCTTGTTGTTTGTGGGTTCGAGCCCTGCGTTGGGATCTCTGTTGACAGCTCAGAACCTGGAGCCTGCTTTGGATTCTGTGTCTCCCTCTCTCTCTGCCCCTCCCCTGGTCATGCTTTCCCTCTCTTTCTCTCTCACTCTCTCTCTCTTTCTCTCTCTCAAAAATAAATAAACATTAAAAAAATTAAAATGTTGATCTTTCTTTTGCTAGCAAACAACAACAAAAACAGACAAGGTCTCTATGATGGATTTTCATGGCACTTAAAATAACCCTTAACTTTGGCCTACAAACCTTATGTGAATTGGTCCCTCCCAACCCATCTCTCTGTGTTTACCTCATAACACTGCTACCCTCTTTTGTTTTGCTCCCAACACATATTTTGTGATAAATATGCTGGTTCTTACCTCTGAGCTTTTGCAGTTGATGATCCCTGTGCATGGAATGCTTTTCTGTTCTTTTTATCTCCCTGGCAAATTCTTGTTTAGGTCTTATTATCTCCTCAGAGAGGACTTTCCTGATGCACATATGCGAAGTTATTCTCCTCAGTCACTGATCTCATCACTGTTTTATTCTTTCATAGAATTGTTCTCTATCTGAAATATCTTTTTTTTTAAAAATATTTGTTCCCATATTTATTCTCATCAAAAGAAAAACTCACTGTAGGCAGGGGCTTTCTTGTCTTCTACTACTGATTCTCCCCTCCTGTAGAATATCTGTGGAAGGAAGGCAAAGAAGGAAAGAAGGAAGGAGGGAGGGAAGGAGTTTAAATCAAGTCATCCTTACAACCATCCTATGTGGTACAATCCATAATCTCAATTTTACAGATGAATAAACTGAGGTAAGGGAAAGTTATTTCTTTATATAGTCATCACAACTAGTGAATGGAATAACTGGGATTCTAAATAGAATCTTCTTGGATTCGAGAACAGCTCTTTATCCTAAAAGAACATTCTGGAACTGCTACTCCAACCGTGTTAGAATAACTATTACCAGATTTACCCTTGCATTGTAAACAACTAGAAAACTAGACAAAGTACATAAAATAGTTGATTTTAGGAGAGGGGTAATAGGAAGCTCAGAAATGTGATCCCTAATATCAAGGAAACAACCAAGGTGAAAACTGCTTGTTCTTGCTTTCTGCCTAGAGGTACTTTCTGAATTGCAGCAGGCAGAAGGAGAAATCAAGCATAGCAGGGCAAAATGGAGGTGAGGAGGTTATGATCAGAATTCAGTGAAACTGAGGTGTCTTGAAGTAACAGGACAGAGATCCAGAGAAGAGCTGGGCATGTAGAAGAGCTCCAAAAATATGCATATGGGTCCCCTTTAGGCTGTTTACTGAATACAGACCTATGAATGTGGAGGGTACACCCCTACTCAGCTAAGCAAAGAATAACTAGCGAGTTGTAAACCAAACAATTCCCAGAGCTGACCAGGGAATTGGAGTTCTGAGCATCAAGAGTAGAGAGATACCAACACCCAGGAAATTCCTTAGACACCCAAGAAGGATCATGCCTTAGTGGTTGAGCTAAACACATTCTAGAGTAATGGCTACTCTAGACCTGCCATGACAAAGCTTAAAAACAAGCCTTGAAATGATCAGGCTGATCCACAAGTAATTGCCAAAATGAACTTTGACACTCTTTAAAGGAAGACAACAAAATCAAGAAAGTCAAAAACCAGAAACGTTTATAATAACCAACATCTAAGAAACAAAACAACAACAACAAACAAACAAAACTTATAAGACATGTGAAAAAGCAAGAAAATGTGACCTACAATTAGAAAATATAAAGTTAGGGGGCACCAGGTGGCTTAGTCGGTGAAGCATCCAACTTAAGCTCAGGTCATGGTTTGTGAGTTCGAGCCCCACGTCAGGCTCTATGCTGACAGCTCAAAGCCTGGAGCCTACTTTGGATCTGTTTCTCCCTCTCTCTCTGCCCCTCCCCTGCTTGCTCTCTCTCTCTCTCTCTCTCTCTCTCTCAAAAATAAACAAAAATTAAAATAAATAAATTTTTTTAAAAAAGAAAGAACAAAAAAGTTAGTAAATAAACACATAAGAAATGGCAGGCATGATGGAATTAATAAACAAGGACTTAAAAATAGCTATTATAAAAGCTTGTCTTTTAAAGAAAACATTGAACATGAGAAAGAAGAATGAAAAAATATATAAATATATTTAAGACTTGATCTAATATATGTAATTATATGTATACATATGTATATATAATTATATGTATATAATAGTATCTGTATATATGTATACACATCAAATAGAACTTCATTTTTTATAATTTTTCTAATGTTTAATTGTTTTTGAAAGAGAGAGAGAGAGACACAGAGTGTGAGCAGGGAGGGGCACAGAGAGAGGGAGACACAGAATCCAAACAGGCTCCAGGCTCTGAGCTGTCAGCACAGAGCCCGATGCGGGGCTCAAACTAACAAACCGTGAGATCATGACCTGAGCTGCACTTGGATGCTTAACCGACTGAGCTACCCAGGCCCCCCTCAAATAGAACTTATAGAGTTGAAAAATTATGATATCTGAAATTTAAAATTCACTGAAAAGGCATAACATTAAACACTATTAAAGAAGAGATAAGAGAATTTTAAGACACAGCAGTAGAAATTACCCGAAAGGAAACACAAGAGAAAAAATACCTAAATAAATTTCGGTAACAGAAACAGTGAGGCAATATTCAGTGATTTATATACATACAATTAGAATCTCAGAAGGGGAGAGAGAGAGAGAGCAGAAAAATTATTTGAGGAAATAATGGATGGATTTTTTTTCAGGATGGCTGTAAACTCACAGAGAAAAGAAACTAAATGAAAATCAAGCAAGATAAACAAAAATAAAACTGGACCAGGACACATCACAGTCAGATATCTCAAAAACAGTGATAAAATGAATATCTTAAAAGAAGCCTGAGGAAAGGCACACATTAAATATAGAGGGGGGAAAAAAAAGAAATTCAATGAACTACATTAAATGTAGCTAATATAAGTGTAAGTAAAAAGGTAGAGATTATCACACTGGGTTAAAACTAAGGCCTAAGTACATACTGTCTACAAGAAACTCACTTTCTTTTAAAAAAATTTTTTTAATGTTTATTTATTTCTGAGACAGAGAGAGACAGAGCATGAACGGGGAGGGTCAGAGAGAGGGAGACACAGAATCTGAAACAGGCTCCAGGCTCTGAGCTGTCAGCACAGAGCCCAACGCGGGGCTCGAACTCACAGACCGCGAGATCATGACCTGAGCCGAAGCCGGCCGCCTAACCGACTGAGCCACCCAGGCACCCCGAAACTCACTTTCAACATATAGACACAAATAAGGTCTAAGTAAATAATGAGAATATTCAGATCATAACAAAACTGGAGAAGCTATATTAATGCCAGAAAAAGTAGGTTTCAGGACAAGAAACATTGCCAGGGATAACGATGAACATTGCATGATGATAAAAGGGTCAAGAATATATAACCAACCTACACATTTAAACCCATAACAACAGAGCTTCAAAATACATGAAGCAAAACTGAAATTAATAAAACCACTGAAATTAATAAAAAATTAATAAAAATTAGTTAAATTTAGAGATTACAACCCTCCTCTTTCAATAATTTATACTGACATTTTATAAAACTCAAATCCAACAGCAGCAGATTACACATTCTTTCCAGGTTCTCGTCAAACATTAATCAAAATAGGCAAGAAGTTAGATGTATCGGCAAATTGTTGGCAAAAAAAAGTTAGCAACATTTATAGAAGAAATGCAAAGTTGATTAACCCATTATATATTAAAAGTTGCAGGATTCAAATTCAGTATTCAAAAACTTACTGTATTTCTGTGTAAACAGTGAAATAAAAAATACTTTTCTTAACTACAAAACCGCCAGGCCTGCGCAACAAAAACTACAAAGCATGGCTGAAAGAAATTTTAAAACACTCAAACAAATGAAGAGCTTTACCATATTGCTGGATTAGAAAACTCAAAATTTATTGAAGTATAATTGACAAAAAAAAATCTTATTAGTTTCATTTGTACATCAGAGTGATTTAGCATTTTTATACATTATGAAATGGGGCGCCTGGCTGGCTCAGTCAGAAAAGCATGCAACTCTTGATCTCGGGGTTGTGAGTTTGAGTCCCACGTTGGGTGAAGAGATTATTTAAAAAGAAAATCTTTAAAAAAAAAGAAATAAAATGAACTGCACCATAAGTGGTCCATATTCCCTATGCTATATACCTCCATGTCTCATTTATTTTATAACTAGAACTTTGTACCTTTTAATCTCCTTTACCTGTTTCGCTTGCTACCCTCCTCCTCCCCTTCTGGTAACCAGCGGTTTGTTTCCTTCATCTATTAGTCTGTTTCTGTTTTGTTTGTTTGGTTTTGCTTCGTTTTGTTTTAGATTACAAATGTAAGTGAAATCTCATGGTATCTGTCTTTCTCTGACGTTTCACTTAGCATAATACCCTCTTGGTCCATCTATGTTGTTGCAAATGGCAAGATTATATTCTTTGTATGACTGAGTAATACTCCTGTGTGTGTGTGTGTGTGTGTGTGTGTGTGTGTGTGTGTGTGTATCACTTCTTTATTCATGAATGTGTCAATGAGCACTTAGATTTCTTCCATTTCTTAGCTATTGTAAATAATGCTACAATAAACATAGAAGTGCATGTATCTCTTTGAATTAGTGTTTTCCTTCAGATGGATACACAGAAGTGGAATTGCTAGATTGTGTGATATTTCTATTTTACATTTTTTGAGGAACGTGTATGCTGTTTTCCACAGTGGCTGCACCAGTTTGCATTCCCACCAACAATATATGAGAGTTCCTTTTTCTCCATGTCCTTACCAACACTTGCTATTTCTTGTCTTTTTCATACTAGCCATTCCAAGTGATATGAGGTGATATCTCATTGTGGTGTTGATTTGCAGTCCCTTGATACTTAGTGATGCTGAACATCTTTTCATGTGCCTATTGTCCATGTGCATATCATCTTCGGGAAAATGTCTCTTCAGATCCCCTGCCCATTTTTAAATCAGGCTGGGTTTTTTTTAATATATATTTCATTGTGTATGTTTTTAAATATATTTTGGATATATTTATTAACCAATCCCTTATTGGTTGTATGATTTGCAAATATCTTCTCTCATTCAGTAGTTTGCCTTTTTGTTGTGTCGATGGTTTCCTTCACTGTGAAAAAGTTTTTTAATTTGATGTAATCCTATTTGTTTATTTTAGTTTTTGTTGCATTTGCCTGAGGACACTGGTCAAAAAAATATATATTGCTAAGACTGATGTCAAGAATTTACTCCTTATGTTTCTTCTGGGAGTTTTACGGTTTGGGATCTTATGTTCAAGTTTTAATCCATTTTGAATTTATTCTTAATTTTTTAATGTTTTTATTTTATTTTTTAGAGAGAGAGACACACAGTGAGAGCAGGGGAGGGACAGAGAGAGAGATGGAGACAGAATCTGAAGCAGGCTCTGGGCTCTGAGCTGTCGCGCAGAGCCCGACATGGGGCTTGAATTCACAGACTGCAAGATCATGACCTGAGCCGAAGTCGGACGCCCAACCGACTGAGCCACCCAGACACTCCTTGAATTTATTTTGATATATGGTATAAGATAGTGGTCCAGTTTCATTCTTTTTCATGGAGGTGTACAGTTTTTCCAGCACCATTTATTGAAGAGACTGTCTTTTTCCCCCTTTTGTATTCTTGGCCTACTTTGTCATAGATTAATTTACCATATATGTGTGGATTTATTTCCAGGACCTATTGCATTGACCTGTGTTTCTGTTTTTGTGCAAGTACCATACTGATTTCATTACTATAGCTTTAGAGTATAGTTTAAAATCAAGATGCATAATACCTCTAGCTTTGTTCTTTCTTAAGACTGCGTTAGTTATTTGAAGTCTTTTGTGGTTTTATATAAATTTCAATTTTTTTTCTAGTTCTGTGAAAAATGCCATTGACATTTTGATGGGGCTTGTATTGAATCTGTAGATTGCCTTGAGTGGTATAGACATTTTAACAGCATTAATCCTCCCAATCCATAAGCACAGGATATTTTTCCATTTTTTCATGTTGTCTTCAATTTCATTCATCATTGTCTTTCAGTTTTCAGATCATAGGTCTTTCATTTCCTTGGCTAAATTTATTCCTAGGTTACATTTTATTTTTTGATGCAATTATAAATAGAATTGTTTTCTTAATTTCTTTTTTCTGATAGCTCATTATTAGGGTATAAAAATGCAACCAATTTCTGTCTACTAATTTTGTAGCCTGTGACTTTACTGAATTCATTTATTAGTTCTAATAGTGTTTTGGTGGAGACTTTAGGGTTTTCTATATATAGTATCACGTCATCTGCATAAAGTGACAGTTTTACTCCTTTCTTTCCAATTTCAATGCCTGTCATTTGTTGTTCTTCCTAATTTCTGTGACTGGAATCTCAGTATTTTTAATGTGCCCATTCTCTCCCAGTGAACCACAGATCAATGCAGTCCCAAGCAAAATCACAGCAAGCTTTTTTTTAGCATTAAAATTGACAAGCCTATTCTAAAATTTATATGAAAATACAAAAAAAAAAAAAGCCACTAGAATAGCCAAAACAACATTGAGAAAGACAAAGTTGGAAGACTTCTAATACTTTATTTTGGAACACTGTAAACTACAGTAGTCAACATAGAATAGAATTTATACAAGTATATTATTCAATGGAACAGAACAGAAATTCCAGAAATAGACCCACACATATATAGTAGTGCCCCCCATCCCCAATTTCACTTTTCATTGTTGAATTACCCACAATAAACTATTGTCTGAAACTAGGTGATCCTCCTCCTGACATATTGTTAGAAGGTCAATAGTAGCCTAATGGTACATCACAGTGTCTACGTCATTTACCTCACTTTATCTCATCACACAGGCATTGTCTTACATCATCACCAGAAGAAGACAGGCGAGTGCAGTATGATAAGATATCTTGAGGGAGGAAGACCGCATTCCAATAACTTTTTTTACAGTATGTTTTTATAAGTGTTCTTTTTTACTATTCATTAGTGTTGTTAATCTTTTACTGTGTCTAACTTATAAACTCTACCTTAGATATGTATGCACAGGGAAAGAGTATATATAGGGTTCAGTACGTCTGTGGTTTCAGGCATCCACTAGAGGTCTTGGAACATACCCACCATAGATAATGGGGAATGACTGCATGTTTAATCAAATTTCACCAAAGTTGCTAAAGCAACTCCATGGAGAAAAAGACTCCTTTTTACCAAATAGTGATCGAATAACCGAATATTCATATGACAAGAAAAGTACTTGATCCTTGTCTTACACCATAAACCAAAATGACTTGAAGTGGATAATAGACCCACACAGAAGAGCTGAAACTATGAAACTTCTAAAGGAAAACAGATAAGCAAATACGATAACCTTCAGTTAGGTAGTGTTCTTTAGGACGCAAAGCATGAGACATAAGGAGAAATAGATAAATTTTGCTTCACCAAAATTAAGATGTTTGCTCCTGAAAGACACTGTTAAGGAAAAGAAAAACCAGAGAATGAAAGAAAATATGCATAAAGTAAATATCAGATAAATGACTTGTACTCAGAAGTGTGTATGTATGCATATATATATATATATATATATATATATATATATATACATACACATACAACTCAATAACAAGAAGATAAACAATCTTACTTTAAATGGGCCAAATATTTGAACATTGGCTTCACAAAGAAGATATATGATTAGCCAATTGGTACATGTAAAGATGCTGTTTCAGGTTCCTAGGGCACTTGTAAGTACTGTGAACTAGGTGACTAAATAGAACAGAAATTGATTCTCTCATAGGTCTCCACACTACAAGTCTGAAATCAAGGCATCAGTAGGGCTATGCTCCTTCTGAAGGCACTGGGGAAGTAGCTGTTCCATAGCATTCTTTTAGCTTCAAGTGGTTGTTGGCAACACTTGGCATTCCTAGACTTGTAGATACATCACTCCATTCTCTGCCTCCATCTTCACATGACATTCTTCTCTGTGTGTGCCAGAGAAGTGTGGCACAGAGTGTATATCTACATGAACTTTTTGTAAGGACTGGCCATTGGATTTACAGCCCACTAAAATCCAGTTTGACTTTATCTTAACTTGATTACATCTGCAAAGACTTCACTACCAAATAAGTTCACATTTATAAATACTGGGTGTTAGGTTAGGTCTTTAATGTATCTTTTTTGGGGGAAAAATCCAACACATAACAGATGCCCACCATCATCAGGGAATTACAAATTAAAACCACAGTTAGAATGCCTACTAGAATGGCTAATAGTTTTTGAGAATACTAAGTGTTGACATTGTAGAACAAATAGAATTCTCATGCTTTGCTAGCGGGTGGTAGAATGGTGCAGCCATTTTGGAAAATAGCCGATTTCTTATAAAGGAAAGTATGTTATCACCATAGGCCCAGAAATTTCACTCCTAGATATCTACCTAAAAGAAATTAAAACATACATCCAGACCCAGACCTGCACGTGAATATTCATAGCAGCTTTATGCACAATAACCAAACCTGGAAACAATTCAAATATTCATTAACAAGTGAATGGATAAACAAATTGTTGTAGATCTACACAAGGGAACAACGGCAATAAAAGGGAATAAGTTTTAGGTGTATGTAAGGACTTGAATGCACCTCAAAATTAGTATGGTAAGCGCAAGAAGTCGGAGACTAAACATTACATAATGACTCAATTTATGTGACTGTCTAGAATAATCTATAATGACAAAAATCAGATGATGCTTTTCTTGAGTGGGGAGTGAAGAGGGGAAATTTTCTGAAAAACATCCGAAAACAACTTTTGGGAGTTGATGAAAATGTTCTATGTCTTGATTGTGGTGGTGGCTACATAAGTATATACATTTGCTAAAACATAATGAATATACTTAAAATAGGTTCATTTTATTTCATGTAAATTATGCATCAATAAACTGATTTTTTAAATATAGCCATCTGTTACTGGAATGGAGCTCCTCTGGGATAACTGCTCTTCTCTAACTCACATTTAAGCCAGGCACTTATGAGAAGTAAATAGAATAACACCCACTAACATCCTGTGCCCGCCCTATCATAAATAGAACACGTTCCTGTTTCTGGAAATTTTAGGACCTATGACATAGTGTTAATGTTTATATTTATATTTATTCAGTGGTTGCTAGTTATTCTATTTCACAGATGTGGACAATTATACCATTTTCTGAATTTTGCTGGTCTTGTAGCTTTCATAAATTACAAACTCTTAATATAAACTTGATTGTAGTATAGTGGAAAGAACCGATAGGCTTTAGGGCTAATCAGCTTGTGGTTTAAATTCTGGCCGGGCCATTTACCAGCTGGACAGACTTCGTTCCTTTATTTAAAAATGTGTGTTAAGCAATTGTGATGTACCACAGGGATGTGCATTAAGGAGATGTGCTCCTAGCCTCATGGAGCTTAAAGTCCCCTCCTTCAACTTGTTTTCCTTCTCCAGGTTGCTGGATTTTACCATCTGTAAATTGGGTTGTACTGCCATTTTTACAGGGTGGTCGTGAGGATGAAGTGAGCGGACTGAATAATCTACTCAAGTTTCCTCTTGCCCTGCCTGTGTGTCTTTCCAACTTCTTACTGTGCTCTCCTTCTTTCCTATCTATCCTATCATGTCCTATCCTCTCCCATCATGAATTTTTTTCATTATTGAAGTATAATTGACATGCAATGCTATATTCGTTTTACACGTATAATATATTGATTCAGCAATTCTATACGTTATTCAGCGTCCCCCACGATAAGTGTAGTCACCATCTGTCACCGTACACATGATTACAATATTATTGACTATATTCCCTATGCTGGGTTTTTCATCTCTGTGACTTATTTATTTTATAACTGGAAGTTTGTACCTCTTAATCCGCTTCACCTATTTTACCCACCCCCTCTCTACCTCCCCTCTGGCAACCACCAGTTTGCTCTCTGTATTTAAGAATCTGTTTGTTTTTGCTTTTTGATCTTTTGTTTTCTTAGGTTCCCCATATAAATGACATCGTATGTTATTTGTCTTTCTCTGTCTGACTTATTTGCTTAGTGTAATACCCTCTAGGTCCATTCCTGTCACAAATGGCAAAAATCTCAGTCAGATTGGCTAATCTCAAAAACACAAGAAATAACAAGCATCAAGGAAGATTTGGAGAAAAGATTTGGCAAAGATTTGCAGAAAAGGTTTGGAGAAACAGTGCTCATGCACTGTTGGGGGTAATGCAAATTGGTGCGACCACTGTGGAAAACAGTATGGAGGTTCCTCAAAAATTGAAAATAGAAATGCCATACGATCCAGTAATTCCCTCATGAATCTTATTCATGTCTCCTTCTATACTATATAACACATCAAATTCCAATGCTTGTTTCTTTTTTTAAAGAAATGCTATTTATTTATTTATTTATTTATGAGAGTGCGTGAGTAAGGGAGAGAGGCAGGGGGGAGAGAGAGAGAGAGAGAATCTCTTTTAGTTTTTAAATTTTTTTTTTACATTTATTTATTTTTGAGAAACAGAGTGAGACAAAGCATGAGCGGGGGAGGGGCAGAGAGAAGGAGATACAGAATCTGAAGCAGGCTCCAGGCTCTGAGCAAGTGGTCAGCACAGAGCCTGATGCGGGGCTCAAACCCACAAATTGTGAGATCATGACCTGAGCCAAAGTCAGACGCTCAACCAACTGAGCCACCCAGGCACCCCAAGAGAGAGAGAATATCTTAAGCAGGTTCCACACTGAGCATCAAGCCCAAAGTGAGGTTCTATCCCACGACCTTGGGATCATGACCTGAGCTGAAATCAAGAGTCAGACATTCAACCAACTGTGCCACCCCAGCACCCCCCAATACTTGTTTCTTTTCTCAGCTAAAATTATTTACATTTCTGAATGAATTCATTCAGCTGTTTTCCTATTTAAATTATTTTATTGTTAAACTTATATTGGATGATATTAAAAAAAAAAAGTTCCTGGAGTGATTTTTGGGTAACCAAAGTTAAGTAGACTATTATATTCCTTAACAATACCTGTTTATATTTGTATGGCATTTTACCTTTACAAAGCTTTTTTGTATCTATCATTTCATTTAATAATCTCAATAATCCTGTGAGGTCAGTGAGGGGATTATCATGTCTACTGTCTAGATTAGTGTACCAACACATATCTATATTAAAAGAGTATTTAGAGCAGAGACGTAATTTGAACCTGCTTATGCTTTTTATTTGTGTATGTATTCAACCACATTTATTGGCTAGTGATTGTATCCTGGCTATAGTGTGATGCTGCCCTTAAGAAGTTGAATGTCTGTGAGGGCGTGCAGCCTGCAAATGGAGAGCAGTGACAGAGTATGGATGCACATACCAGATGTAGGTTGTCAGTAAGGAGCCAAGGATCAGCCTTGTAGGGACAGGTGGAAAGGGGATTACGATGTGCCACTTAAGCAGAGTATTGAGGCTCATTGTGATTTCCCCATGTAAATGAGGAAGGAAAAGGCCTTCCTAAAATACGCCCAAACAAGAACCCTTAGGAGTCGATATTTAATCTCTACTCTCATTCATGCAAAATAATTCTTCACTATGATGAAAGAAAGAAAGAAAGAAAGAAAGAAAGAAAGAAAGAAAGGAAGGAAGGAAGGAGAAATGAAAAGAATCACAGAGAATAGTCACAATCCAGGCCCTCACCAACTATGCCCCCTTTTCTGGATAAAAGGAGGAAACAAGACTGGTTTCCTGCAACTATTTCTTGGGCCACTTTCCCTTAGACCCTGGCCCTGCTCAGGCTGGACAAAGCCTGTACAGGGAGGTAGGGAGAATGGTGTTTGTGTTCATCAGTGTACATTTCTTGAAACTGGCCACCAGTGAACAATCAAATCACCTTGGAATATTCTTAAGCTTCCTACATGTTTGATTAGTTTTTCCCAGTAGGAAATGAAATAAAAGAAGCAGTTATTAAGAGAGCTTGCTCTCTGCGTGGCCTAAGACTGGCTCCTGGAGTAACAGTGATCTTCAGAGCAGACAGGAAAGTCAGAGTCATTCCAGGTGTTTAACGGAAAGGCTGGAACTGGATGTGTGTGGTCTTCATAGTGGATGGGAGCAGAGGAGGGCGGGAGAATCTGAGGTCTCTTTTTGGCTGATCCACAGACTGATTGACACTCTTGGCTCAATTTTCCTCTTTGTAAAAGAAGATTATCCATGTGTAAGATTCTTCCATGTCTTCATTCTCTTGGTAGCCCACAGAGCATGGCCCTCTGCTAGGTGTCCAGCATGTAAGAGTAAGATATAAGTAAGATTCAGCTCTCTAGAGGAGTTCCTGCTGAAAATGGGGTGAGCCAACATAAAGGCTGAGGGTGGGTGAAGGGCACTGTGGGCCTAGATGATGGGCCAAGTCATCATGGAAGAGGCAGGGAACTGCATGGGAATGTGAAAAGGAGAATCCTGGCTGATGGTGTGGCCAAAGAGCAATTTTGGGGGAGAAGAGAAATATCTAAGGAAGACCTTTCATGTTTGGGCATGATATGTGATATAAGACCTCTCTTCCAAGACCCCTATTAAATATTAAGTAAAATTTATACTGCTCATTAATATTTGGTGAAGTGGATCATCTTTGGAAAGAAAGAAAAGAAGTACTGAGACCTGCTTCATGGTTTATGTGGGACACAAGAGACAAGACACAGGAAGAAAGTAAGCTTATATTTAAATATATAAATAAATACATACATATATATTTACATATGTGCATATATATACACACATATCTCTGTAACTAATCATATAGATCACATGTACATGTGTATGCACACTATCTATGTATATGTGAATATATGGTATATATGTACCTCTTCCTAAAAAAAAACTTCTCAGAGAACAAAAAGCAATGTTATCTGGATAACATGCTCTTAGTGAATGAACGTGAGCTAACACTTAAATACTTACTATGTACCACGTCCTTTTCTAGGTACCTTAAATGTAATATGTCTTCTTCAATCCTTACAATAACTTCATCAGGTAGGTACTACAATTATCATCCTTTTGCAGAGGAAGGAGGAATCTGAGAAACAGAGAATTTCAGTTATTTGCCGAAGGACACATAACAAGTAAGAAATAAAGCTGAGCTTTGGATCCAGGCAGCCTGGATCTAGGACCTCAACTCTTAACTTCAGTGCCCTTAAATTACATAAGATGTGATTCACTTGTAATAGTTTTTGAATCCTTTAGGGAGCCTTAAGTACTGATGGAAGAATCAAGGCAGCTTTGATTCTCAAGTAGTCAAGTGTGGGGAACAGAAACTCCCTCTCTTCTTGGTGGCTTTAAGTGCATTGCTCCCTGAATTCAATTGTAGATCCTTAGACAAGATTTGCTAATTTGGTTCTTTTATTCAATAACTATTTACTGAGTAACCACTATGTGCCACAAATCCTTTGATGTTGTAGAAAAAGAATAGTAAAAAAAATTATAATAAGCAAAATCCTGGGGCGCCTGGGTGGCTCAGTCAGTTGAGCATCCTACTTCGTCTCAGGTCATGATCTCACAGTGCGTGGGTTTGAGCCCTGCGTCAGGCTCTGTGCTGACAGCTCAGAGCCTGGAGCCTGCTTTGGATTCTGTGTCTCCCTCTCTCTCTGCCCTCCCCCCTGCTCAAAAATAAATAAACATTAAAAAAAATTTTTAAATAAGCAAAATCCCAGTTGTTATAGAGTTTACATAAAGACAACAGAAGAGCATTTTGGTGGTTTGTAGAATCGTGATAACTGCCATAGAGATAAGGGGTGCATGAGAGTGCAGAGGAGGGAGGGGAGCTGCTATAAAATATAGGTGGTCCAGGGAAGACTTGTTGACATGGTGACTTTTGAGCAGAGACCTAAGGGAAATGAAGGATCAAGCCTGCAGTATCTGGAAGAAGAACACTGCAGGCAGAGGAAATGGCAAGTGGAAAAGCCTTGAGGTTCAGTTGAATTTAACACGTGTGAGGAGGAGGTGGAGACCAGTACGTCCGGAGTAGGCTGAGCTAGAATCAGAATCAGAGGGGTAAAATGGCAGGTGAGAAGTTGAACGAAGACTTTGGTTTTTCACTCTGGGATAAGTAACCACAGGAGTGCAGAGGCATGAAGCCATGGTTTTGTTTTTGTTTTTGTTTTTGTTTTTTGTTTTGTTTTGTTGTCTGCCTTGTCTCTTAAAAAGCTAATGATAAAGGGCAAGAGTGGACACAAATTATTGTTGCAAAAATTCAGGCAAGAGATGATGGGAGTAGTGTGGGAGGTGGTCAAAAGTGGTTCGGCTATATTTTGAAGGTAGAGTTAATCACATTTGGAAGTTTTCACTCCATAGGTGATATGTATAGATGATAAAACAGGCTAAGATCACTTCTGGACGAAGTCTTGGTAGAGAAGGAAAAGTATTCATGGATGGAAGCCTGGGCACCTCTGACCTTGAGAGATTGAAGAGACAGGAGGGATCAACAAATGAGAACAAGAAGGAGTAGCCAGGGAAGAAAGGAACACTAAGGAGAGGAGCATGCTGGAAATCATGTAAAGAGTGTGCTTCACGGAGGAGGGTGACCAACTGTGCTGCATGATGCTAACAGTCGATAAAGACCGAGAACAGAGTGGTGGGTTAACAAAATGGAGGTCACTGGTGACCTTGACGAAAGCTGCTCCTGACTGGAGTAGGTTTAAGAGAAAATTGAGTTACCCCTGGACATGTTTTCACATGAGACTTTGATCTGAGTGAAAACGGAATCTGCTTTCACACTCCTCAGAGGCCTGAGTCTTGTCCTGACAAAACCAAGGCTCAGAGGCCCAGGGCTTTAGAAATAGCAAATAAGAAAGTGAAACCTTTGAACTTGGAAATAGTATTAAAGTTGTCATCGAGGGCTTGAAATGTTGGAGTCACACATCTTGCTCCAGGAAACAAAATGGACCAGTTGTTGGATTTATTCTGGTCCTCTGCCTAAGACAACAGCTAAAGAATCTCCTTTATGTATTTATCCAGGGACTTTGTCCTCACATCCTCCCTTGACAATAAAATGTAGTGTCCTCCAGAGTCTGGACTCCCTGGGAAAAAAAAATAATTGTATCTCTCTGTCTCTCTCTCTCTCTCTGATGAAAATTTCTTCATCATAATTCATAGTTGGTGGAGCATGCTCTAAATGCCGGGTGTGGGTAGTGTGAGTGTTGAGTCTGGACATAGGGAAATGAATTCAATACTCTCTCACTAGTTTGTTGTGCAGAAATAATTATACCATTATATCCTTGTGTGTCTCAGCATCTCCATTTAGTTTGGCAGGATAACTTCCATATTCCCTTGAGTCTTACGTTCTCTGATCCATTCTAAAATTCATTTATGTTTTCCAAGTTGCTAATTTATCTCAGCCTTCCCTTATTTATATTAATCACACTTCCTCTTTGCAAGAGGAATAAGGACATTTTCCATCCAGTCATCTTTATGAATCTTGTATCCGTTTGGATACCTATAAATTGTGGAGAACAGCATTCAATCTTGTTTTCTCAGAAACTCAAGACTGGGCAGCTGAGACCTGGGGTCCTGGCCCCTCTGGTTGTTTGCTTTGACTCTTAGTGCTGGTGTCAGTGAATTCCCAGCTACCTTTGGCTGGCTTTGTGTACTTGGTCAAGGTAATTAACCTCTCTGTGCTTTGGCTTTTCAACTGAAAGAGGAATATCACTATCACATGTGTTGAGAAAACCTATGTGAGAGTCCTTGGGACTTACCTGAGAGTAGCAACCATTAGTGAACTCTCTACTTACCTGATAGATAACTGCCAATTGTAGCTATATGGCCATATCTACTCTAGTCAGAGTTTGCTATGCAAAAATAGCAAGAGAGGTTCTCTCAACTCAGGACTTGATGGAAACAACAAAGAAGTTAAATGAAAATCAAACACATGATCAAGAATGAAAGTCCTCCTTAAATGTTATTTATATATATCTTTGGAAATAAACCACTATACCCAGTTGTCCATGATAGCAATGGTGCTGTCATTTTAAGGCCTATCATCAATGAAAATAACTCCAAATTAACAGTAAATACTAGAATGGATTCCCTGAATGCACAGGAACTGACTTTACTAAGGCAAAAATAGTTCTTGCTGTCATTGTCACCATGTTCAGTGAATATTATGAGAATCAATTCACAATTGAATCAGCTGAGGTGGTTTTTCCTAATGGAAAATCACATACCTTTCCAGAACTGACTTAATGAAAGGAGATGATGATATCTGATCCAATTAACAAATATGTTGGAACCAGAGCAATTCCAGAAAATCCTGCGAAACTTCTGACTGGGATGGATTTAAAGTCAGAAGTCATAGGTTATGGGAATTGGATTGAGATTGAAATCTCTCCAACCAGAACTGACATTATCCATGCATGTGATATTGTAAAAGATGGAGCTATTGCTTATGGATATAGCAACATTCAGGTGGCTCTCCCAGAAACATACACTGTAACTAATCAGTTTCCTCTTAACAAGCTCAAAGGACTTCTAAGACATGACAGGGTAGCTGCTGGATTCACTGAAGACTCGGCTTTCGTCTGTGCCCCCAAGGAGGTATTGCTGATAAACTTGGTTTTGACATCTCTGCAACAAAGGCAGTTCATATAAGTGATCCTACAGCCATTTAATTTCAGATGGTACACATTGCCCTTCTTCCTGGCCTCCTAAAGACCATAGCCACAAATTATATGATGCCCTTCCTCTAAAACAAATCTCTGACACTGTAGTAAAAAATGCTAGCAGAGACGTAGATGAAAGAAACTACAGGCATCTCTGTGCTATTTATTACAGTAAGAATCCTTGGTTTGAAATAATCCGTGGGTTTCTGACAGAATTATACAGCTGCTTCATGTGCCTCCTGGTGAAAAGAAGGGGGATGGTGTGATCACAGCATCAGAAGGCCCTTCCTTCTGGGGCATGCATCGAGATGCTTGCCAGCGATCAAAGCATCAGGAAGCTTAGGGTCAGTCCTTCATCCTGATGTCATCACCAAATTTGAGCTAACCTTGTCCTGCTCCTCCCTGGAAATCAGTATCGGGCCCGTTTTGTGAAGAGGGGTCTCTGTTGGGTGATTCTCTCCATGAGGCTTCCCTTCTCCTCCCCTGATGTCCTTTATTTGTCCCCACAGGGGACATCCATTTGTGCTTTAATGTTTAATTAAGTGGAAAGCAGTGAAAAGAAAAAGAATGAAAGCCCTCCTAAAAGTGTCTACCAGTCTGCATACTCTACAGTGGGTTTTGACATCAGCTTCCAGTTTGCCCTCACTTGGGCCCTATGATCAGGGGAGCCATGTCCCTTCTGGTGGGTCTACAACTCTCCTCCAGATTCTGCTGGCTGCCTTTCCCTTTGTCTCATGCTGTTTCTTTCCAGTGTGTGCACTGACACTGGTTTCTTCCTTTGGGCTCTTAGTACAAGGGTCAGTGAAGCCCCAGCCTTTGTAGAAGCAAACATTTAAAACCTACTTAAAAAACTTTTTTTAGTGATAATTACTTTTCTTTTGAGAGAGAGAGAGAGAGAGAGGGAGAGAGACAGAGCGTGAGCAGGGGAGGGGCAGCGGGAGAGGGAGACCCAAAATCTGATGCAGGCTTCAGGCTCCAAGCTGTCAGCACAGAGCCTGATACAGGGCTTGAACACATCAACCATGAGATCATGACCTGAGCTGAAGTTGGACGCTTGACCAACTGAGCCACCCAGGGGACCCTAAAACCTCTGTTAAGGACTGAGATTACCACTGCATGGCTAGAGAGGCTATAGCAACGTGTCTGCAAACTTCCTGGCTGCATTCAAAGTGCTTCTTACGACACCCTCCATTCTCTAGTCTCTGTCACACGCCTCTAAAGGGAAGAGGCATTTTAAACTCCTTTGAGGAAAAGAATTCAATCATTCAGTTCTATTTGAGGTTTCGGACACTGAATGCAAATAAGAATTATGTGATACAACCTGGATAATATCATTATCCATTGTTATCCATTGTTATCCATTGTTTCCTTTGCTCCTTTGACTACCAGGGGGCGAGAGTAGTGGAGTGGGTGATGGTACCCACTTACACCCTTCTGTCGTCTCCTCTTCTATAAGGTGAGCCCTTTAAGGAAGGGGTGCTGCCTTGCACTTCTCCATGTCTGATGTCTAGCTCAAGGCCTGGCCCCAACAAGGAACAGAGTCGATAGCTGTTGGAATGAATTGCTGCAGTGAACCCACCATCCCTGCTTTGGGGTATAGTACTAGGCATCATAGCATCATGGAGTCAAAGATAAAGGACTTCTCTTCTGGTGGTCCAGGAACAGAGATGGGACAGGGTGCCATGAACTCAGCTCTGGGAAATCCCAGAGAAGGTCATAGTTTTCCAAAGATTTACAGGCTGAGGAGGAATTCCCCACTCTGAAAACAGTGCTTCCAAAATCCTGGTGCACAGATTGATGCTGGCCACCAGTGAAATGAAAATGGACAAAATAGTCTTTTTTTTTTTTTTAAGTTTAGTTTTCATTTTGGGAGAGAGTGAGTGAGTGAGCAGGGGAGGGGTGAGAGAAAAGGAGAGAGAGAGAGAGAGAGAGAGAGAATCCCAAGCACACTCCACGCTGCCAGCTTGGTGCCCAACGTGGGTCTTGAACCCACAAACCGTGAGCTTATGACCTGAGCCAAAATCAAGAGTTGGATGCTTCACTAACTGAGCCACCCAGGTGCCCGGTGTAGTCATTTTTTAAAAAAACAAAGCTGAATTAGTTTTTTAATCTGAGCTTATGGCCTTCCTGAAATGTTTTCTCATTTAGTGTAGTCCTGCTACACTAAAATAACCTTTTTGAAATTGTAGTGATGGTAAATGGCAAATGTTTTAACTTAATATATTCTATTAGGGGAAAATTACCCTTACCTTACGTTACTGCCCAGTTTAATTTCATTTTGTTTTGGCTTGACATTTTTCTGCCCCATGTATTCTCTCTAAGGAGCACTGTTAGGCCTGTGGTTTCTAACAAGACATGGACCATTTTGAGAATCTGAACTAAAGTTTTTGACCCTTTCTCCACAGAAACCTGTTTATGTGCACACACACAAACTTTTGCAGGTAATTTTGGAAGGTTCACAGGCCTTTTTAAGACCAACTGTGAGCTTCTGAAGAATCCAGAAAATCCAGTTAGGAATTCCTGGACAAGAAGGAGTGACAGTCCACTGTTGTGAGAAAAATTACCTTTCCCCATTCGTTTGCTTTTTAATGAAATATTTCATGTAAATAAAAAGTTTTCCCTCATTGCCCTCTAGGGCCATTAAAAGTCCAAGGAAGCATTGAGATCAGGGAGTTAACAAATATTTTGCAAAAGCAAATGGCGTGCTAAGGGAGCTGCTACCCAGCATTTGAACCAGCATTCTGTGGTCTCGGTGGGCATGGGAACCCCCTCCTCCCTTTGGCATTTTTTGCTGAGCATACATGGCAACCCGTCACCACTGACAGGGCTCTGTGCATCTCCCAGGATGTCTGGAGGAGTCTTTTTGAAGGCATTTCAGCCATCTGTTAGGGTTTCCTGCTCTCAAGGGTGCTTTGATGCCATGAGGAGATGTGACATGACATTTGGAATCTGGGCCCATGCATCACAATGCCAAGGGCAGGGACAGCCGCAGGGTGACTGACTCTGGCCCATTGTGCAGGGATGAGCATGTCAATCAAATACATCTGGCTGGGTAGTCATACTGGCAGCTGGGCTGCTCAAATTTAAAGGGGAGAGGGAAATGAAAGGTCGCAGAAAACTTCAGAAGAGAAGGACAACCCCCTTCCTCTGAGAAAGCTCATCTTCCTCTGAGAAAGCCTTGGGGTGGACGTGGAGACCACAGCTGGAGCAGTGAAGTCAACATTGATCACAGGATCTCAGAACCATAAAGATGGCCAAATCCAGAATTTCCCAAACTTCAGTTATTCCAGCCCATAGCCATGATTTTTTGCTCTCTGTGTGTCACCAATAATTCATATTTGCTTTAAATAGGTTCACATTTTTATTTAAAAACATGTATTTTTAAAGAAAATTTATAGAACTAACTAAAATCTGGCATTACTTGCTATAAATACACTGTAGTCAAAAATAAATGAAATGAAAACAGAGCACTCTTTGGAAATTCTAGCTCAATGCTTTGGTCTGCTAGCTCATTATTAAAAGGGGAAGTCAGCAAAGATTTTGGGCTTGTTATAGGAACTTACTTAGACTTTCTCCTTGATGTAGCTGGCCAGATTGAAAGCAAATTCAAAAGTGAATCGTCATCACTTTATGTGCTCAAAATTTGTTAATACCACATCTAAGAATTTACTAAAATTTATGTGCTAACTAAATTGATTTTACGTGCTACTGGAGGGCTGGATTTCACTCTGCAGGGCACATGGATCTGATCCAAGCTTTTTACGGAGGTGAGGATACCCAGAGGATGGAAAGGACTTGTCCAAGGTAACCATGGTTCTATATCTGTCCTGGTACCTATATACTGTTTAGCCAGGTAATTTTGCAGCTTCTGCCGGAGGCAGGTTGTACCTGCCTACACCTTGGCTTTGGACTCAGCCTTGTGACTTGTTTTGGCCAATGGGATGTAAGCAGATGCGACGCAGGCAATGGCTTCAAATTGGATCATAGAGCTGGGCTTGCTTTCTTGGACTTGACCATGAAGAGGACACACCATGATCAGCCTGTCAGTCTGAGAATGATAGACTTGTGCAGGCCTGGATTCTGTCCGTGCAAAGATTCAGTATTGGACTCCCAGTTGCTCGTTCCCCTTTTTGGTGCAGTACGTGGGGCGTGTATGTGTGTGTGTATACGCATGCATGTTTGTGGTGTGAATATGTATGTATGAGACAGACAGACAGAGACAGAGAGAGGAGGGGGTGAAGAGAAAGGGAATGGAAACCTGGGCTGGGAAGATCAGTGTCCATATCTCCTCCATCTTCCGTCTTCTCAGAGTCTAACACAAGCTCTCAAAAATGTAGATGGTTAATAGATGCTTTATCTTTTACTCAGAAACTTGTAGAATTCAGGAAGTATTTACCAAGAACTCTGTTACATACATGGGACTGTGCTAAATATACCTGGGGGTACAAAAGAAGTCATTTTTGTGTCGTAGGGAATTACAATGTGTTTCAGTGGCAAAGGCACACCTGCATGGTGTGAATAAGCACCACTTCAGAGCTGTATTGTTCCTGTACAAAAGTGGCAAAGCACAGTGTTCCTCAAATATGGCAGCATCCTCTTCTGCCAGGCCTTGACCGTGCTGCTCCCTCAGCCTACAGTGCAATTCTGGAACACCCCATGGAGAGGTTACGTTCTCCACAAAGTTGTACTTCCTGTCTTCTTCCGTCCTCTCTTCTTTTCCATACAGGCATTTCTACTTCCTTTTGTTGTGGTGGTTCTTTCTGCCTTTGACCCAGAATATTCATAGGACTTGCATACCTTTCAATGAGTTACTCTCCTGTCTAGTTGTTCTGCAACCTGGCACCGTCCTTCCCATTCCGCTCCCTTCTAGGAGTCCCGTGGAGTTGCCTGCAGTTCACATGTGGAGTCCATTTTACTCCATCTCCTCCCCCACTGCCATGGCCAATGCCCTTGTCATGCCTCACCTGCCTGGTTTCTTGGTATCGCCTTTGCCCAGGCTGTTCCCCATAGGGTAGTTGGAATAACTTTGTAAACTACTAATCTGATCATTTGATTCCCCTGTTAAAAAGTGCCCCAATGGCATCTCTTTACAATTAGAAGAAACAAAACAAAACAAAACAAAACAAAACAAATACCTACAGACTCATTACTGTGTCCTATAACACTCTGCCTGATGTGGATGCTGTATAGATCCACTTTGCAAATCAAACTGAGGAGATATCACACAGGGCAAGTGGCACACCTTCTGACTCCCATGCCATCCATCATTCTTCATGCCAAGTAAGCAAACCACAGTCTTAGTTACCAGTTACTGAGTACGTACTCTAAGATGCACATAATTAAGCTCTTTATACATATTAACTTCTTTATTCCTCAAAGTTCTGTGAAGTAGGGACTATGTTTATCCCAGTTTTACAGATGAGGAAACTTAGGCACAGAATGTTCAAGTAATTTCCTTACCACATAGCTTGAAAATGACAGAGCTAAGATCAGAACCCAGACATTATAGCTCCCTTACTGCTGTTGGGCCATGCAATAACCATAAGACTTACAAATATGGAAGGAATATCCTCAAACTGCTACCTGCTTTCCCATCCCCATCATTTTTCTGGCTAGCTCTCCAGCTATCCATATCTTTCTATAGCTCAGGATGGTATTGGTTCTCCATCCTCAAGAGACGGCTCAGTATAACAGCAACATCAACAAAAATTAGGAATCAACCGTTGAAAATTGATAATGTCTCCAAGGGCTGAGATGGTCTTCCTCCAAAGAGGTAATTATGGGAATCTAGTAAGAATGGAAGGCTTTTTTCAGAAAATAGAGTATGAGCAATCCTCACAGAAATGTCAAAAGGATATTGTGTTTTGCAAATGTTTATTGCAAACAGACAAAAGTAGGTTCAATTACTCGTCACAGCCTACACATTTCTCTCTTTGTTGGCCGGAAAACACTCAGGTGTTTTGTTTGGTTTGTTTAATATTCTCCAGGATGGCATGGCGGTATTTTTAGCTTTGAAATTTTGATTGTGAATTTCTGTGGCCTATTAAAAAAAATGCCCATGCAGCCTTGCAACATGAAAAAGAATGACAAAAGCTGGTGAACATGATTAATCCACTGGACTTCATATATCATCTGTCCTTTGCCCCCTCCTTCCTCCATTCCCTGAGCTCTCTAAACATTTCATCTGTGATTCTGGGCACTTTGAAACCAGAATCTGTATTCAGCACATGTCCCTACATGATTAAATAAAAATAATAATCATCTTTCTCTGCTGTTGCCTCAGCAGGAAATAGTTTTTAACTCCACCTCCATTGCCAGTACCCCCAGTCTGGCTTGTTGGAGTGAGAACAAACATCACAGGCTTTGGAGAAAACTGGATGTTAAATCTTAATAATAGGGGTGCCTGGGTGGCTCAGTCAGTTAAGCATCCAACTTCAGCTCAGGTCATGATCTCATGGTTCATGGGTTCGGACCCTGCGTTGGGCTCTGTGCTGACAGCTCAGAGCCTGGAGCCTGCTTCGGATTCTGTGTCTCCTTCTCTCTTGCCCCTCCCACACTCCCGTTCTGTCTCTCTCTCTCTGTCTCTCAAAAATAAACATTACAAAATTTAAATCTTGATAATGGTGTGACTTTGTGCAAGTTTCTTGTCCTTGTTAAGTCACAGTCTCTTTTGATATCCACTGGGAATGATGATGGCTGCACCACAGGCCAGGTGGTGGTGATAGTTAAGTGAAATATATTTTATTTTATTTTTATTTTATTTTATTTTATTTTTTTAAATATGAAATTGATTGACAAGTTGGTTTCCATACAACACCCAGTGCTCATCCTAACAGGTGCCCTCCTCAATGCCCATCACCCACCCTTCCCTCCCTCCCACCCCCCATCAACTCTCAGTTTGTTCTCAATTTTTAAGAGTCTCTTAGGGGTGCCTGGGTGGCTCAGTCAAGTGTCTGACTTCGGCTCAGGTCATGATCTCGTGGTTTGTGAGTTCAAGCCCCGTGTTGGGCTCTGTGCTGGCAGCTATAAGCCTGAAGCCTGCTTTGGATTCTGTGTCTCTCTCTCTGCCCCTCCCCTGCTCATGCTCTGTCTCTCTCTGTCTCAAAAACAAATAAAACATTAAAAAAAATTTTTTTTAAATTAAGTGAGATATATTTTAAATGTCTAGTGCCAAGTAATATTTAGCCATATTGGTTTGAATCCTTATTGTGTGCTGGCACTCTGCCTTTATTATTCATTTAATTTAACTTCATAAAGTAGGAATTATTATTCCTATTATACAGATAAAGAAACTGAGGCTCAAAGCAGTGAAATAACTTGCCTCTTACAGGTTGAACTGCGCCCCCCTCCTCAATAAAAGACATATTGAATCCTAACCCCTGGTAGCTTAGAATATGGTTTCATTTGGAAATAGAGTCTTTATAGAAGTAATCAAGTTTGAATGGTAATTAGGGTAGACCCTCATCCAATGTGACTGGTGTTCTTATGAAAAGGGGATATTTTGACATAGAGACAGACACTCCCGGAGGGAAGACAATGTGAAGACACAGAATGAGAAGAAAGCCATGAGACTGGAGTGATGCAGCTGCAGGTCAAGGGGCACCAAAGATTGCTGGCAAATACAAGACACTAGTAGAGGCAAGGAAGTATTCACCTCTAAGCTGTCAGAAAGAGCACGGCCCTGTTAATGCCTTGAGTTTAGACTTTTAACCTCCAGATGTCTGAGATGAGATTTCTGTTGTTTTCGGCCACCCAGGTTTTGGTATTGTTATAGCAGCCCTGTAAACTAACAGATTCCTTAAGGTCACGCTGTGAGTAAGCACCAACACCAGGATTCAGGTCCTGGTCTGACTTACACCCGGGACTCACCCATTCCACTACCATTGCTTCTCAAACTGTGGTCCACGGACAAGCAGCATTGGCCTCACCTGGGAGCTTATTAAAAATGCAGAATCTCAGGCCCCCAACCTACTAAATCAGAATCTGAATCTTGACAAGATGCCAGGAAATTCTTAGGTACTTGAAAGTTTGAGAAGCACTGTAGACAACCTTCCACAGAGACCAACAAACATGAATTCCTTTCTCTTCCTTTCCCTAGGTCCCCCTTTGTGTGCAGGTGCAAGTGTGTCTTTCCCTTTCTAGTGTGTTCTCTTTCTGACCCATTTCCCACTCTACTCCTCAATCCCCCAAGGCTAAGTTTGTCCTTTACACATGGCAGGGAAACTGGGTGCAGTGAAAAGACCACGGGCTTTGGGAGCCCTATTGAACTTGTTTCAAAATCCTGCTTTACCACTCAGAGGGCAAGTTGCTTATCTTTTCTTTTCTTTTTAATTAATTGTTTATTTTGAGAAAGAGAGAGAGAAAAAGAGAATCCCAAGCAGTCTCTGTGCTGACAGAGCTGACAGCACAGAGCCTGATGCAGGTCTCAAACTAACGAACTGCAAGATCATGACCTGAGTCAGATGCTTAACCGACTGAGCCACCCAGGCACCCCCGTCTTCTCTGAGCTTCAACTTTTTCATCTGTTCCTAGCGCCATTACCCTGGTGGAAGCCATGGTCATTATGTTCTGCCTGGACTACTGAAGTAGCCTTGTTGGTGGACTCCCCACCTCCCCAAGTCAATCTCAATCTGTTCTCCCCATTGCAACCTTAATGATCTCTCCAAACAGCAAATCTCCTTCTGTCATTTCCCGTGATTGCAAACCCCGTCCTGGTTAAAGTCTGAATTCCTGAACATGGCTCCCTGTCCTTTGCATCATGTGCCCATGTCTGCTTCTCCCCTCTCATATCTCCTGCCACTTCCCATGCTTACTTTATTATTTACCTTCTATGTGTCCTAACCTTCCTCTACATTCTCAAGCCAGCCATCACCTCTTCAGGGTCTTTGCCTACACCACACATCCCTCCCCTGAACTCCTATACTTTGCATGCCTTCTCTGTGCTTTTCTTCATCATATCAACCAAGCGTTTTATTAACTGCAATGTTGATTTATCTATATTCCTCATTAGACCACATGAGCATGAGGGCAAAGACCACAATGATCTTTGTGATGCTTGTATTGCAGCTCCTAGCCTGGTGTTGGGATATAACTCAGCCCTCAATATGTATTTGCTAAACAGATCAAAGAAATTGGGAGATGCCTCAGTTTTTAGGCCAGCATTGTGCATTCTGTTGAAGAAACATTTATTTCTGAAACCCCACTGCTGTTTTACAGATCAGGTGCCAGTTGTAGAGTGAGTACAGGAACAGCCAGTGTGTTCTTTCTGAAGTTTCTTTGTTCTTTCCCGCATGATTAAGCCGCCTAGATCCTACCTCGTTGAACAAAGCTAAAGTATTTACTCCTAATTGCTTTAAGTAAGGCCTGTGTGATCTAATCACTAATCAGATGCTTGCGTTTAAGAAAGAAAAATGGCTAATTAACGGAAGCCAGTACCTCCAATATTAAGGAGCAGAGCTCTCTATGTGGCAGCATGGTAAGGGAAGACACACAGTGAGGCTTGGAGAGTCTTTGGGGCTTCCTTGGTTTTTTCAGGCCTCATTTCCAGAGAAGTTGAAACAACACACCCACACCTAACAGGAAGGAGACATTCTGAATGAATCCTAGGAAACTGTCCCCTCCTCCATGCGGTCAATAGTAAGAAATGCTGTGAGTTTGAAGTTAAAAGTTACGTTTTGTATTGTGAGAAATACAAAATGAGAATGCATGAGCCAGTTGTGAAATTTGCACAAGAATAACAACAGCGGTTAAGTTTAGGAAAAACAGAAAATCTTATTCACACAAGATGGGCCAGTTTGGACCTTGGATATACCACATGTTCAATAAATTCTTTTGTTGTTAAAGGTTTCTTTATTTTTGAGAGACAGAGAAAGAGGGAGACAGAGAGAGAGAGACCACAAATGGGGAGGGGCAGAGAGAGAGAAAGGCACCAAGGATCCAAAGCCAGTTCTGTGCTGATAGCAGCGACCTTGATGGGAGCTCAAAATCAGGAACTGTGAGATCATCACCTGAGCCGAAGTGAGACACTCAACCGACTGAGCCGCCCAGGTGCCCCAT
The DNA here is from genome assembly GCF_023721935.1 of Panthera uncia. NCBI lineage: Eukaryota > Metazoa > Chordata > Mammalia > Carnivora > Felidae > Panthera > Panthera uncia. Next base: position 58,809,965 of record NW_026057585.1, read on the forward strand.
GTTCAGTACATTTTTACTGAGTGAATTTCTTGTCACACACACACACACACACACACACACACACACACACACACACACACCTTTATTAAAAAGCATAAAAGAGGGGCGCCTGGGTGGCTCAGTCATTTAAGCATCCGACTTCGGCTCAGGTCATGATCTCGTAGTTCATGAGTTCAAGCCCCACGTTCAAGCCTCCTTTGGATTCTGTGTCTCCCTCTCTCTCTGCCTCTCCCCCTCTCATGCTCTGTCTCTCTCAAAAATAAATAAACATTTTAAAAAATGTGGGTCACTCTGCAGACCCTGCTCTTTGAAAGAAAGAAAGAAAGAAAGAAAGAATAAGAGAAAACCTGAATAAATGGAGAAAACCTGAATAAATTTTCATGGAAGGGAAAACCAATACTATAAAGATGTCCCTTCTCCCCCGGTTAATCTAAAGATTCAAAGCTGTTGCAATCAAAACCCCAACAGAGTTTTTCAAGGAGATTGACAAGCTGAACCTAAAACTCACATGGAAGAGTAAGGGGCCAAGAATAGCCAAACATTTTTGAAAAAGGAGGAGATAAGAAAGAAAGAGTACTGACTTACTCTACAGAAAGATTTACTCTAAAGCTCCATGTAATTTTGAACAGTGGTTTCATTTTTGTGTTTGTTTGCTTGTTTTGCAAGCTCGTCATCCAGGGAACTGATTTTTGGCAAACTTTGCTACAATCACTCTACACTGAGGGATCTGAATGGAAAGTGAAGGCATGCAGTGTGAATTTGCTCAGCTCTGACCTGTGAGAGCTGCAGTTCAGGGAAGGGGAAAGAGCCAAGGTCAGATGCACCACGGCTAAGCTCCAGTTCTGCCTTCCACGCTGTGAGTTTTAGGGTCGGTTGCTAAACTTCTCTGAGTCTCCACTTCTTTTAATCTCTAAAATTCAATTAATAAAAATCCAGGTAGGAAAAAAAGATCTTGGTTGGGCTCTGTTGTAGTGCTTTTAAAATCTGTTTATTTGCATAGGAAATGGGCTTTCTGTAAAGTAGGTATTGCCTACTCAAATGTCTGCAGGGGCCAGGCAGTTCATTCACACCCACAGGTAGCAGTTACACAGAAGATAATGGGTAGAGGGATTAGGGCAACCTTGAGTGAGGGTAAAACAGAGCTGCAGCCAAATCAGCCCACACATCCCCAGGCTATAATTTCAGTTCAGGAGCCAAGAACCCAACACGGGAATCAGAAGAGGGACAGAGATGAACTCTCACTGTGGCTTTGCCTCAGACAGTGACGTGACTCCGGGCACATTATTTCACATTCTGAGCCCCATTTTTCCACCTTTAAAATGGGCACATCAGACTCCCTGAGGGTGACAGTAGTTCTAACGTTATAAAATGCGTGTCCAGGATTCTAATTTATGGATGCGCTTGCCAGTCTCACTTCTAGAATTGGAAGACCAAGGTTCACACCCCAGCACTGACAATTGATAAATGTCACCCGAGAGTGTCCCAGGGCTTCACTGCAGTTCAGTTTCTATCACTAAAAATATGGAGGAAAAGTAATCATAATCTTTATGGAGCTGGGGTGACAAGTATGATAATTAGCTATCAAAATGTTTAATACACTGGACAACAGTGCAAAGGGATGTGGATTAACATAACGGAAAAGAAGGTAGATGAGTGGTCTACCAAGTCCCAGGTCCCTAATACCAACATTCTTTGCAAATCCAGCCTTCCTGGTACAGAGGTCCTGCTATACTCATGTTACAGATGCAAAAACTGAGATTTCAAATCATAGACCCACACAGGGGTTGAAATCTTTTCCTCCTGCTTCCAAGGCCCATGACTTCTTTCTTTCTTTTTCTTTTTTTAACATTTCTTTATTATTGAAAGACAGAGTCAGAGCATGAGCAGGGGAAGAGCCGAGAGATGGAGAGACACAGAATCTGCAGCAGGCTTTAGGCTCTGAGCCATCAGCACGGAGCCCGATGCAGGGCTCGAACTCACAAACTGCGAGATCATGACCTGAGGTGTTTTTTTTTTTTTTTTTCCATGACTTATTTCCCTACCTGCTGCTTTATCAGGTGGGCCAGCCATGTCCACTGCTAGGAGCCAGAAGTTGTCGCCAGGTCGGGGACTGTGTCCAGGGGGATCCGCTGAAGTTAAGAGCACTAGGCACATTTCCATCCACCAAGCTGGTCAGGCTTCACTTCCTGTAAATGAGGTGGTTAGCCATGTTTGTACAGAGCAAGACTGAGGGCTTTCTCTATGCCTGCCGTTTAAACTGTCAGGTTGGGTGTGGGCAGCCTGAGACCCACGGTTTCTGGATGTGGGCAGAAGGCCGGGGACCCAGGTGAACTCACTACTGACTCAGGTAGAGCAGACTGCTGACAGGGATCACCTCTCATTCTCTTTATGCGACCAACATGCTGTTCTGGCCCCGAGGAACACAGGTCAGCAACTTCATGAATTACCCTTTTGCTTGTAATCTAGTTGCAGTGGTGAAATATTATGTTGCCTAGGGCAGGGCTATCCCTGGCTCTTAGTTGTTTAAATTGTGAAGTTTCCTTTTTGGAAGGAGGGAAGATTTATTGAATGCTTACCAAGCATCAGGCATGGTGCCCCTCACTGTGCACCTATGATTTTATTTCACAAACTGTAGACATTAGATTCTGTTGCTTCAGTTTATCAGATGTTAAAAGGGAAGCTCAGAGGGGATAAGTAAACTTACTAGAGGCCACAGGTTTAGTAAATACTAGAGCCAGGGGATTAGAATCTCTGGCTCTCGGACTCCATAGCCTGACTCTTTCCACACCGCCAGTCTGCCCACTGGTGTGACACTGATGGCAAATATGCCTGTAAAATCCAAATAGAGTTTCATTTATTAATGGTCTGCAATGGAAGAAGACCGACAGCCTGGCCAATAGAAAGCTCATTTGTTTTGTAAACAGAGAATAATTCATTCATTTGCTAATGCTCTCTCCCAGTGAAAGTCTGAGCCAATTCTACCTTTAATCTGTGATATAGCTTGAGAGCACGGATGTCCCCACAGCCCATGCCTTTGAATATTCCATTTGGGACACGCAGGAATGGTGCTTCCTTTGTCTCAACATCAAAGCCCAGGGCTTCATGTCTTGACAGGTGTACATACATGTTGAAAAATATAAATAAGTGCTGAATATCAAACCCCTCAGATTGCCCAGTTGTCCCATTTTCCAAGAAAATGAAAGAGAGCATAACTTAAAATGAATAAAAATATACTCCCCATTTGGAAGTCTGAAATTGACAGTGTTTACCAGAAATTGTATGAGCGCAGAACACAGGCTTCGATTTGATTGTGGGTTAGAATCTGTGCTGCCTGGGCTCTGAGATTCTTCCTTTGTGAGTGATTGCTACTGCTGGGGGAATTGGCAGTGTGACCAGGCCGAGGGAAGGGATAAAACGATTAGGTCCAAGACTTCATTGCGAAGCTTCTTCCTCTGAGATTTAGAAACCATCTTTCTTTCAGCCTCTTAATGTTTCCTGAACACCGTGAATTTCTCCAGGGGGCTTTATGGCCAGAACTGATCGCATTCAATTCTCCCGGGAGGAAATAGGCAGGTTTGTCTTATTTATTTATTTATTTATTTATTTATTAAGTAAAGAACAAGAAAAGGAGAGGAGAGTCCTCTTATCTTGATGGTAGTGGTAGAGGACGAGTACAAACTGTAGAGTAACTGGCCCTCCGCCTGAATCGCTTCCCCATCGGACCAAACTGCCCTTACCCTGCCCTTCTTCTACCCTGCCCTTACTCTTCATCATTTTCCCCCGTGCTCTTTTTCCCCCCTTTCTTTTTTTTTTTTTTTTCTCTCTTTTTTTCTCTGTCCACTTCCTTCCTTACCCTAATCTTTTCCAACAGACTTGAAGCCTCTGACGTGGTCAGCTTCTGTAATTAAAAGCCACCAAGTCTCCCAGTGTCACAAGTAAAAGCAGATATGCCAGAAGGACTGAAGCCAGGGAGCAGTCAGGGCTAAGGGTGCCGGGCTGAGAAGGGGCATCTGGTCTCCCCTTCCAGACACGACAGCGTCTCAGTGCTTGCTGCTCCTTGAGCTTGAATTTGCTGCAGCCCCTCGAGGGTGTGACTCTTCTTTGTGGACCTGGCTCCTCCTCACCTTTCTGTGTCCTTTCACTTTTAGTTCCTACTTCTAGCTACAGTCATGCTCCTTATAGCTCCTAACTCAGATCCCTGACAAGGAATCTGACTGATTGCATTAGGGTTCTCCAGAGAAAGAGAATAGGATATAGATTTAGAGTATAGATATAGAGAGAGACAGGGTATCTAGATATAGATCAGGCTTTTATGGTTTCTATAGAGAGAAAAAAATATATATATATGTAAGGGCGCCCAGGTGGTTCAGTCAGTTAAGCATCCTATTTAGGCTCAGGTCATGATCTCACAGGTTGTGAGTTTGAGCCCCATGTCAGGCTCTCTGCTGTCAGCACAGAGCCTGCTTCACATCCTGTGTTCCATCCTCCCTCTGCCTCTCCACTGCTTGCACTCTCTTTCTCTGTCTCTCTCAAAATAAATAAATAAACTTTAAATATATATATATATATATATATATGATTTTACATATATATACATATATATGTATAAATATATGCATTTATATGTGTAAATATATATATACATATATGATTTATTACAAGTAATTGGCTCACGTGATTACAGATGCTAAGTTTCAAGACCTACGATCAACACACAAGAGACATAAGAAGAGTTGATACTTCAGTTCAAGTCCGAAGGCAGGAAAAATCTGATGATCCCAGCTCTAGGCAGTCAGATGGAAGGAATTCCCTCTTTCTCAGCCTTTTAGTTCCATTCAGACCTTCATCTGATTGGATGAAGCCCACCCACATTAGGGAGGGCAATCTCCTTTACTCAGTTTATCAATTTAAATTTAAACTCATCCCAAAATACCCAGAATAATGCTTGAACAAATGACTGGGCCCGGTCAAGTTGATACATAAAATGAACCATCACACTGTGTCCCGTTGCCTCTCTGGTGGTCTCTCTCCTTTATTTCTTTCACTCCCTCCCACCTGGCCACCTTGCAGGTAGCTGGTCTGGTCAGCCTTTGGATTAGTTGCCATAGGACTGGGTATTCATCTATATCCAATCACCTAAGACTAAGCCGTAAGCTTAGGGGACATATCAGCCAGCCACCTTGGCTGACCCTTAAGCAACAGCTTCAGGGAAGCAGTCTCCTTTAGAGAAGCTTGGTATGGAATGCTCAAATTGTCAAGAGTAGCCATACCGTCCACAGACCATGACACCAGTAAATACGGGGAGTTTATGTGGCTAGCTGCCAAGTTGGTGATGAAATCAGATATTTTACTGAGCCACAGGGTCATGCCAGGTTCTGTGGATACAAAGGTAAAAGGATGTGACCTCTGCATCCAAGGCTGTCACAGAGGGTAGAAGATGCAAATCAAGTATCCCTGCAGCTTAGTAAACATAGATCACTTGGCTACAAGACTTCTTGGAGATCTAGTCCAGCCTTCTCTATTACCCAGGTCAAGAAATAGAAGCCCAGAGAGGTTAACAGACTTGCCTAGGGTCACACAGCTAATTACAGGTAGAAATCTCATTTCAATTACCATGTATTAAATATGCAATAGGTGGAAGAGATTAGCCTAGACCTTTTCATGTGTGTTACTTCATGTAACCCTTATTACAATGATGTAAGGTAGACTTTATCCAGGGGAGAGACCTGAATTTCAGAGAGGTACACTGACTCCCTCCGTGTCACAAAGATAGGTAGGAGATAAATGAAAGAAGATTTTTTGTTATGTCAGTTTTGCAAAAAAAAAAAAAAAAAAAAAAAAGACAGTGTTAGAAATTGTAAATAGGACTTTAAAATGTCTTTAAGAAAAGCATCCAATGCTCACCAGCATGATACTTACCTGCTCTTTGCAAGAACAAATATTTAATAGAAAAGAAGCAGGAGGAAGGACATTTTTGAGAGACTCGATAAGCAAGGAAGGTTATAGAAACACAAAAAGGGAGCGGGGTGACCATCTTTGAGATGACCAATAATAAAGACATTTTAATTAAGGACTTTTAAATATCTCAGGAAAAGATCCATTTCACAGGTGAATAGGATAATTTAGCAAGAAAGAAGAAAGGGACAGAATCGGGGTAGTGAGGCAAGGCCTGCTCAGTGTACTAATGAGGCATTCTGGCCTTATTTTCCTTAACCTCAAGGACCTTGACTTGACCAAAGGGCTATGTGAAATATCATGCATATTGATTTTTTCCCCAGGCCGGGTTTGTAATTTTTCCTGAAGTAAGAGCATTCAGACCAGAAGGGGTACTGAGCTACTTGATTCTGCAGGATAGGAAAGTTCCACTGGTCAATTGAGCAGAACACAGGCAGGATAATGTCTCTGACTGAAGCACTTGCGGTAGTTGTTTTGGATTTCTATGTCTCCCTCATCTCCTTCCCCTTCCATACCTGTCTTCCCCCTTCCCCTGTTCTACTACCTCTCATCCTCCTCTGTTTCTTGCCCATTATTTCCATTGCCCTATAGATAGGGACAATGACTCACATTGCCATCTGGGTCAATGGGCCACTAAAATTAGGATATAGTATATGGGATAGAGAGGACTGTGGACATTTGGAAAGTGCATGCCTAAACCATAAGGGCCAATGGATACTTAACTCCACCTAATTGTTGCCATACTTGACCAGGGACCCTGTGTTGCCAAGTCTTTTAATGTTGCAAAAGCACCTGGAAATCTGGATTTAACTTTTATGAAATACCCCGATTTTTAAATCTTAACAATTAATTCAATTCTTCAAATTCTTACAAGCTGGTAATGATCCATGAGTCACCAGCTTTTGACCTCTGGTATATATATCATATAGGAACCATAGTTGAAATCATAGCTTCATTGCTTCTAGCTGTGTGACTCTAAGCATGCCTCTTAACCTCTCTGAATCTTAATATTATTGACTATCAAATATATAGAAGGTGGCATATTAAGCGCGAGGCTTACCGTCTCATACCAAGTAGATACACTATGGATAACAATTCACTCTTTTCCATTCTATCCCCTGACCATAGTGTCTCAATCATGTATACATCTGATTCCAGAGAGGAATATTCAGCTTATTACAAGACCAATGACTTCTGGAACATCAGCTTGCCTTTCTCCTGCAAACAATCAAATCACAAGAGCTTACAGCATATTCTTACCCTGCTTTGTTGAGAGCCATTTCCCCAAAATGCATCTTATGTGGGCAATGAGTCTCTATTCATGCACAATTTCACATGAAAAGATTTGCCCTTTTCATTGTACGCATGGCTTGAATCGGCCAGCCTGCATGAAAATATTTCCATTTATTAGCATGCCAAATGATGTCACTGGCCTGGAACTTGGGTGGATATTGCATGGACTGATAGAATCCTATTGCTCTAAGGATTCTCAGAGGAGGTTGTCTCTTCCAACCTTCCATGTCCAATGCAGCTTAAAACACCACCAGAATATGGTGAGGGCTCACTATTTGGGGAAGCTATCTTGGCCACTCTAGTTACTTCAGATATCTTCCTTGTATCACATTTAAATCTGAATTTCAGTAACTTCTGTCTGTTAGTTCAGATCTACCAGGAATCTGAGAGTCAGATTGGTCATAAGCAACGTGCTATCTCATTAAATAATCATAATGGCGGGAACTTATGTGACAACGTCAGGTCTGTTCTTGACGTCTTACAGGTATTTAGTTACTTAACATTCACAAAAACTCTATGAAACAGGTAATGAAGCATTCTGTTTTTCAGAATGAGTAAATAAATGTGAGGCACAGAGCAATTAAATGACATACCCAAGGTCTCACGGCTCGTAAGAGAGAGAGAAAGGAAGGAAGACAGGGTTGTCTGGCCTCCATGTGGTTAGGGACTACATCCCCCTGCCCCTCCATCAGAGGGTACCTGCACCAAGATCAACTGCAGAACCAAGGGCTCTGACGTTATCCAGAGCTGATTTGCATACTGGCCCTCCCACTCCAGCTCAAAGCAGACTTGTGCAAACTTGTCCACATCTCTGACCTTTTATGCCACCTTTCAGTGGTCTTGGGAGTCAAATCTCTGCAAATTGTCTAGAGCAGAGTCTGGCAAATAATGGACATGCAAAGGGTTCTTGTTGAGTGAATGACATTTATCAACACCCCAGACCATGCATCACCTGGTCTTTTATCCTCACTACCATGGCAAACGTTCCAAGAGCCCTCTTCATACTAACTGCTCACTCTTCTTTGGCCACTCTCCATTTTCTTCTGTCCTTTTCAGCATGAAGGATATTTCAGGGTGGTCTTCCCTCCCTCAGAATACAGTGGTATTCTCACTAGCTTAACTCTCTGCTCCCATCACTGCTGCTAAGACTGTGCGAATACACTTCTCTCTCAAGTATCTATTCTTCTCCAGGCTCTCCACTGGGAACTGAGAATAAAAAATGATCTAAGACAAGATCTCTGCCCTAAGGACCCCTCAGGTAGAGTAGAATTCATGGTACAAAGAGTTATGGAAAGAGTGAAAAGGGAGTATGCAGGAAGGATGACAACTCTACTCAGGGCAGGGTGAGACATAAAACATTTTTGAATAAGGATGGGAAAGGAAAGAAGGGAAGAAAATGTATGGATTAGGGGGCATCTGGTGGCTCAGTTGGTTATGCATACAACTCTTTTTTTTTTAATTTTTTTTAATGTTTATTTATTTTTGAGACAGAGAGACAGAGCATGACCGGTGGAGGGTCGGAGAGAGAGGGAGACACAGAATCTGAAGCAGGCTCCAGGCTCTGAGTGGTCAGCACAGAGCCCAACGCAGGGCTCGAACTCACAGACCCTGAGATCATGACCTGAGCCAAAGTCGGACGCTTAACCGACTGAGCCACCCAGGCGCCCCTATGCATACAACTCTTGATTTTGGCTCAGGTCATGATCTCACCCCCGCATCGAGCTCTGTGCTGACAGTATGGATCCTGCTTGGGATTCTCTTTCTGTCTCTTTCTGCCCCTCCTCCATTCGTTCTCTGTAAACAAACAAACAAACAAACAAACATCAAAAAAAGGAAATGTATGATTTAGAACCTTGGGATAACCTACATGTCATAAAACAGACCTTAAAAATGGTTGCATGAACTCATGGTAGAATATCTAAATGCTCTTAAAATGAGTTGTAGGGAAATCCATAAATATGAAAAAAGAAAAACCCTAACATGTAAAAGATAAGATTGGTAAGTTTTACCAGTTAAAAATTTTAAATTAATGTATTATAAAAACAAAAACAGGGGCCCTTGGGTGGCTCAGTTGGTTAAGCTTCCAACTTCAGCTCAGGTCATGATCTCACAATTCTTGAGTTCGAGCCCCACATCAGACTCTGTGCTGACAGTTCAGAGCCTGGAACCTGCTTCAGATTCTGTGTTTCCATCTCTCTCTGCCCCTCCCCCACTCAAGCTCTGTCTCTCTCTCTCTCTCTCTCTCTCTCTCTCAAAAATAAATAAACATTAAAAAAATTAAGAAAAAACTAAAACATAAAAAGCCACTGTGTAGCAAAAGTTGCTGATTGTGAGATCACCTGCAGATCTGAAGACACTTTCATCACATATAGCAAAGGACAAGTATCTAGGGAAATGCTAAACCAGTAAGTAAAAGACAAAGAATATATAGAAAAATGAGGAAAGAAAATGCACAGGAAATTCACATATGAGTAATTGTAAATACTCCCCAACCTTAATAATCAATCTGGGGAATTCAAATTGAAATAATAATGAGAAAAATAATTTCTCATCCATCAGACTAGGAAACATTTAAAGGTATGAAAAGAACAAGTGTTGGTGAAGGAATAAGGGAAAATTAGGATTATCCTGAATTTCTAGAGAAATATAAATTGATAATATACTTGCAAAGAGCAATTTGGCTGTCTTGAGTGTATGCATTCCCTATGACCCAGTAATTCTGATGCGCGCGCGCGCACACACACACACACACACACACACACACACATTTATACAATATGTACATACACTTCCAGACTCACTCTAGAGAATATTGTGGACATGTGCACAAACACACCTATACCAGAAAATTCATTGCAATTCTATTTAAAATGGAAGAAAAATATAAACCATCTTCATGCCCATTATTTGAAGAATGGATGGAATACTTAAGAAGTATTAGAATAGTTAAGAAGTACAAGGTAATGATGAGATCTGAAACACATAAGTTAAGTGAAAAAGTGTGCTAAATTATGTTTAGTACATGTACAATATGATGTCATTCATGGACATTTTTTTTAAAAACCCACAAACATTAAACGATACTGTATATTCATACATACAATGTTTTCAAAAACTTCAAATGGAAAAGATACTTAATCCATGAAAGTGGTGGCTACTAGAAAGGGAAGAAGAAATGAGACTCACATCAAAAACTAGAGGGGATGTCAATCTTACCTAAAATGTTTGATTTTCTTATTTAAAAAAAAAAACATTTAAGGCAGTTGTGACAAAAATGTTAATAATTACCAATTATTTGTCATAGACCCATGGATATTTATAATTCTTTGTCATTTTTGCTACTTTTATAAATGTCTTCAAAATTTAAATACTATCTCAGGAGATGAAGAGCTACCTTGAAAGTCTTGAATGAGTCATTTTGATGCTTGAGGGTCAGGATTCAGGTCAGAGTTTCTCTGGTCATTCCCTTCAAATGGCCCTAGGAAAATTCAAGCTCCAGCTCATGGGAAAGAAAGGTAACACAACAATCCAAGTGATTTTTGATGATATGTTTACAACTCTCAGAGGAACCAACCATATAAATTTACTTTTTGGCTAAAAATCAAATATGAAATATGAAGCAAAGAAAATTCCATATTTGTGAGGTGCCTGGGTGGCTCAGTCATTTAAGCATCAGACTCTTGGTTTCGGCTCAGGTCATGATCTCAGGGTGGTGAGTCTGAGCCCCACATCAGGCTCCCCTCTGACAAAGTGGAGGCTGCTTGGGATTCTCTCTCTTTCTCTCTCTCTCTTTCTCTGCCCCTTCCCTGCTCACTCTCTCTCAAAATACATAAACTTAAAAAGTTTAGCAAATTCCATATTTGTTTATTCAAACTCATGTAATTAAACTTCCAACACACATTGGGGAGTACTTTCCCCTGTGGAAGGTACACATGGATAATAAACCACTTTCTTGGGAGTAGAGCACCAAACTCACATTTTACTGGGCAGATACCCTTACTTCCATATCTCCCCCAGGTTACCTTTCTAAGTATTGCGTGCAAAAATGCTGAGAAGGAGGTATTACTATTCCCAATCTACAAATTAACATATTGACAGTGAACTAACCCAAGGTCATCATCAATTAGTAAGTGCCAGACTTTATTCTCAGACTCAGATTTTCTGACAGGAGCTTCCATGTTGCTAGAGCAGACATTGGATGTTTTCAGAGAAGTGAGATGCATATTAGCACTCTTTTGAGATGTACAGTGTTCTGTAGAAAGCAAAACTTTCCAACCTTTGCTTTTGTCCTTGAAACTGAGAAATAAAATTGGAAGTGGAACTAATAGTCTTTGGAAGGCAGGCCTGCCTACCATTTAGCGTTCATTCCCACTGGGCAGGAACCATGTCATTGGCCGTGGTTTGCTCTGTGCTGAGGGCATGGACGCTCAGGTGGAGAGTGCCCTCCGAGCATGCCTTGCACCTGCCAGTGACAAATTGTCATCTGGGAGGTCTGTGAGTACCTAATTGACTCTTCTTCATTCAGAGAACACATGCCCCTCGTGCAGAGAGCCCAAGGAGCAAGGTGCTGAAGTGCACAGGACGTAAGATCCAAGCTCCCAAAGTCACGGTTTCCTTTCAGCTTCCTTTGTGAGTTTAGCCAGAATGGCCTTTCTGATCCTTAAAACGCCTGCATTGAAAATGGTGCCAGTTCTTAGAATGCCAGTATGTTGATGGGACTAAATGAACAGAATATGCTGGGTAACAAAGCAATTGTTGAGCATTTTCCGATGGTCTGTCTTGATCCTCAAGTCCCCATCCTCTGAGGTAAAAAGGAAAATTCCTAAAACCTTCATTTCATGGTAGAGACCTCAGAGAGGTTACAGGACACTCTAGTGAACAGCTCCCTGATTTCTGAGAGGTATTTTTAGGCTAACGAGTACACGTGAGCCTTGACAGATGATCCACCAGTTATTATTCTGAGGCCTGACAGCAGCCTTCCAAAGTTGCCAAACAGCTGCCTCTTTTTTCTGAGTTAGGTGCAGCTCAGCCCTGCTCGCATCCTCCAGAGGGGATATATATATATCCTGCATATATACAGGTGTAGCCACTGGAGGACCTCTGTGTGTTAAGACCTTTTTAACTCAGGAAAGTTTGGAAACAACCGGAGCCACTGTAGACGCTGAGTCCACAAAGTGGAATGAATTGTTTATATGTTACCAGTAAGTGATGTGTTCAGGGGTAAGTGCACATTCACATCCTGGGGTATACGGTGGTGCACAACACAAGCACGTAGCGATGGCATACTTGGGATGTTACCTTTCCACCCGGTATACTTGCCAAGAGTGTTGTTCCCCTTGCTTTCATGCCACTTGTGGTTCTCTCTGCCCCAATTACCATCTTGGGCCACCCTGTCATCCCATCCCACTATGCTTGTCTAAACCCCACTCTTCCTTCACATCACTCCTCAGGAAGGACTCCTCGGCCCTCCCATATCTAGATTTGGTCATTCCCCCGCGTTCTTGCAGATAGCCCCCACTTTCTTTTGTGACGTGTAGCTCATCATACGAGTAATGATTGGCATCGTCTGTGCTGGAGACAGAGAAGTGCACCTGGGGAGGGCTCAAGAGTTTCTCAAGGACACAGGCCTATACACAGAATGAGGTTCCTGCCCTCGGGGTGGTCCCCCCAGGCCTCCTCAGTCACTTCATGCGTGGACTTCCCTTCTCGTGTCAGCATCATCAGGAGAAGAGCTCACTGCATGCTGTGTGGTCCCCTCCCACCATATCTCCTGACACCAGCTAGAGTTAAGGTGACTCAGCTCGGTTTTCACTAGTCCCTATCTTGGCGATCCTGCTTTCTTATAGAAACCTATCTTCCCTAGATTCATTGTTAATGTTATTTCTAAAATACCGTGTTACCTATTTTTATATTTTTATCTTATATCCCACCACCCACTTGTTTCCACACCTGTACAATAAGACGGTTGGAGAATATAAATCTTCAAGGTTCTTCCCAGGCTAATGGTCTGAGTCTGTGGAATGTCCCCTTAGTGGGTTAAGCCAAAAGAAATATCCCCCCGGTTTAAGCGGCTACTGTCTGAGGGCCACAGAAGCAGCTTAAATGAACACTATTGATACCAAAGATACTGTTGCCTTACTTATTTTTCTTCCCTTCCCACCTGTTCCAGGTGCTTAAACCTCCACCCCCACGGGCCTTGTGGAGCATCAGTGCTCCTGCGGAGATCCCATACATATTACTTGATGAACGCTGTGACATGGGCAAGTTAGCAGTGATTAGAATCTATTTGCCTTCACTTCATCTCGTGGCAGATTATACTTGTATATTAACTTGATAATTCTCTGATTACCGAGGAGTTCAACTGAGGCTCTCAGTCTCCTCCGTCCTCATTAGCCTTGTCTAGCTGAGCTTGGGCTGGGCTGAACCATCACTACAGTGTCTCACTCGGTGGCGGGCGTGAGAATGATTCGTTCTGGGAACTGTATCTCTGTTGCTGTAAACTATTTGCATACCATGTGGACTTGCACAGACCTAGCCTGTGCGAGGTCCCAGAAGCAGTCTGCTTTCACCTCCCCCCTTATCTGAGAAGTGGCTGTGCATTATTCAGTAAATGGCCCCATCCAAGGCATTGACATCACTCATGAAACAGAATTTAAATCTCGATATTTTGAGAAGCAACATGCCATAGTGGTTGTGTGCACATCCTTGGGACCAGAGAGCTATATTTTAGGCAACTAGGTGATTTTGCTAGAGTTACTTAAACTTTCTAAGCCTCAGAGTACTTATCTATAAAGTCAAAATAATAATAGTGCCCACCTCATACGATCGTTATAAGAATAAAATGAAATATATATAAAGTATATAGCAATATATTTGAGTTTCCATTATCGTTAATAGTAAGCAGTATCTTTCTATGGAACGATAGAAGTGCAGAGAGGCAAGAGAAAGAATGTTTATTTTATGAATAAGGAAATAAAGGTAGGCGAAGAGAAATGATTTCATACCCTCCTTATCAAGCACATACCATGGGCCAGTCCCTCAACATCAGTAGCTAATGCCAGTCTCTGCCCTCAAACAGTAAGAAGTAGCTTATGAAATGTGCCTGTGGGAACAGAGAAGCCTTCCCAAGGGAAGTGTTGACTAAATTGTCTTGATGAACCATCTTTTAATACCCTAACTCATTTCTTAAAACCATCTCTAATGTTACCTCCTCCATGAAGCCCTCGTTATTCCCTCTTCCCTGCCCAATGCATAATCAACCACTTTCTCCTCTATGTAATTTCTGTAGTTTGTCTACACTATACATTTGCATATAAAATGCACATAAAAAGTGGAGATTTTTAAATTCTTCGTCAGTTGTCTCTAACACCGGCACATAGCCTGGTGTCTATGATGCAGTAAACGCAATTTTAATTGCTCACAGAGTGTTTAATGTGCGTACTGTGCATAGGCACCCCCATAAGTACTAGATTTATAACAACCTAACCTCCTGGTAACTCAGTGAGGGTGCTGAGACACAGACCACTATAGTGATGTGCTCTAAATTACTCAACAGCCAGGATCTGAACCCAAGTAGTGTGGCCCCGGAACCCCTGATCCTAACCAGTGTGTAATAACTCTCCACAAATGCTTGCTGAAATAGACATAGTAATAGTCATCAAGTGCAAGGCACTTTACACGTATTCTTAATACTATTCTGATCCTCATATTATAAATGTGTAAACTGAGGCCCAGCATGTTTATGTAGCTTTTCTCCTGCTGAACAGGAGGCTAGAGTACCTATGCAAGTGCTAGAGTATGTCATTTGTAACACTAAGTGAATGGTAATACAGTTGGATTATCGGTGTGAGAAGTTGGTGCGTAGACGGCTAAGCTTGAGAAGCTCTGTATTGCAATTCCCTGCCCCCCCCCAACATGTGGAAAGAACAGTAATGGAGACATGAAAGGACTCCAGAGTGTGAAAATAGCAAAAGTGTGAAACCAAAAAAATGTTTGTTAAGTTTCACACGAGGTATTGTCTGGATTTGTCTGCTCTGCCTGGAACTTTGAGCCTCATTCTCAAGAAAATGGAGAGGCTTCAAAAGATTTAGGACCAGCAGTGAACATGACATTGTCTGTTACTATTCATCTTTTAAAGTCATTGCATGTTTATTATCCCTCTGAATTTATAATAGCTTAACACCAGATCTCTGGGTAAATACCAATGGATAAACACTTATAAATACACATTTGCCACTAGCCCCCTAAACACAGTGCTCAGAGACAGTGCTATAAAACCCAGATCTTCACGATGCCAGCCTTGATGTACATGTGTGATTCAGGGCCCACTTCTACCATTCACCTGCGCCTTTTATAAATTAGGGCATTATCCTCCTTTTAGAAGTTGCTTCTAACCACCAACAGTGGTAATCTTGCATCTTTCTCTATTTGAAATCGTAAAACTAATTGAACAATTCATTGAACCTAATGGCTTTAGAAAAATCAATAATTGCCTCCCGTTATTGATATAGTGGAAACGTGTGTAAGAAATTATCCAATATAGAAATAAGCCAGTTAAAATAAATAATTCAATAAGCTGCCTGGCAGTCTATTCAAATTTTGAACTTGAACGATGACACAGAGTTTTTTAAGTATAAATAATGAAAAGAATATACTCAGTGTTGCCAGGGCGTAGACTAAAGCTACGGGCAGCCAGACGCCAGTTCCTGGCATTTACCCCACAACTCCTGACTTTGTGATCAGTAAAAAGGCTGTTGGCTGTAAGGTGTCTATGTGGGGTGTGTATGAATGCTGGCTCCCAGTTAGCATGGTTAGCATTTGAGATCAGAGCATGGCAGTAATAATGTGTTCCTCAAATATATCTAGTAATTCAGGCACCTGGGTGGCTGAAGTTGGATGCCTGAGTTAAGCATCCAACTCTGGATTTCAGCTCAGGTCATGGTCTCATGGTTTGTGTAATTGAGTCTCAAGTAGGGCTCCACTGCTGAGTATGGAGCCTGCTTATGATTCTGTCTCCTCTTCTCTCTCTGCCCCTCCCCTGCTTGCATGCTCTCTCTCTCTCTCAAAATAAAAAAAATAATAATAAATATATCTAGTAATTTACAAAGCACTTTCACATCTAGTCATATCTAGCTATCAGTCACCTAGATATTTTGCAAATGGGAAAACTAGGGGCTGGTAACATGAATTGACCTGTATGTAGTTACATTGCTAGTCCATACAAGAATTGAAATTATAACTCAAGTTTTTTTGTTTTTTTTTTTTTTAATTTTTTTTTTCAACGTTTTTTATTTATTTTTGGGACAGAGAGAGACAGAGCATGAACGCGGGAGGGGCAGAGAGAGAGGAAGACACAGAATCGGAAACAGGCTCCAGGCTCCGAGCCATCAGCCCAGAGCCTGACTCGGGGCTCGAACTCACAGACCGCGAGATCGTGACCTGGCTGAAGTCGGACGCTTAACCGACTGCGCCACCCAGGCGCCCCATAACTCAAGTTTTTAAGCTCTGTCCACTGCTCAGCTTACTATTATTATTAGCTTTAACTTTTTATTCCCTTCTACATTCAAAAGAACCTGCACAACCCAAGTGCCTGTTTTCAATCCAAGGAACCTACAGTTAAGAAAGGTCATTTGGTCAAGGTCACACGGCTGAAACAGGAGAGAGCTAGGATTTAAACATGACTCTTTGGACTCCCAGTTTAGGGTGCCTTTCTTATACTCTTCAGTTTAGTGTATCTCTTCAAAGGTAATGAGGTGAGCTAACCAGGGAGAACACAATCCCTGGCTAAGAACCAGAGGTGTTCCAAAGCAGAACCTGGAACCTGGGACTGAGCCCAGCCTTCAGCCAGTTTTTCTTTAACTTTATTTATTTATTTTGAGAGAGACAGAGACAGGGTGTGTGGGGGAGGGGCAGAGAGAGAGGGAGAAGGAGAGAGAATCCCAAGCAGGATCCACATTGCCAGCCCAGAGCCCAATGTGGGGCTCGAATTCACGAAACTACAAGATCATGACCTAAGCCAAAACTGAGAGTTGAATGCTTCACCAACTGAGCCACCCAAGCTCCCCCAGCCAGTTTTTTAAGGTGACCTGCTTCTCTTCCCTCATTCTGAATCATTGGGGATACAGACAGTTGGGGCAGATGTTTGTACCTGACAGAAACCTGGGTCATGGGTCCTGATGTCTTGAAGGCAAAAATTGTAGCAGGACTCTGAGAGGAAAATAAAATGGAATGATAACACTTGTCTTTCCTGCTGGTCTTTTTCCATTGCCTCAGAGTCTCAAAATGGTCACATCACAGGTGGTGAGTGCAAGCAAGAAAACAAAACAAAACAAAACACAGGGCGGGGAATGGTCCAGTGTGAGCTGTGGTTCAAGATACTCAGCCTTTCATTCACTCATTTTTCTTGTTCACCATTATATCCTATGTGTACAAACTGAACCTAAAATATACCACTTAGGATGTACCAGGCATTGTTCTTAAGTGATCATGAATCTTAATTCATCTAATCCTCATAGTAACCAGTGGGTAGATGCTTCTATTACAACCATTTAACAGACATTGGGACATGGAAAGAGCAAGTGCCTCACCCAAGGAACCATAGTGGATGAACAAGGATTCCATTGAATGTAGGCCCCAAGTCTCTAGAACCCATATTCCAAAGTGCCATGCTACCCTCCAGTTCCCAGTATTCTGTGCGTGCCATCTGAGATCTGGTCTCACACATGACACTGTGCCACTGAGCTCAGGGGCTGCATCAATGGACCTTCTTGCCTTCTGGCTTCTGGTTGGGTTTGGCCAATGGAAAGCACCAGCAGGAAGTCAGATGGAAGAAGATGGGTTAGTGCAGTTAGTCTCCTGACTCCCTCCCTGCCAAGGCCACAGGTTCCTCCACTTGAGGCCACAGCTCCTATGGAAAAGCCCTCTCCAATAGCTACAACACTTACCATGTCCTCCTGGCTCAGGGTAATGCATCTACTTGGTCCCTGAGGCTTAAGTGTGGTAAAGTCCCCCCCTCCCCCTGCCCCACTGTCGTGACCCTGGGTGTTTCACCTTAACCATAGCCACACTTATGTCATCTCCTCAGTTTACTTCATGTGAATGAGCCACCTGTTCCATGCTGGGACCCTAACTGTTTTGGACTAAACCCGATAGTTGTTTCAATCTCCATAAAAAGTCCAAAATCAGGAATCTAACCACCTGTCTCATGCAGTGTTGTTTGCACAAGGTTAGCCCTCAATAATTTATGTGTTGGATAGAGAATAGAAGGGAGTGAGGAGGGAAGAGAGGGAGGAGGAGGGAAGGACAGAAAGACAGGGAGGGAAGAATTATAGGCCCTATAAAGAAATTTAGAACACCATTCCAGCTCACTTCACCTGGATTAGTCATTTCCTTTTCTTACAAATAATCATAACTTGGGTCACAAAGCTCTATGACATGTTATTTCACTTTGAGCAGATATACTGGCATGCCCACTTTACAGTTCATAAAACTGATCATCAAAGAGGTGAAATAATTTGTGTTAAGTTCACATGTCAATGAAGTATATGAGCCTGGACTCAGCCCAGAAATTATGATTCCAAAGCCAATCCATTTTCCTCTCTAAAGCTGTAATCTGAGCATTAGGTGTCTGCTCTGTGACAATGACCCAGATCTTCAACATCACACCCACCTTGGAGGAACATCTCTCTCTTCACCACAGCTTCAGTCATAATGGGAGTTTGATTTAGGGCCATTCCCACCACCAATGAGTTCTGCCTCTTTAGGTTTTCTCCTTGCTCTATGGCTCCATTGAACACTAATCGTAACCGCACCTTTGGAAGGGGACAAAAACAGTTCAAATGTTGAGAAGCACATTGGTTTTGTAAAGTTCTTTTCATTTTCTTCTTCCAAGGTAGCCCAAGAGCCATTTTTATAAACAGCATACACCAATCCATGTAGAGAGGCACAAATGTGCGTTTCTGATAATTCACTTTGAAAAATGTAAGTCTTTTTAAAAAAAAAAAAAAAAACTTAGATATTGATATTTGTACAGATGGGTGGCATTTGAATGTATCACCATGAAGTCCCCTGAGGACTTGGAAGGTCTCTCTGAGAAATGTTTATTTTGAGAATCAAAAAGGCCATCCCTTCTCCACATCCCGTTGATTTCATTCTCCTGGAAGGACATCAATCCTGGGCCCAGACAGCGCCTTTACAGTCGATTGGAAATACCAGTCATTTAAGAGCCCACATTTTTTTTTTCTGATAGGGGGGAAAATGTATGATTATGTCTTTGAATATTTAACATTCTAAACAAGTGGCCAAAAAATGAACCGTATAAGCATCTATTTGTGTGAGCAAAGGTCAAAGATATGAGATTGGATGGCTTATTTTGGACTAAACCAAGGAGTAGCTTCATTTCTATAGTCTCAAATCAGGAATTTCTTAACTAAAAGGGAAATAACAGAACCGGAAAGACAGCACATTCCCTCTCTTGTCCCTTCCACTCTATAGCAAGCTTCTTATGAGAGAGGCAATTTCTTTTTGCTTCGTTTTCTGTCCTTCCAGCTAGCATACTACCTAACAGGTAGTCAGTGCTTCTTACGTCATTACTGAATGATTAACTGACTGGCTAAATGAATGGTTCATAAAACCTCTTATTTTTATTTTCATTTACTCCCCAAAATTCCAGTAAGATAAGCAAGGGTGGGAATCATTCTTACTGTGACTACCCAGTAAAAAATGGGCCGCAGATGCATCATAGATCTTGCCTAAAGTCACACAGAAAAGTAGCAGCAGAGTCAGGAGTAAAATCTTGGTCTTCTAATGACAAGGTCAGCAGTCTTTATAATTCTTTGACCTGGGCTCACTTCCTTTCCTTTGTTTTAGCTTTCATGTGGTTTACTAGCTTATACTTTGGAGGTGAAATGGCTTTTGGAAACTGCGGGACTGAAAACAAAGCTCTTCCTCGGTAGAAACCATGAAATCCCCAAATGAAATGGGAGGCATTGAATTTCCTGATACAGAGATCAATGTAATAGAAGAGAAGTGAATGACAGATATGAAATTAATGGCATTTAAATTTATGCAGTTACAATAGAAAACAATTCTTCTGGAATGCCTTCCTGAGTCTTTGATACGTAGTGGTAATTAAAAGAGCTCCTTTAAATCATTTATTATAATTATGTTTTAAATGATCCAGTCCTGAATGTAACCAGCTTTTTGTTGTTTACTGGTAGCTGGTGACATTTGGAATTGACTAGACATTTGCAATAATTTGACTACTTTTCACAGACAGAGAACTGAACTGCCTCTTGCAATTGGGAAAGCATAACAGATCCTCTGTGGACCCCTCACTTTCTACTGGGCCTCAGTGATCTGGTACACTCCCTGGGCAAAAAGAATCAGCAAGAGTTAAGCAACGATGGAACTGAAGATCAGACACATTCTGCAACTTTCACAGGCAAAAGGTTTTAATGAAAAAGTGGAGAGCTCATGACATGCTTTGGTTGTAAGACTTGAGCCTCTGCAGTTCCAGGCTGTGAGTGAGATTTGCAGAGTTGGCTAAAATTTTGTGTTTCTGGGGTAGGGTTAGAAATGCAATCCACATTCCACTGTTCAGTGCACTGTTTTTCTCCCATTTTAGCTGTCTGCCATCTTTGCTTAAGGCTTTGTGGCTTACAGGCAAAGAAACTGAGGCTCAGAGAGGTTGAGAGTTTTGCTTAAGGCCACATAGCTCATATTGAGTTGGTGGAGGGGACTACTTTTGGCTCTTAGTTAGATGCCTTCTCCAGCTATGCCCCCAGGGCTGCTTTTGTGATTGTACAGTATTTTGCAAGGATTACCACCGTGTAGTACTTGTAAACTTGTACCCCATTTAAATGGTCAGGTTCAGAGCAGTAATGTGGCATTCGCCCAAAGCCACACTTTGAGTGGCGAGGACAAGACTTTGATGCAGGCTCCTGAGTCAAGTTTATGACTCTTTGATCAAAGCACAGCTTCCTGGCTTAGAGAAGTCAAGGAGGTATATATCCTGGGTCATCAGGGAGCTTGGGGAAGGACATGGCTAGGTCAGCAAGAAGTCATTCCTTCCCCATGTAAGGGCTGTGTCTCAAGGATGCTCACATTTTCTGAACTCTTATGATGATATCTGGAATATTTTTTCTTTACCTCCCTTTCCTGAGCTTCCTCTTCCCAAAGCAAGCCTCTAGGTATGCTTTCTTCAACATGCCAACCCCTCTGTTTGCCATGTCTCCCCATCCCAGCCCCCACTTCATCCTCCTCACCCTCTCTGCTTTTCTTCTCCTTCAGACTCTGGACTCTAATCCACTTCTGGAAGAGCATGAGTTTTCTCTCAGTTAGCATTTGGCAAATGAATCAATCTCTCTGAGCCTCAGGTTCTTCATTGTAAAGGAGTATCTCTAAATTGCAAATATCTAAATCGAGGGTGGTCCCCTAACTTATTTATATTTGTGCCCCTAGGGCCCGGCTCAGCTCCTACACATAGTAAATGAATGACCAAATCCTATAAGGATTAGATGAGATAAACCTGGAACTGGCCTACCACAGGTCTTAGCACATATTAGGTGTGCGATTCATTCTTTCATCTGTGGAAAATCCATTGAGGGCCACAGCATGCCAGGAGCCATTAGGCAATTTGGATATAACATTGGATTAAACAGCTAAAGATTTCCATCCTCTTGGAACTTAGGTTCTAGGAGGACAAGACAGACCCTAAATGATACTCATACTCAACAAGTAAAGCAGGTAGTAAATACCATTGAAAATGTTTTGAAAGAGAGCTGAGAAATGGGGATCAGAAGAGAGGTTAGAGGGAGCAGGTTGCAATTTCAGATAGGTCATCTTGGGCAGCCTTATGGAAAAAGCAACACATGAGTTCAATAGTTTCAATTTCCTCATCTTCATCCTTTCCTATCTCCCTCTCTTTTTTCTCCCTCAACCCAAGTTCTTCCTATACAATGCTCGACTCACTGGCAAGGTTAGAAAATACTGGAGAACGTAGGCACTCAGTCCTGTTGTTCTAGCTGCAGAAGTGGACACATAATCTGTAGGGCCGAGTGCAAGAGGAAAATCAGAGCCCCTTATTCAAAGATCATTATAGATGTCAACACGGCAATAGCAGAACATTAAACCAAGTTCAGGGTCCTTCTGCACAGGTCACACAGTGGCTGCTTGTGGCCTACAGAGATCTGCCGTGTCACCACTGGAATTGTGTTGACTCAGGCCCAGCCTCTCCTCCCTCTGGCTATGGCAGTCAGTCTCTCCACCTGCTTTCCCTTGCACCTGTCCTGGTCCTGGAGTCAGTCTCGTTTCTCACCATCCTCCTGGCCTCTTCTACATAGTGCCCTGTATGGGCAGACCCGACACACAGGTACTGAGGGATTATTAAAGCCAGCATCTGTCCTTAGGAATCAGTAAACCATCCTGTGCCGGGTGTTTATTTTCTCCAGATTTAATGGCAAGGGAACATAAGTGGGTGGAGGACTTCAGGATTTATTTCCTTCTGATCACCAGAGCACTCTCTCTCTCAGGGCCATTTACCTGATAAATTGTACCAGTAGATCTCAATGCTGATGAGCCTCCAACCTGCTCAGGCTGTTGCCCTGTCCTGACAGTGAGTGATCTGTTCCTGCCTTGCCCAGCCCAGCACAACACTAGATTAACAGAGTTGCCTTAAAGGAGCACAGCACTTCAGTTGCCCCTTTTCCTCTACCACCCTTGTCCCACCCTGCATCTTACAGGTGAGGATACTAAACCTTGAGAGGAGACCTGACTTGCACAACACCCCACAGTAACTGTCGTGAGAGTTCAACTGGATCTTCTGACTCCAGCACCACTGTTCTTCCAAGTGTTGCTTTATGATGTGTGCATTTATTTTGCATCCCCTGCCTACTTCCTATGAAAGGACTTGACTGCAGAAATCTTATTCCAGAATGCACTTCCCCCACTAATGCCCTTTATCCTAAAATCACATGAGATGTCAGAGACTGGAGGTGCCAGAATGCCTTTGGTTCCTTGCCCAGGCCCGTATTATTCTGAAGAAGCAAATATAGTTCTCAAACATATACACATCCCAGTCTAAGTAAACAAGAGGGACAGAAATAGAAAAAGGAGAGGGGAAAAAAAACACTATAGGATATGCACTTGTGATCTCCATCCCTCTAGGCATTGAGTCCTTTTTTTCCTACTGCTTTAGTATGGTAAAGGATATATAACCAAATTTATCATCATAACCATTTTTACATGTATGTTTCTGTGGTATTAAGTACATTCATATTGTTGTGCAATCATCAACACCATCTGTCTCCAGAACTTTTCATTCCAATTTTTTTCTTGAATATGAAATGCTACTGGCTGAAACAGAATGCAGCCCACGATGGTGTTTGCTTCAGTGATATGCCAATTTAACACACCCTCACAGGCTGGAAATCAGTACCCTTCCTCCCTGAACCCTGAGAGCACTGAGAACAGAAAGGCCAAGTGCCCCCCGCCCTGGCAAATGTAGCCACAGTTAGCTAACTGGGGTACCATGTACCTGCATTTAAGAAAGAGCTTAGGAGAAGTCAGAGACAGGACTTGGGAAAGAACAAAAACCCTGATTTTATGAGAACAGCCCTTCCATTCCTGTCATTCTTACATGGATGCGGAAAATTTCCTGTGTGTATGAGAGCTTTGTATTAAGTGAGCCAACCTGGAAGAGGGTTCTGCCCTGAAAGCATAGAGTCTTCTTCAGGAAGAACAAAATATTCTTTCTGGGTTTGAGGTCTGAGAACTTAAGAGAGGGACCCAGAGACAGAAGCAGACAAGCATGGAAAAAGAGCTGGATGCTATGAAACAGACAAGCACCAGGAGTCATACGACAGACATGCCAGAAAAACACACACACGCAACCAAAAATACACATAGTCACTGACATTTATTGAATGCTTACTCAGTGCCCTGTGCTGTGCTAAGTGAAGAAAGAAAAGTACGGAGATTTTAAGGAACTTGCCCACGGTCACACAGCTCATTTAGTGAGCTTCAAGTAGTGCACTGTAATGGTGGAATTTAAATGTGTTGAATTAAATTTGTAAATCCTGTGACTTGAAAATAGAATGAAGATCGTAATATTCATGTCAGAGCTTAGTTTTCACCTAGCAGGCCATAGGGAGCCATTGAAGGCTTTTAAATATGGGAGTGATATAGTCACAAGAATGTGTTCAAATGATCCCTGTGATGAGGCTGCCTTCGATGCCTTGGAATGGGAGGGGCTAGCAGTGCTCCTCTCAGGTGGAGAGGTGGGTGAGTTGGGAAGGATAACTCAAGTGAGCGGGGTCTAACAGACCTAAGGCTACTCCTACTCAAAGTAGCCTCCAATCCATCATTTTGCTTCCATTTATCCATGTCAGGTGTGATGGGCAGCTTTCGGGCCTGTTGCTCTGCCTTTTCACCTTCTAGAGGATTCTTTCTTCCTCATGAATCACGCATGAGCCCTTAGGCTCCCACAGTTGGAAAGGCATATATGAAATGGCAATGCAGAAGAATGTAAGATAGTGATTATGTCACATTGGTTATGAGATGCTATGAACTTTCTGGGTCCACTTCTCAGGTTATTCAGGGATGGAAAGTAGGCTTCACTCCCACATGCCTGGTGTCACCAATGGGTAGCTCCTGCTGGAAACACCACATTAAGAAGTTTGAGAGGGTGCTCTGCTCAAGTCTTGGTGACACCGTTTTGTTGGTTAGGCAAGCCTTTTAAGGGTAGAGGGAAGGGAATTGATAGCACATATGACAAGTAATTTGCCATTATTAGGCTATTGGAATTAGCTTCTTTGGAGTTCTTTTCTGTTCCCAAGGCTGCAGCTTTTCAGGCTCTATATGGAGTTTGAGTGTACAACCAAATCAGTTTCCTAGAACTCAACATACATACCTGGGGCACCTGTTCAATGTATGGCAGACTCCTTGCTGCAGTCTCTATGTAAGGTGCAAAGTACTCCTTGCTTCTGGATGTTATGCCTATTCTTTTGAGATAGTACTGATGAGAAATGATGAGTCTCTGTATCTAGAAATTCTGCATACAAAGACTGAACTGGTTTTAGAAGGCTTCATGCCATTGAGAACCTTTAGAAAAGGGTGGGCTAAGGGATTATTTAGCCTAGCTTAAAGTCTCTCCTTGGAAATATTATATATTCACTCTATGTTTGATTTATTCTTCTATGTGTTTTAGAATAATAACTATGATGATATAACAAGAAGAGAAGAACGTATCTTAACAGTCTATTTCCTTAACCAACTGGTGAGATTAATCAACATTCCCTTTTCCTTCTATCAGTTGTGCTGCTGGATGCCCCCACCCCCGCATGCCAAATGCTCATGAGTAGGAGCCACTCTAAGGTGTACCTACTTACTTGTGTTGCAAGTGACCAGCTTCTAGTCATAGTCACATATCCTAAGAGGTTCCTTGTTCTCCTGTGCCCAGAAGCAGCATGGTCTAATGGCGAAGAGCCTGGATCCAGAACCCAGATTCAGAAACTTGGTTCAAATCCTGCTGTGTCACTTACTAGATGGCCTCAAGCAGATTACTTATCCTCTTTGTGCTCACTTTCCTCATTTGTAAAATGAAAAAGTTAATCCTAACTATCTCATATGGGTTATTAAGAGGACTGCATGAGTCGGTATTTTTAAAGCACTGAAATAGTACTTGGTGCATACTAAGTGCTAATTACTGTTTTTTAAGGAAAATCAAGCATCTAGGCACATGGTGGATTCTTACATATTAGATCTACCTTTCCTTCTAAATACAAGCAGGAGGTTTTTATAATTTGCTACTGGGTTTTGAAGAAAAGTATACATCCAAAGATGTTGGATATTTCGACTCCAGGCAATACATCGATTGTAGGAAGTGGTCTCCAACTAGCAGGATTGGGGTTCATCGCTCAACCATTGTTTTCCTTCATTGAAAATATCCTTTGCTTATGGCATCACAGGACTCTCTTGACAAGGAAGAGTTCCTCGAGGATGCTGAGTGGGAAAAGAGGGTGGCTGCAGGCCAGGAGTGAAGAGCTGAGGGAAGTCTGGGGGTGAGGAGTTGACTAGAAAATTGTAACATCAATATTAGCAGACAGGCTAATGAAGGAATGCAATTTGCAGATGCCTATCTCGCACTTTCCCTCCCTTCCAGGGAGCTGGCATATGCTAATCAGGATCATCTAAGCCTGGCCCAGGATCAGTGCCAGCTTTGTATCGGAGGAAGGGCTTTGAGGATGGGAGGGTGACCTCCCTACTTTGAACAAATGATGACCTTTAAATGTTTGAAGTCTCTGTAGGCAAACCATGCACACTGATAGAACAAGCAGACAGCTGGAAAGAAATTGGTCAGAGCTTGAAAAAATATGAGAACACAGGAAAGGAGAAGGGGAAGAGAAAGGAAAATAGCTCATATGTATGTTCTGTGTGGCAGGCATTCTGCCAAGCATTTGATATTAGCTTATTTGTGCTTCAGCACAACCCCATTAGGTAAATATTGATATCCCCATATTACAGATGAGGAAATAGGCCTGGAGATCCCACCGTCACACAAGGCACGTGGCAAGGTTACGATAAATGCCCAGGTCCATCTGATTCCATGCCTCGTGATCTTCTCTCACACTGTACTGCCTTCACAGAATTAATTATAATAATAACAACCCTCAGGGACATTTTCCTATTGTTATTACTGGCAGAACGGGTAGTGGTTAAAAGCTGGGTGCCAGAGTCAGACCTAAATTCAGTTCCACCTTGACGGTTTACCATCTCTGCTTTCCACCTGTCCCACATTCTCTGAGCACTGATTTCTCCACTTGTGGGATGGAACCGGATTGCTTTGGGTATTGACTAGAGTAATGGAGAGAGTGGTAGATAATAAAGTGACAGAGAACAGTGTGCAGTGGTACATCATAAGTGCTCAGTAAACAGAATACACTTCCTCTCAGTATTTTCAGATTCGTTATTTTTATTGTTGATTTGATTCATCAGCTTAGGTGCGCCGGTCTTATCAAGTTGTGTATGTCTGAGCTCCTTGAAGACTGTAAGCCAAAATTAGAGGACCGTCAAGGTTTAGAGCCTGAGAGAACCTCTCATATGGGAAAAACTAATCTCAAAAAAGGGAGTGGTTTGTCCAAGGTCAGGTAGAATAAGTAACACCTGTAATATCATAACACCCATCATGCTTCTAGGCATATAGAAAAATCTTTAAGAAATAATTATTAAAGGGCACCAGGGTGGCTCAGTAAGTTGAGCATCTGACTCTGAAGTTTGGCTCAGGTCATGATCTCACAGCTGGGGAGTTTGAGCCCCACATCAGGCTCTGTGCTGACAGTGTGGAGCCTGTCTGGGATTCTCTCTTCTCCTCTCTCTGCCCCTCTCCCATTAAAGCTCATGCTCTCTCTCAAAGGAAACAGATAAACTTTAAAACAAAATTTTAAAGAAAGAATTATTAAAATAATTCTGCTTTAACCTCAGCATATTTCTATGCTTTTTCCCATTCGTGAACTGGTGGTATATATTGTTAGGAGGCTGCATCTGAATCTGGGGAATGTTTGTGGCAATTCTGGCCCACCTGCCTCTGGCTGATGGCTTCTCTTCCAAACCCACAAACCCTGCTTCCATTTTCTCCAGGGGAAGGCAAGAAATTAGCAGCTGTATTGGCTCCTGTGAACAGCAGAGCAGTTTTGATGGAGAACAAGGAAGAGTTTGCAATGTTGTGGTTGTTTGTGGCATTTCATCAGCCAGCAATGTAAATTAAATTAATTAAAAAGCATTGTACATTTTAATTCCAACACTGGATTCACTCAGTGGCCATGGAAATTTTGAATAATGAATAATAGTCATTTCTAATTTCTCAACATATGTTTTTTCACTTACACAGCTGTGAAAAAAATTATATTTATATTTTGGTTGATGCATAATTTCCAGCTTGAAAACAGAATTCATATTAGCATTAAACTGCCAACAGGTGTCGGGGTTTTTTTTCCCCCCTTCTTCTTTCTGGTGAGCTGGAATAATCCCTTCTTTGGCAGGAAGTCAGTATTTTTTCACAGTCATTTTTGCATCCTTAAGAATGCCTTTAACATTATTTTCTACTTGATGAAACACATCCTCTCAAGGCTTCATTATTTTCACCCTGGTGTTATCTGATTGAATATTTCAATCACAAAAAGCTTGAAGATTTGAGTCATTCCTACTCAAGACTGCATAGAACTACAGCTGGATATGTCAATAACATTCTGATTTTTTTTTTTTTTTGCTAGGAAATAGCCATGACTTTAAATGACCCAACTGCATTTTAAGCCTGGATACTGTTTATTCTAACTCTTGATTACAAAGCATCTTTTAGGTACAAGGTGATCGAGCCAAATGCAAATGATTACATTCCATTCTACGTAGTCTGTAGAAAAGGAACAAATCCCATTAAACCTTGTCAGTTTCTTCAAAGTTGCTTTTTCTTCTGGTCTACAAATTTTTTTTCTTGGAATCCAACAGTTTAAGAATTCAAAGCAAAGCAGAATGGAAGCCTGACAGTTATCCCAAAATTATTCCTCTTCCTTGGGTATTCCTTCCCAGTTAGCATTACATCATCCATCGTTATCTCCACCCAGCAACACCATCCTAGACCAATTCTAAATGTCCTTTAACTGTTTTGTTGCTCTCTTCACATCCCTAGTCATAGGTCTACCCTTCTGGTTGAGTATTCTGTGTAAAAGTACATTTAATTAGACTATCTTGCTTAGCACCATTCAGTGGCTCTCCCTTGTCCTAGGGAATTCTGGAGATGTACACACAAAGTCTTTCATGCATGACCTGGTCCCTTTTTTCCTAACTCCTTTTCCAATGCCATCCTCAGTTACTAACCTTGTCAAATCGATGTTGCAGCCATGTTGTGCTTTCTGGAGTTCCAAAAATAAATATGTGATTCCGTTTCAAGTTTCAGTGACCTTATTCATGCTACCTCCTCTGCCCAGTTGCCCCATAAGACACACCTCGGGGAGCTTCTCCCCAGCAAAGCCTTCCCTGTTTTATCACCAGGACCATTATCACTCTGACACCCTTCCACCCACACTATAGATAGAGTGGCTGTCCCTTCTGATGCTTCACATCCATCTTTTGAGGTCAAAATGGGATATATCGTAATAGTTAAGAGCTTGGGTTTTAGAGCCAGATTGCCTGGGTTCACATCCCAGCTGACACTTACTAGCTCTCTGTGCTTGATTTGCCAATTGTAAAATGGGAGAAATAATTATATTTACCTGATAAGGTACTTGTGAGAATTAACTGAGACAATATATGTAAAGTACTTGAAACAGTAGCTGGCAGGTTGTACATATAGAGCTGATGATTGATATAGGTTGATTTTTACCTGTATCACTTTACTAGATTTGTTTAAAGTTTACTTCCCCCACTAGACTGAGAGTTCCTTGAGGGCTGGAATGGAATTCTCTCATTTTTATATCTTGAATGCCTGGTACTGTGCCTGGCATATAACAGGTGCTCAGGAACAGATGTAGGTGGAATGAATGAATAAATCAATGTAGACAGACAATCTGGACGTTCAGCAAGCAAAAACACAGCCCCCCCCCCTCAGTTATATAATGTAGTTATGATGTCCCTGACACTTCTTGTTTTTTTTTTAACTAAAAAACTCTTCTCCTTCCATGATAACTAGCTAAAACATGGGATGAATGTTTGCTGCACATTTGCAAGAGGGTTTGAGTCCAACATCCACACTCTGGTGTCCTGCCTTGTTCTATTTTACTTTCCTTTGCCATTGCCAAAATGAATATCCATTGAAGGGATTTCTAGTATTCATCATATGCAGCCACCAGATGGATCTGAATAGTTTCTCTAACAACCAATTTGCATTTGGACTCTGCTTCCAAAATGCCTTCCCAATATAGCTTCCATTCGCCCTCCACACACTCCAACATCTTCCACTCTGTTCTAAAGGCCACACCTCTAATTTTGGAAATCGTGGATCGATTTGGTACAACTGAGCTACACCAAGTCAAAACAACAATTGTCATTTATTGCCAAATCATGACTTGCTCATATATTTCAACTTCTACCATGTAAAATAACAAAATTTTCATTATAATCATTTTTTTGTAGCAAATCCCAAGATACTGTTGCAAGACTGATTTTTTTTTTCCCCCTGCACTTCTCCCAAGCTTTCATCTTTGGGTTATGTTCCTTAGTGGGCATGGTCCTTGATCCAAGTTCTTCTTCTTAAGGTTGTTATGCTTATGTGGGGCTCTGTTAGGTTTCATGAACTTAAATGAAGAGTAAGTAATAAATTCATAGAGGAAATTGGGTTAGCATGTGATTAACATCCCGGCTGATGCAGACGGGTGTACCAATGATGGAAACATGTGCTTGTATCATGATGAAATGCAGATTAGAGGCCCTGGAGCCAACCCAAGGATATCTGCCCAAAACTGTTTCATCTCTGTCAGCTTTAATCTGATCGAAAGAGAGCATGCTTCAATGCAGTGAGAAAAATGTGAACTCCTAAAATAACCAAGTGGCACTCTGTTTTCCATGCAGAAGCTATTAAAGTACTCACTTTTCATTGTGTTACAGTAGCAAGCATACTGAACTACAACTTAGAGGACCTGAATTCAAATCTCATCTCAGTCACTAACTTGGGCTGTGAAGTCTCACAGGCCCTTAGTTTCTACATCTGTAAAATGAATGTGCTGGGATACACTAATGGTATTCAATAGTTTTTTTTCTTCCCTTCATAAAACAAGTGACAAATCATATTTGTACACTCCCCAGGGTTATGCACAATTAGCCATGTACTAGTTATCTTTCCCCTTTCTATCTGCTCAGGTAAGCGTATCAGAAAGCACATGAGTGACATTAGCATTTTAAGATAACCTTGAATGTCTAATTTATTTTAAAAATTAAAAATCAAATAATTTGGAAGCTTGGATACATCATTAAATTTTAAAAGATGATTTGCTACACAATTCTCAAAAGGTATGCCATGAAATGCAATTCTAGCAGTCTCTTGTGATGTTATCATTCTACATCTCTGTGAGTTAATCAAGGTGCCAGTGGAGAAAGGTCCAAGGCTTTGAGTCTTTAACTATTTGCTATTTGCAATTAAAAAAAAAAAAAAAAACAAGAAATACGTGTTTGTAGATAGTCCTCACTTTGGTGAGCATTCTCATTTCCCTTTGGAGAATTGCTTGTCGCAAGAGTAACTTTGGATTCTTAGGTTGACATGTTAAGCAGAGCTCTGTTTCTAAAATGAGGTAATAACATCCTTACTTGAAAGTAAGACGGAATCTTTTTTAAGAACTGAAAATATGTAGTACTTGACTAAAATAGTAGTGAGTTGTATCTTGGAATGTCTCATCATGGAATATTTATCGTAGGGGGGAGAAAAGTTTGTAGTATGGTGACTATTAAAAACCAGAATAATAGGGGAAAGAATTAAGATAAAAATTGCCAAAGGAGCAAAAAGTTTAATATAAGATTTGAGTATAAAAATGACCTATACAATTTCCCATCTCCAACAAGATGGTGGTCAAGATAATCTGAAGAGCTTTACACTGTTAAATACCAGGCTAAGTAAACTTTGTAAATTTAAGACTGACCTTATAAGAAATGAAGGGAAACTATAAGAATTCTAAAACAAAGGATGAACCAAAAATAACAATCAGCAGGTTGGGATGGTGACAACAAAGCTGTGGAGTGAAGAAGTGACAATACTGTAAGTTGGGGGTGTAGGCTTTAAGTCTACATTGAGAAAAGAGACTAGCTCTTAGGTTCTCTCATGTGTAAACTGAGTAAATCATAAACCGTGACTTCACATAAAAGAGTGGATTAAGTAAAATCTACCTATCAGCATAGAAAGACAGTAGTGAAGATTGTGCATCCTGTTTTGGATTATGAATGGTGAAAAAATTTTCCTTTAAGAATTAAAGATCATGAGGGACACCTGGGTGGTTCAGTCAGTTAAGGGTCCAATTCTTGATTTTGGTTCAGGTCATGATCTTGTGATCATGGTTTGTGAGATCAAGCCCTAGGTTGGGCTCTATGCTTACAGCACAGGGCCTGCTTGGGATTCTTTCTCTTCCTCTCTCTTCTTCCCTCTTTCTCTCTCAAAATAAAATAAAATAAATATTAACAAAAAAAAGGATTAAGGATTATGGAATTAGAGACTTAAATATATGAAACTCTAAAACAAAAACAAAACAAAAGCTGTGATACCTAGCAGATGCAAATAGCAAACTTCTGAAGAATACATCTTTAATTCAAGCATCACAGGATTCGCATAGCAAAATATGATGAAGAAATCAAAACCCAGCGTTGCAAAATGATACAAGAAAACATACTACCATGAGTGAATGTTGGCAGGCACCAACCAAAAACATTAAACACCCAAGAACTCTAGGTGATACAGAAGTTGAATAGAGATTATTAAAGAGGGATATTTAAATTAATAAAATATACAATAGAATTCAAAATATTAATAACTAATAAAGAAACATGAAACAAAGAAAGGAAAATCTTTGAAATTATCTAATGGAACTTCTACAAATGATGGGGCTAGGTCAGTTAGAGCATCCTACTCTTGATCTTGGAATCAAGATTCCCCACATTGGATTCTAGTGGAGATTACCTTAAAAGAATAAAATTAATTAAAAAATGAAAGACATGGCCATTAAAGTAAAGTCAATAAATGGGTTATACAGTAGTGTAGACAGAGCTGAAAATATAACTAACTAACTGGAGCACAAGATACCTGCAATAAAAAAAGAAAGATATAAAAAAAATTAAAGAGTAAAAGATAGATATGGAGAATAGGACAAAAATCCCAACCTACAATGTAATGGGATTTCTAGAAGGACAAAATAGAAAAAAATGAGGAATTAAAAATATTTCAAGAGTTAATGGCTCAAATTTTTTGGAATTGATGAAACTACATGAATCCTCAGAATTAGAACACATATACGTATATAAAACATACAAATCTATACTTAGATACATGATCATGTGCATGTAAAGTGATACAGCGGATTTGGAATATAGTTGGAAAGTTTCTTATAAGATTAAATATACACTTACTATGCAACTCATAAAACACACTCCTGGGTGCTCATCCCCAGAGAAATGAAAACTGGTCCACATAAAAACATACATGTGACTATTCATAACAGCTTTAATTTTAACAACTAAAAACTGAAAACAACCAAAGTGTTCTTCAATAGTTGAATAATTAAACTGTGGTACAACCATACCATGGAATGCTGCTCAGTAATAAAAAAAAGGTATGAACTATATTGATAGATATAATAATTTACATCTCAAGAGCATTATGTTGAATAAAAGAAATCCAATTTCAGAAGGTCACATAATTGTAAGATTTCATTTATATACAACAAAGCAACAAAACAAACAAAACAACAAAATTATAGAGATGAGAACAGATTAATCATTGCCAGGGATTAAAAAAGGTAGTACAGGAGTAGGGAGTAGTGGAGGAGGTTGAGGAAGATCTTTGTGTTGACAAAATAGTTCTATATCTTGGCTGGAGTGATTATTACATTAATCCATACATGGGATAAAGTGGCATAGAACTATGCATGCACATTGTATCAACATCAATTCTTTGGTTTTGTATTGTACTATAGTTATATAAGATGTAACTATAATGGGAAGCTGCATAAAGGGTGTATGAGACCACTTTATAGTATTTGGAAACTTTTTGTGAATCTATAACTATATCAAAATAAAAATTTACAGGTGGGGGAGGAGGGCAGCAAACACTCCAGACTATGGAAAGTTCCAGAAAAGTAACCCAAGAGAAAAGACCAATTATCTGTGAAGAAATAATTAGACTAACAACAAACCTTATCAAAAGTAATGACAGGGGCACCTGGGTGGCTCACTGGTTAAGTGTCTGACGCTGGATTTTGGCTCAGGTTATGATTTCAAGGTCATTGGTTCAAGACCCACATAGGGCTTCATGCTGACAGTGCAGAGCCTGCTTGGGATTCTCTCTCGTTCTCTCTTACTGCTCCTCCCCCACTTGCACTCTCTCTCTCTCAAAATAAATAAATAAACTTTAAAAAAAGTAATTACAGAAATCAGAAGGCAATAAAATAATCTTTAGAGTTTTGAGAAGAAATAACTTAGAATTCTATACCCAATTACATTATTATTTAAAGTATGGCTAAAACAAAGACATTTGCAGACAAAAAGGTGAGAATGTCTACTAACAAATTTAAGCTATATACTTTAAGATACACTTCTGAAAAAAAAAATCTAAACCATGAAAGATTTAAGAAAATGAAGGAAAGAGATATCGATAAACCTGTGGGTAAGCCTCATTCATTCAGTCAGTCCAAAAATATGTATTAAGTACTATATGGTAACTTTGTAAAAGGGTATGCAGCAGATAGGAGAGAGAAATGGTAAGCAATCACTAATTTGTGGATTTAAATATAAGATATACCTACAATTCTAGTCAAAAAGTGAAAGGTAATCAGAATTACATGAAGAAAGGTGATCAGAATTATAATGAATCTAAACCCTTTTTGTTTGTTTTGGAGTAGAGAGAACTTTTTTATTAAGACTACATTTTAAGTAAAATATCCCTACTAAAAGACTAAAAATGAATGAATATCTTCTAAGCTGGTAGAGAGAAAAAAGAGATAAAAAATGTAAACCAATAGAAAATAGAAAGGAAGTGGAAATATCCTTTAATGCTGAGTAAATAGCACAAACTGTTGTAACAAAGCATTAAGCTATCACTAGTCACTATGTACATAATCAGACTAAACTCTGTTAAAATACACAGGTCACATTGGGGTAAAAATTTCAACTATTTGTACTTAAAAAGTTTTACTAAATAAACCTCTGGACCTATAAAAATATCAGACAAAGTATATATATTTTTACTAAAAAAAAAAATCAAAATGTAAGATAGTCACTACATAATAGCATAAGTAATAATTGGCCAAGAAGTTATCAACTTACATGCACTTAATAACATATGCTTAAAACAATCAAGTGACAATTGACAACATGGTATAGTCATTAAACACAGACTCTGGAAACAAATTGCCTGGAGCTGAAATCCTAATTTCTTACTAGGTGTGTGATGTACGTAACTTCTTTTTTTTCCATAATTTTCCCATCTGTAAAGTAGGATAACAGTACAAATATCAACTCCAAAGGAATAGTATAAGAGCATATACATTTGTACATGTATGGTAAAACTGTCAGTGTTATTTATATCATCATTATCAACAAATAGAAGAAACAACAAATCCAAATTTGTCGCAGGAGATCCTCATACACTTCTCATTAATTGATAAAACAACTAATTTGCTGGTCATTTGCCTATTTATTTTCAGATTCATCCCCTGCCCTTTTCTTGCACTGCTTTCTATTCACCTTCTCTGTTTTGTAGGAAACCATATATTCAAGCTTTATTGCCGATTAGCTTCCAGGGAAGCACCAACATAAAGAATAAAGAGTGGGAGGAGGAAAGAATACCAGTATATCTCCACAAGACTCTAGCATGGTGTCTCCTCCTTGGCTAAAGCTCCAGGAAGACTACCCTTCCCATTGGGGTTCCCTGTTGCAGTTCCAGCTCCTGTTAGATGGTCTTAGCTTCTCGGCTCTGCTAACACCACCACCACTCCTTGTTCCTTCAGAAATAGTTGTGTAAGTCGCTTCCTGCTTTTACTGATCTCTAGTTTGTTTCACTGTTCCTCATTTGGCTTCTCAGCTGTTCCATAACATATGTAAACAATTCCCTCATCAAAATACCTAGAATGGTATCTGTTTTCTTGACTGGAACCTGATTGATGTAATCAGTAAGACAAAATGCTAGTACAAAAAACTTTAGTGCCCTATCAGTAAACTTAATCCAATAGATTGTTCAAAATTAACAGAAGTGAATTCAAATGAAATTCCCCGAAATGACAAATTCTAAAGTGGTTTCATACTTTTATGGGAGAGGGGAAGGAACCATCTGAAAAGTATTCTTCATAGGAGTGTGGATACTGTGGCAGTGATATAGAATGCAAAGGATATGTTTGCTCTCCAGCTTACTATTACCTCAGTTAGAACCATTTCTTCTCTCCTCAGATATTTCTCTATTATGTTCTTGCCTCTTCATAATCCCAGAACTCAACCTGAAACTTCTTTATATAATATATATTATTGTGTGTGCATAATTTAAATATCATTATATATTATTATATATTTTCTACTTTAGAAATGAATGCACGGTTATTCTCTCTGCATGGTTATACTTTATTTCTCTAGCATATAGATCCAAATAATGTCACCAAATATCCACTATGTGCAAAGCACTAAGTTAGACATAGAGCCAAAAGACTTAATCAAATTTATTCTTTACTCTCTGGGAATTCATAACCTATTTGGGTAGACAGATATGTTTACAAAAAGCTCCAATGCCATTCAAAGAGTGAGAAATTCTACGAAGAGGTAAAATCACAAATTATAATAGCATAGGAAGGAGTCTCCAATTGTGAGGATGTTGGAAGTCAACTATGAAACCTTATCTTTTCTATTCATTTTAGGTCACAAAATGCTTCCCTAACGTTATTTTATTTAAAAGTATGTAAACAGTTATCCTTACATTGTTACCATCAAATAATTGGAGCTATAACCAGAAGGCAAACCACTTAACTGCTTGGAATGGAAGGTTAGTTTGGTCTTAGAGCAGGCATTTATGCAATAGATTGTTTTAGTACCACTGTGAACAAAATACTATGTAAAGGACTATGGATAATATAAAGATGATAGGCCACAACTTGTGACCACTCTCCTCTTATAATTTAGTGCTATTTGTATAATACTACATTAAACAGTTCAGATTTTCCATTCCCAGTCGCCTATATATTTGGCTATAAAGAGGAAAGTCACCCTTTTGTATTGAGCATACATACATCTTCAAACATATATACATAGAGTGGTAAGGGAGCAAGAAAGTAGTCCAACCAATCAGATAAGCCAATTCTCCTCTGGAACTCAGTGGGAAGACAAATCTTATAGCCAAATTGCATGTTATAGCCAGATCACCAAGTCTAGCCCTCATTGTTCAAATCAGGGCTTTGAACAAATCAGGACTAGTTCCCAGGCCTTCAATTTGGAATCTAGAAATTCTAGATATTTAGAAAGAGAAAGAGAAAGAGAAAGAGAAAGAGAAAGAGAAAGAGAAA
>NW_026057585.1:58847446-58855300 GCF_023721935.1 Panthera uncia
AGAAAGAGAAAGAGAAAGAGAAAGAGAAAGAGAAAGAGAAAGAGAAAGAGAAAGGAAAGAAAAGAGAGAAAGAAAGAAAACAAAGGAATGAAAGAAGGTAGGAAGGGAGGAAGGAAGGAAACAAGGAAACAAGGAAAGATAAGAGGAAAAAAAGACGTTTCCAAAGAGGGCATTTAAGAGTCACACCAACTGGTAAATAGTAAGTTCAATAGACTAATAGATCTATTGGAAACATTTGCATAATGCAATTAGAGACTATTAGAATTGTCCTAGTTTTCAAATTCTGCTTTCTTTGTTAGATATGTACCAAATTACATATTGATCAACACAGGAATAGAGTCTGCATTACTTTTCTTGAGTTGGCTCTTTCACCACAATGAGTTCTCGTCAACTTGTATTTTAACAGACTTTTTCAAAAGAATAAAGAGGTCTTGAATTCTTCTGGTTTAAAAAGGAACCAAAACTGGAGTTGTCCAGCTTCCTTTGCTGATCTGAGTGTTTTTATCTATTTGAGAATAGTACTCAGAATCGTAGCACCTCAAGTTTGGAATATATCATAACTAAAATTTAGTTCACCTCCTATCTCCAATGCTGCAATGTGTATTACCACACAAAAGGCCTTCAGATCCAGGGTGGGTAACTTAAATGACTGCAGCTAGCTGTAATTCTACAAGAGGGGTTGGTGGGGACTACAGCAAACTAGAGAGTGCTTAGCCCTTGTGGAATCTCTTCTGTAGCTTAGGAATTCAGGTCTATTCCTGACAAATCTTCCTGTTTTCCAGAAGAAGCTAGAATTTTATAAGGAATTATATGACTTGTTAAAACAAATTCAAAAATATTATTAAAATTCTTCTGTGTGCCAAGCATTGCTCTTGGTTCTAATGATACAGAAATGACCAAAACATGGTCTATATCCTCAAGGAGCTCAGATTATTGTTTAATAAGAATGTAATGAAGAAAGTAAAGCCATTCAATGTGTGCTAACATAGAGATAGATGTAAAGTATTAAAGGAGAACATGAGAATTTGGATGACTTTTTCAGGTTTGGGAAAGGGTAGACTTTGTTCCAGGAAGTGACTTCCTGGAGAAGCTGTAACTTTTGAATTATGCCTTAAAAGATAAAAGGGGATGCCTGAGTGGCTCAGTTGGTTAAGCAGCCAACTTTGGCCCAGGTCATGATCTCACGGTTCATGCGTTTGAGCCCCGTATCGCATCAGGCTCTGAGCTGACAGCGCAGAGCCTGCTTGGGTTTCTCTCTCTCTCTCCCTCTCTCTCTCCCTCTCTCTGTGCCCCTCCTCTACTCACACTCTATCCCTCTCTCAAAAATAAATAGACATTAAAGAAAGATTAAAGGATACTTACCTTTGTATAAGCAAAAGGAATAGAGTTATAAATATCTATAGCATGTTTAGTAAAAGATGAGAGGGATGGAGTAGCTGGAAATAAGCAAAGTGAAGTAGGTAGTACTACTACTAGGTTGGAGATAGATTTATACTCCAAGGGAAGGGATTTGTTCTCTGTCCTGGTAGAATGGGAAACATACAATGACTGTAGCCAAAGTTATTATTTTTTGTGTTAGTAGTAGTATTAGCATTTTATTTGAGAAAATAACATAATGGAGACTGGGAGCGCAAGTTAAGAATATTAAACTGGAATCATGAAGTCATGAAACCAGTTGAGAGACTGGGAAGATCTGAATTCAGGTAATGTATGTAAGGACAGAGTAAGGAAGACTGTATCTAACAGGCAAAGGAGAAGAAGTCAAATTAGGTGGGAGACTGATGGACTACTATAGAGGCCAAAGTCAGGCAGCCCCCAAATGGGCCACTTGGCATACAGTTTGTACCCAGATGAAAACAATCGAGGCACAAAAGACCAGAAAGAAACTTTGGCCTCACCCTCACTTTCCACTACCTAAAATAATTTAGATAGAGGACCTGCTCCAGGAAGAGAGCTATAACCATACATCACTGCATTAGAATATAAACTAGACATGGTAGAGAAGGAGGAACCTAGAAAAACCTATTGGATCAAAGTCCTCTCTATGTCCAATTGGTTCTGAATGTCCCAGAAAACATTTGTTCACCAAAATTTAATCTTTTTCATTTTTCTGTGAATTACATTCCTTCCCTTTAAAGTCTCAGACCCTTACTTCCTTCTCCTTAGTTCAGGATGACATGTATACCTAATTTTGCCTGGCTGACTTTGGGAGCTCATGTCTATGTAGATTCCTTACATCTAAAAAATTAAATTTGGTTTTCTCCTGTTAATCTGTCTCATGTCAATGGGATTGTTAGTCCAGCTATAAGAACTTTGTATAGTAGAGTAAAATTATTTCCTCCCCTACAGTGGGGATGCTGGCAACAAGTTAGAAAAGGAAGAGGAGAAATTCAGGAAGGGAGGAGAGCAGAAAAATGATGGGGAGAGGACAATAATACCATTAAAATGCTATCTTTGAATTTTACATTAGACTTTTTTTCACAACTTTCACTCATTTGTCCTCCTCTTTGAATTTGTTTTTAAATTAGCATCACTTCTATGAAATATCTCTCCATTTTGTTATGTATCCTCTTCATCCCGATATTCCACCCTAAGGTTTCTTGATTATGTATGGGCAGCCCAGTTTGGGGACATCAAGTTTATTCACAAAATGGGTATTGACCAGTTCAGTGTGATGAGTCTTCTCTTATTGGGGTCTGTAAAAGTAATCCTGGAGAAAGCCATTTTCTAGTAGAATGATTTAGGGCAACGTTCTAAAGTTGTCATCTCAGTTGCTTAATTATAAAGTAGAAATAATAAAGATAGCCCTTATTTCAATATTAGCCTTCATTTCAAGATGTTGTAAAATCCTAAGACATTATTACAAGTAAAGAACTTACTACTGAGAACATGGAAAGCGCTAGATGAATGTCAATTTGTATTGTTGTCATATTTAGTGAATCGAATTTAGATCATAAACTAATGTAGGCACTAAATTAGAATTTTGAAGATACCACAGTCTCTTCTGAAATTAGGGAGGAGAAGGAGAAGCTCCAAATGCCAAAGATGTCCAGATGGCCTGGACATCTTTGCTAAGGGAGCTACATGCTGATGAATATCTTCATTCATTCATTCATTCATTCATTACCATGTTCATTTTTCAGTCACTTATCTCTTCATCTATCCATTGATTTGCTTATTCAAAAAAGTTGTTGCAGGTCTACTATTTACCAGGCATTGAGCTAAATATTAAGAACCCCCAGAAGACGTAAGCTCATTGAAAACATAAATAAATTAGTGACTATAATGATAACATGGTAAGCAGTACATGGAGACCCCCCAAATCAAAGAAAAAAATCATTCATAGCACAAAGGAGTAAGTTGTTTTTCCTGAAGACAGAAATCATTTGAATTACATCTTAAGAGGGAAAATTTGTCAGGCAAAAAAAAAAGTGGGGAGGTAAAGTATTTAAGACCAGGAGATCTGTCTGTGCAGAGTCACAGAGGCACCAAAGACCAAAGTGCTTAAGAGGAGTAACCTCTAGGTAGGTGAGAGGGGAACACAAAGAGGTTGGAGGAGCTTGTAAGAGATGTAGCTAGAAATCCAGGAGCTTTGAATCCAATGCTAAGGGGATTGATTTCTTTCCTGTGGCCACTGGGGGAACCCTGGAGGTATGTGAGTGACACACTGAGACTTGCATTTTTATAAAAATTTCCCTGGTGGCAGTGTGGAT
Source organism: Panthera uncia (assembly GCF_023721935.1). Lineage (NCBI taxonomy): Eukaryota > Metazoa > Chordata > Mammalia > Carnivora > Felidae > Panthera > Panthera uncia. Next base: position 58,851,160 of record NW_026057585.1, read on the forward strand.
AATAAGGAAGGAGGACAGGTTAGTGGCAGTTCTTCGGTATCTCCAGCGTCCCAAGGAAACTAGCAAGTTATCATTTACAGGCTATGTTTGTTGAGCCGGTGCAAAACTGAAGGAAATTCCTAACTCCATTCTACCTTTCCTCCAAATCTTTAAAATTATGTAAGTCTGTATTATCTTAGGTCTTGAGATGTTAATGACTTAACTAATTGTCAAAACTGGCAATTACAACGACTGATACCTTATCATTTCTTACAATGAGCAATGCTAATTAAAATTGATTGTGCGAGAGCTTTAGCAGCAATTGTCCCCCCCCCCCTTTTTTTTTTGTTTAAAACATGAGCTTACTGTGCTGATTTGGTGAACTTCACACAAGGCAGGCTTATTATCCTGGTGTTTACTTCCTAGTTCTGCTTGTGAACCGTATTAGCAACAATTATGAAATGTCAGAGAAATGGTAGAAATAACTGAATTCGTGCCATAAGAAAGATTCCAGATTTTGATTCATTCATTCATTCAAGTGCTAGAACCTGTATTGGACATCTTCATATGCTAGGAACCATGCTAGACATAGAGGAAGCAAATGAACAAGTAAGTTGAGGGATTTGCAGCCCAGTGAGAAAGACAGCCTCATTACAGGATAATCACCTATGGTATGTAAATACTACAGTTGGCAGATGTTAGTTCTGCCAGTGAAGAATAGTGGCACATTTCACACAGAAGGTGACTTTTTATTGAGGGATTCAAAATGCGAGCAGGGACTTCTTCAACTTTTATTATTATTATTTGTATATACCACATGGATTTGTAAGACTTTATAAAGTATCTCAAAAGAAGACATGTAATACCATGATGATAAACTAGCCAGAGAATTCAGGATTCAAGACCAGAAATTGTGCCCTGGAAAATCTAGGCTGAAAAGAAAGAAAAGGCATGCCAGTCAGTTATCATAAAGTATATAAACACCTAAAGAAGGTAAAAAGAAGCAATAACCTTGTAGGGGAGGAATTTTTTTTTTTTTCTTTCTCCCCTTCTGGGTTCTTTGGCTAATCTAATAATTAACTTAACATAAGACAGATTAACAAGAGGAAAACAAATTTAATTACAGTATGTAAGTACATCCCAACAGTCAGGTAATTGAGGTTTATATGATATCCTGAGGTAAGAAGAAAGGGGTAGGGGTCTGGGATTTCAAAGGAGAGGAAAACAGTGCACAGGAAGGTGGGAAGAGCAAATGTTTTATAAACAAATGTTTGCCATGTCCTTTGAAGAAGTCTTTTTAATATAAAAAGTGTTATCACCTGAGGTAATAGTTCTCTTTCTGCTACAGGCTCCTTATCTAAATTCTTTTAGGAAGTTAAGGAGGATGTTAAATGTTTTTCTTAAATCTGTTAGGTCTTGATTTTCTTCAGCTTGAAATGATCCTCAGGCCAAACTGGCACATTCTGGAGCGGCCTACTCTGAACCCCATTAACGTGTTCTAAGAAGGATGAAAAGATCATGCTCAAGTGCAGGTTGCCTGGAGGACAGTGACAGACAGGCAAGAGTTCTGGCTAAACAGTTCACTTAGACAAACACCAGTTGAGCATTGTGAGGGTACTCCGCCCAGAGCCCACCTTTAGGGCTGAACCATGCATAGTCCCCCAGGTTCTGGGAATGTCATAGTTGAGTCCCTCTTTAGGTACTTCCCTTGGCACAAGGGAATTGTTTTGCCCAGTGTTAATTCTCTGCCCTAAGAAGTAGCCTGTATTCAATAACTGGTTGATGAGGGTGGGGCACAATGGCCCAACCCCTTTTCAGGATTTGAGACAATTATGAAGAGTCATCCCAACCCCAGAGCTCCTTGTAGGGTCAGCTGAGGTTTCTCTTGCAATGCATCACAGTTAAACGTGTCCCTCTGTACCCTCCTACTTGCCATTTCTGTTATAGATATGGTTTCAGAGAGAAATCCTTGTTAGAGCCCCTGCTTGTAGACATCTGGGGTCTTAAGTCCGTTCTCTGGAGAACCAGGTTTAAAACAGTCATCCACTATGTGCCCAGTTGGGCGGTGGGCCGGGGCAGGGAGTAGATTCAACAATGCAACAAATAAGAACTCTGACCTCAAATGATTTACAGTTTGGATGGAAGTTAGGGCTTCGCAAGACAATGCAGAGCCTTGGAAAACAGTTGAGCCTATGAAATACAGAACAGAAGAATGGGGAGGGGAAAAAAAGATTTCTGAGTATATAGTCTAAAATTGTGCTCACAGAATAAATAGTTCTTGGGAATAAGAACTATAAATTCAATGTCTCTATAAATTCAAGTATCTTTAGAGTTAAAGAATGTAGCATTATTAGGGACCATAGGGGGGGAAAATTTCCCTCCTAAGACATTTGGTCATCCAGGCCTCATTTTCCTTTTTAGAGGACACAGATTTATGACCTCCCAAGGCAGCACATTCCAAGTTTTCCTAATTGGAAAGTCCTTCCTTATATTTTTCTGGAAACTTCTCTAGTTCTGTTCTCTGCAATCATATAGACCAAATTGCCCTCTCTTCTTCTGCAAGAGCCTTTTATTTATTTGAAAAGAAAAAACGATACACACATTAAAATTGTTTTTAAAAATTTTTAGGAGATAATGGTAATTTGAGCATTTGCTGTATATTTGTTGGTATTAAGGAATTTTTTTAAGGTATGATAACTGTGTATGCTGAAGTTTAAAAAACAATTTTCATATTGTACTATTATTTTTTGTATTATATTATTTTTATATTTTATATTATATTATTATTGTATTGTATGATTATTATATACATATTACACATACTGAAATATTTAGGGATGCAATAATATGATATGTAGGGTTTGCTTCAAAATCATCTGGAGGGAGAAATGGGTGAGGTTATAGAAGAAACAGGTTTGGCCATGTATATTGTTGATGCTGGATAATGAGGATTCATTACACTTTTCTGATACTTGTAGAAATTCTTAAAATTTTCCAAAATAAACACATTTTAGTATATTTTTATCTTATTAAAATAACACTTGCACATCATTGAAAAAAATCCTAAAGACAGAGAGGCTTATAATGTAAAGCAACAGTCCCTGCATCCCTCCTTCCCATAGCCCCACTCTCCAGAGGTAACTAGTTCTAACTCTGTTATTTTCTTGGGAGGGAATGTCTTTCTGGAGGTACCTCTATGAGCCTAAATAAGCAGTGCCTATGATGGTCTTAAGTGTTGTCTCTATATTGTCTGTGCATTCCTGCAGTGACCAGAGAAGGATTTTGTCCATTTCTTAGACCCACTCCTTCTAGTATACACTACCAGTTCCTTCTTGGGTCAGCCTCTCTTCTCACAGCACAATTCACATCTGTTTATTGTCCCACTATCCATCATAGCCAGTCTACCTCAACTCCCAGTTTTATCAGATGATGCCTTTGCTAAGCTCACCCTTCCACCCACATTTCTCCCCTACATCCAAAATTGATAACATCTGTTTTCTGTCCTGCAATGATGACTAAGCCTTCAGTGAGTTATTGGTAGTTTTATTCCAAACCTAAAAATGAATCATGGAACTTGAATTATCATCATTGTGTAGTAGTGTTCACAGTGGAGACAGTATTTTGTCCAGATTAGACCTCCTTTACTTCAAATTCTATGTCTCAATCCTTGCATCACTCAGAGAAGAAAAACTGAAGCATCAGGTTTAAATGGAATCTCCTTTTGCACTCAACCAATTGCCTTTCTTAGGTACCAACATTTCCCAAGTTCTAGATGATATTATTTAATCTTTTGAACCCCATCACCTCCTCTACCTCTCCTTACATTTGTTTTTTACCTGGTGGCCTCCTTTCTGGGGCCCAGGCATCTAAGCCAATCTGGACTTTCTCATCTTTCAGCTGTCATCCTATGACTTCCTTGAGTCATATATTATGTTATTTGGGTCCCAGATCATTTTCTTTCTTGGCTTACTAACTTATTTTGCAAGAGAGCTTCTCAAGAAAGCCAGATGAACTCCCTGATTCCTTAGCTGTTCTGAGTCTACCTTCAGTTTTAATTAGCTAGGGAAGAATTTTAAAGTAAGTCTCATTTAAAAAATTAGAACTTGGGGCGCCTGGGTGGCGCAGTCGGTTAAGCGTCCGACTTCAGCCAGGTCACGATCTC
>NW_026057585.1:58855310-58973471 GCF_023721935.1 Panthera uncia
GAGATCGTGACCTGGCTGAAGTCGGACGCTTAACCGACTGCGCCACCCAGGCGCCCCTAAGTTTATTTTTTAAAGAGAGAGAGAGAGAGAACATACGTTGGAGAGGGGGAGAGAGAGAGAGAGAGAGAGAGAGAGAGAGAGAGAATGAATATGAATCCCAAACAGGCTCTGCTGTCAGCACAGAGCCCGATGTGGGACCTGAACTCACAAACTGCAAGATCATGATCTGAGCCAAAATCAGGAGTCAGGCGCTTAACCGACTGAGACACTCAGGTACTTTATTGTCTTAATCTACTCTACATTTTCCTTTTCTTGTATTGTTTTATTGGAAGGCATATTTTAATTTCCAAAAGTTCTTATTTTAAGTTTATTTATTTTGAGAGAGAGAGACAGAGAGAGAGAGACAGAGAGAGAGAGAGAGAGAGAGAGAGTGTGTGTGTGTGTGTGTGTGTGTGTGTGTGTGTAATTGGGGGAGGGACAGAAAGGGAAAGGGAGAGAGAATCCCAAGCAGGCTGGCACTATCAGCATAGAGCCCAATGTGAGGCTTGAACTCATGAACTGTAAGATCATGACCTGAGCTGAAATCAAGAGTCAGACACTTAAATGACTGAGCCACCCAGGTGCCCCATTTTTACCTTTTTTTTAAAAGGGTATATTTTGCTTTATGGTTTTGATATCTTCTCAAATATTTTAATGAGATTTTTTAGAACACTGTCTTCTGGTTCCTGAATATTTCTGTGGCTATATATAATGATGGTTCCTTTTATTGTTGTTAGTGTTCCTCAGGTATCTGATCATTCTTGGTTGGCTCCTTCTGTTTCAGAATGAGACATTAGGAAGCCAGTTAAGGGCTCTGAGGAGATGGATGTGGCCAATGGGTGTTGGTGAGATTACCAAGCAAGGGCCTGACTGGGGCAGATGTCTGTCTGCTGGCTATTTAGTGCACTAGGGTACAGGGCTCATTTTTCCATTTATAAGACTCTCATCAATATCCCTGTTTTTCACCTCACATCTCAGTCCACATCTTCTATCACACTGGCTTTTCTAAATATGGAAACTCAGGAATTTAGCAGTGCACCTAGACTGTCTTCATTCATCACTAATCAGCTTCCATCCTCTCTGGTTTTCAGAGACTTTATGAAATCTCTCACCTACTGATGGTTCCCTTTCTATGTTTGACATAGTTTTGTATTTATACCCTTCTTTCTTCTTATTAAGAGGGAAGAGATCAATCCAAGTTTTCTCTTTGCCATCTTGAAACAGATGCCTCTCCATTTATTTGTTTGTTTGTTTGTTTAATAAAGACTCCCATTTACTCCATCTACTTTCCCTCATATCCTCATTGGCCACTTAGAAATCTGTAAACAATAGTGTTATGAATTGAAGTATGTTCCCCTGCCCCACCACAATATGTTGTGAAGTCCTAATCCTCCATACCTCAGAATGTGACCTTATTTGGAAATATGTCTATTGCAGCTGTAATTAGTTAAGATGAGGTCATACTGGAGTAGAGTGGTCTCCTAATCCAATAGCACTGGTGTTCTTATGAGAAAACAGCCTTATGAAGAAACCAGGGAGAATGCCATGTGATGCCAAAGGCAGAGATTAGAGTTATATAGGTGCCAGTCAGTGAACACCAGGGAATGCCTGTAAATCACCAGGAGCCAGCAAGAGGCAAGGAAAGATTCTCTCTTACAAGTTTCAAAGGGATCATGGTCCTGCTGATATCTTGATTTTGGGCTTCCTGCCTCCAGAGTATGAGGTGGTTTCTGTTACAGCAAGCCATCCAGTGTCCTGGTACTTTGTTATGGCAGACCTAGGAAACTAATGTGAGTAGAGACAGACAACAGTTAGGGACTTGACAAGCATTCAATTTAGAGATAAGGAGGTAACTGGTAGAAATACCTCCTCGTCCTGCTCAGAAAAAAATGGTTAAAATGAGTGTGGAAAGTGAGACTGGGGGTAGAAAGGAGGCAGAGGAGTATTGCTTTTCATGATTTCCCATTGCTTTCTGTACCATAACATTGTTTTCACACACCTTCTTACTTCCCTAGGTATTCTCTGGTTTGTCATCTAGTTTGTAAAGATCTGTGGCAGTCAAAATAACAGCAACCCCCACCCAAGATGTCCATGTCCTAGGCCCCAGAACCTGTGAATATGATACCTTACATGGCAAGGGAGAATATTGGTTCAAGATAGAATTAAGGTTGCTAATCAGCTGACTTTAAAATAGTGAGATAATTCTTAGCCCAATGTAATGATAAGAATCCTCAGAAGTGGAAGAGGGAGGCGTGAGTCACAGAGATATGTCAGAAGCAGTTCATTGGAGTGATGGAAGGATGTACTGGCAGAAGGACTCAAGAAGAAAGAGGATGAAAGACACAAGCCACAAAATGTGGATGGCCTCTAGATGCTGGAGGAGACAAGGAAACTGATTCTCCCCTGGAGACCTAGAAAGGAATCAAGCCCTCATGATATGCTCTTAGCCCAATGAGACCTATGTCAGACTTGACCTGAAGAACTGTGAAATACATTTGGGTGGTTTTAACTCACTGAGTTTGTGGTCATTTACTACAACAGCTATAGGAAACTAGTATACCATCCCTTTAAAAATGCAGGCTTAAAGCTAAAGCATAGTACCCCAGTCTGGAACTATCCACTGCTGACACCTGAAATTCTTTTCTTTCCTGTCCTAGACCTTAATCTATATAGCCAACATTTGTTTTTGTAGCTGCCATCAGATGCGATTTTCTCACACTGAATTTGCGGAAAATGGAAGCCCATCAGACTGCAAATGTCCATGGAGAGATGGAACTTACCATATTGCCAATTCCATCATAGCACCCTGGCTAAGGGCATGAGTTAGGAAGGAACTGGGTTCTAATCCCTCACTTAGCCACTTACTAGCTGTGTATCCTTGAGCCGTTTTACCTCTTGAAGCTTCCATTTCTTCATCAGTAAATGTGAGCTAGCAACTGCACCAACCTCATGTGGTTATTGTATTGTCTAAATTAGATGATGTTTTTAAGACACCACAATGCTTGGCCCATGGTGAGTGCACAATAAATAGTATGTTAATCTTGAAAGCGAAGGAGTGGGATAATATTGGGCTTACCCCAGAAACTCTGTGTCTTGTTGTTATTTCCAAAGGCTTAGGTTGAAAATTTTCTGACTCTCCCACTTATTTTTGTATATATGGCAATGTATATGGTGTCCTAGAATACTAACAGGTATGTGTGTGTGCTGAATCCAAAACATGGCTCACAACTTCTGTTAGCATCATATTAGATGAAGAGGTTAAATCAAAACACAAACTTTAACATTATTAATTCAGTGGTTAATGCAAGGCAACCACTCGCTTCTCTCCCTCTTCCAATCCCCTGGCCCTGGCCTAAAGACTATCAATGGTACTCTTGGGATAGTGAAAGATGATGAAGCACCTCCCCTGTGCTTCCACCTGTGACCCCTTCCATAGCTCTTGCTCTGAAGTCTGCAGACCATTCAACAGTTAATAGACATCTTAAGCTATCAGCTACCTACTCATTCTCAAAGTAGTCTCCCTCAACCACCTACAAAACCTGTTCTAATTTCAAGACATAGAGGGAAATCTTTTTTTTTTTTACTTTGTGCTCATTAATTTGTCTCCCCACTTCATCATCCCTTACAAGAATACCTAAAATTAAGAGAAATGGCTATACAGTCTCCTTCAGATCAGACCTAGATTCAAACCCTAACTTTGAAAGTTGTTTGTTTCTGGGCAAATTGCTTAATTTCCCTGTGTTCCATGTTCTTCCTGTCTAAAGTAGGGACACCTGCTTCACACAGGATGAACACTACAGATAATACATGCAAAACAAAGCAAGATGCTTGGCATTGTAAGGCTGAATAATAGTAATAGTAATAAAGTATTATTACTACTTCATTGTTTCTGTTTTCCCTTCAACGATACCCTTTAGCCTCCCTTCAGGCCTTTTCTCCCAGCCTGTCCCCTGAGGTCTCATCTCTAGGGACATTCCTCTCCTATGCTGAGTTATGCCTCTTATGATGTTAAGTGCATAGCTGGTCCCCATAGTTTATATTACATTTGTTTCTGATTCAAGCAAAGAATGTACTTCAATATGGCACCATTTAATACAAGCCTAACCTGCCCCCTACCTGGCAGAGATGATGGGAGCTTATTAAGATAATGTCTTCCTACTACTTACAGCCCCTTGAAAGACATTTACTAAATAAACAGTGGTATTCGATTTTTTGTGTTGTTTGTTTTAGCTCTTAATGCACGCTCTCTGAATTGTATTAATAGGTTCTCTGCAATGCTTCTCACAATATGGGCACTTGTTAAATGCTACTAAATGCAGAGTGGCAGTGGATGTTACTTATTTGTGCCTCTGCTTTGCTCTTGCTCTCCTCCCTCTCCCTTTCTCCTACTCTCTGCTAAACCTGGAACCCCCCTCCTCCTTCTAGGTTCCTAGTCCACTGATTTTCAACCTTGGCTATATATCAGAATCACTAAGAACGCTTTTTAAGACTTGATAACCAGACATTACCCTAGACGACTTAAATAAAAATCTCTGGAATTGAGTTCCAGGCATCAGCGTTTTCTAACGTTTCCTAGCTGATTTCACTGTTTAGCCAAGGCTGACTCATATATCCAACCAGATCCCAATCAGATGACATATGTACAGAAAATTAACATTTAATGTCTTTTTTCTGCTCAGCTGTGAGTTCCTCAAGGGCCAGTATGATCTCTTATCTTTTTGCTCCCAGTCACTAACAGTCCCTGGCAAAGAGTGAATACTCAGTACATATTTCTTTTCTTGGCTGAAAGCATAGCCTTCCTAGCTCAAAGGATTTCCCCCATGCTCTGGTTTCTGTAACAGTGGACGTGAGTACCTCTTATTCATTCTAATTGTCTATCATTTTGGTTGTTCAGATTCTCTCAGGTCAAAACAAAACAAAACAAAACATTTTTTGTACTGTTTAGCAGGGAAAACACATCATTACCATGTGGTAAGGACTGCTGTCCTCTAGGAGTGTGCCAGGTACTATGGCTGCAGTCCAGAGGAAGGCTCGGGAGGTCGGGATGTGGGTTAGAAAGAGTACCGGCCTTCCAATCACACAAACCCAGGGCCAGATCTCCACTGTATGCCTACGGGCACATTCTTTCACCTCTCCGAGCTCTAGTCTCCTCTTTGTGGAAGAAGGGAAATGATGCCTATTCTGGAGTTTAGGGTCACTAAAGGACATAATGTAGGAAAAGAGACACAGGGACCATCTTTGTCTGCTTGGGCTGCCATAACAAAATACCACAGACTGCGTGGCTTAAACAACAGATTTTTTCCTCACAGTTCTGGAAACTGGAAGTCCAGTAGCAAGCTGTCAACAAGGTTGCATTCTGGTGACCGCCCCTTTCCTGGCTTGCTGATGGCCGCCTTCTCACTGTGTCTCACATGGAGCTCTCCGGTGACTCTTGGAAGGCCACTAATTCTTCTTATGACCCCCTTTAATCTTTGTTATCTTCTTGTAGTTCCTGTAGCAGTCACACTGGGGGGCTAGGGCTCCAATATATGAATTTTAGGGGTCACAGTTCAGGCCATGGTACTGACAGAGAGAGATACAAAGAATATTAGTATTACTGAACTCATATTCTTTGTATCTCTCTCTGTATCTATCAAGTTCCCTTGAGAGAATCAGAAAAACATCAAGGGAGAGAGATCACAACTAGATCTTGTGGGTTGAGTGGGGATGTCTTAGGCAAACAAAGGCATTTCAAGCAGAGCAAACAGCAATTCAAGTCTGTTAAAAGACATGGCATATTTGGGGATCAGTTCTCACTGATTTTTCTCACCACTTTTCACCAGAAATTGGAGTGGATAAGAGTAAGGTTCATGGTAGAAAATATAAGAGATGTGGTTTGGGGCATATCATTCATAATAGTAAAGGCCACCAAGCTGAGGACTTAGGAATTTTTCATTGGCATAAAGGATTACTATGCCAGTAGCTTTTTTTTTTTTCCAGATACCTCTTTGTTTCCCATTGAGCTGGTTGGATTCTTGAGGACAAGGACCTTGCCAAATGTTTCCCTGTAATCCACCCCTGAGCCTAGGATAATTCCTTAAAAATGTAGCAGGAATGAATTGCTCCAAAACTTTGGCATATAAAAGCTATCACCTTTTTCATTTGTTCAATTTGAAATAAAGCCACCCTGCTTCCTCTAGGTGGTATGAAAGCCAGCATTACTCTCTTGGGATCCCATCACCCCTATCTGTTCCCCGACTGCCCAAGAACCCTGGCTATTAAATGTGGCCAATAGAAGGTCTTCTCTCCCTAAAAGGTAAGGGCCCCCTTGTCTGCCTGTTGGAGCAGGTTTTCCTGATTGCCTTGTGGGTGGTCTTCAGCATGGTTAACAGCTCTACTACTCCTTTATCATATGTCCACACTGCTTCTCCCTGCTCTAACAGTATCTCCCTGGCTCTTATGCTGTATTCACTGGATTGTCTTAATGCAAACTCCACTCCACTCTTCAAATGCCTATTCCACCCTGGATGCCTGAGTGGTAACCCTGGCTCCACTTCTTACTTAGCCCTTTGTGCTCAGAATTATTACTTCCTAAAGCCATGGTCTCCACCTCTGGGTGCTACTCTACTACTGGCTTGGCTGTCTGTCTCTTGCAGCTCCAAATTTCTCTCTCCCTCCCCTTGAGTCTTGAGATATTTTTGTGAATAATCTTCAAAACACAAAGCTTTTGTTTCTCCCCTTCCCTTGGGCAATATGAATTAATTGCCTTGACGGGCCTGACCTCTGAAACACAAATGCCTGTTTAAAATAAAAGGCTGATTATTACATAATGAACTATATTCAGTTTACTAAATAGTTAACTTAAACATAAATATATGTATACATTTATGCTGAATAGATGTATAATTTATGCTAATGATAATTACAAATAATACAAAAGCATAACTGGTATTCATTACCAGTGCTTCATTCTGCTTCTGCTTAAGAGCCATATACTGACAATTTGACAGGCCGCTGGTACTATGCTGGGCACTGAGGACACAGAGATGGCTATGGTATCATCTTTGTCCTCAAAGAGATTCGAGTTTAGTGGGGGAGTAAGATGTATCAAATTAGCTAATGTATTATGAAAGCCCTCATTAAGAAATGATTAGGCTGGGGCACCTGGGTGGCTCAGTGGGTTAAGTGCCCAACGGTTGATCTCAGTTCCGGTCTTGATCTCAGGGTTCTGCATACAAGCCCCACGTCGGCCTACTTGAAAAAAAAAAAAAAAAAAAAAAAAAAGATTGGGCCGACACTGTTGTTTTATCGTGACTCTGAAGACGTTCCTTGTTTGCTGTGCTGTGCCTGGTATTCACTTGGTCCGTGTCTACATTGGCCTTCATTTCCTTAGTCACTTCCTTGTGAGGTATATTATTTAGGCTTGGCTATGCTATGCTGCTGAAACTAAGTAACTCCCAAATCTCTGGATGGGAGATGGACATAGCAAAGTTTTGTTTTTCTTACAGCGACTAACCCTAATGTGATCAGGGAACATAGCTGCTCCATGTGGCCACTTAGGGATCCAGGCTGTCTGAGCATCTTACTTCCTATAGGGAGAGGGTGGTGCCACCATCGCAGCATGCATTGCAATGGAAAGGTGCAGCAGTTTTTAACCATTGCTACGCAGAAATAACACACATCATTTTTGTCACAGGCCATTAGCCAAAAGTTGTAACAGGACCCCAAACTAACAACAAGAAAGGCTGGAAAATGTAGGGGAGCCTATGGATTATTAGATGATTGCTGCTGTTGCTGCCACCAGAGTAGTTATTTGAGAGCATGAGCTTTGAAGAATTTGAATCTTGACCCTGTTAGTTACTTTTGGAGTCCCCAAGGGGGAGGGCACATAAATAGCAACCTTCTTCTCTGCTGAGTTCTGAGCTTAAGTGTGTGTGTGTGTGTGTGTGTGTGTGTGTGTGTGTATGTGAAATAGGTGATGGGATTAAGGAGTACACTTGTGATGAGCACTCAGTGTTGTATGGAAGTATTGAATCACTATATTGTACACCTGAAACTAATATTATACTACATGCTAACTATAATTGAAATAAAAACTAAAATAAGGAATATATATGGAGGCCAAAATATCATCCATATTAATGGTCAAAGACAGGTTGTAGGATGTGGCTTTATTCTACTAGTCAAGCAGACCCCCTGGTGGAATCCCAGAATTAGGTTGACCTCTGGACCAGGTATGGCATGGTGGAACAGTAGAGAACTCATGTCTTCTGCAAGACAGATGACTCCTAAAAGAGGAGGAAGAAAGTGGGGATGAGCAGAGCACGACTAGTTACACTTCAACTACTTACCTATTAGGTAGGATATCTCACCTCTCTGGGAATAGATTAAGTCAAGAAGCTAGAAGAAACACTAGTGAAGCTCCCAAAGAAAACTCAAAGTAAGGGAAAAGAGTTTTGTTTCGTTTCGTTTTGTTTTGTTTTGTTTTTTATAACTCTTACTAGTTGTGACATTTGAGTCAGTCACTCAGCCTCTCTGGTCACCAATTTGCTCATCTATAAAATGCAGATGATAGTATCTCACAATATCTCTTCTTGGGTCTTTTACAACTGCTAGAAATTAGGAGATGTGCTAGACTGGTAATGGGGAAGAGTTCTTCAAATGTCTTCTATAAAATGCTCATAAATACTTGAGATAGAATTACTTACAAGTTTATAGAAACCAGATGGTTTTAAACACATCCCCCACCCCCAAAACACACATAATTTGAAAAATCTTCTTGGCTGTTTCTTTCCAAACACTTGCCCACTCAACAAGCATTTCCTCAACAATCCTGTAGGGTTGTTCTTGTTCCTAACAGTAAATGTCTGAAGCCACCCTTTTCTAGCAAAAGCAAAAGCTACCCAGTTAATGTCTCTCTCTGAAGGTTTCTCTTTTAACTCTTTTGTGACTATTGCCATTGAGGGTTTGAGTGGCTTTGTAGAATGGAAAATACCCAAATCAAAATAGTCATTTTCAGAAAAGTGAGCCTTCCATTTTCCTAGTGAAATACTAATTATTCTATGACCCAGAGAGTCCAAGGTTGAGGCTTCTTAGATAAGAAATTACTTTTTTCACATCTAAAAGATATTTAAAAGTAGAAATGCTTTAAATGAAAGTATTAAATTATACAATTACATGTGTAGACTGTGCCATTGAGGGAGTTATTTTCATGGTGTAGGCTGAATCCAGCATAAAAATATTTACTGCTCTGAAATGTCAATATAAAATAATCAGAATCTAAAATTAAATATTTACTGTATAATCAGCCTGCATTCATCCATCTACAATGTTCCATGAAAAACACTGATTACACTGAATTTGACCACCTGGATTTTCCTAATATTTTCAGGCTTAAGAAAAAAACTGCCAAAGTCTCACTCACAGGCATTTTCAAACAACTTTTCAAGGGAAATCTTTTGGAACAGGGAATTATGCAATGATGACTTAAGGAAGTTCCAGATAACACACACACACACACACACACACACACACACCAGAAGATGAACCTCTCTGCTGATTTTCCTTCATCACATATCTTAGGTTCAGTTGCAATTCAGCAAGTCAATAAATCTTCACAGATATTCACCAATTCTGTGATAAAACTGTGCCACGCAGTAGGGATAAAAATGTGGTCTGGAGCACCTGGGTGGCTCAGTTGGTTGAGCTTCCGACTTTGGCTCAGGTCATGATCTCACACTCCATGAGTTCAAGCCCCACATCGGGCTCTGTGCTGACAGCTTGGAGCCTGCTTTGGATTGTGTCTCCCTCTGTCTCTGCCCTTCCCCTATTCATGCTCTGTCTCTCTGTTTCTCAAAAATAAATAAATGTTTAAAAAAAATTTTTTTAAATGTGGTCTGTGTTCTTGGGGCACTCAGCATCAAATGTGAGAGACAGATTACTAAGTAGCCAGTTATAATGCACTGTGATAAATCCTACATTAAGCATAAGCCCAGTGGCATCAGGTAAGAAGGGTCCTGAAGAGAATCATCAAACCTACTCTATTATTTCAGAATGAAGCCAAAGGCAATATTATTTACTTTATGAATGTCCATGCAATTGGAAGAACCAAACTCAATTTTAACTCATTGTAAAGACCACATTTTCAACATTCATTCTGAAGATTAACATGGAATCTGCCAATTTAGTGATGTGGATTGAAATTGACTCTAGGGGACAATCTTCTGAAAGTGCCAGAAAGGTCAAAACATGACCCAAAAAGTTCTAGACTAGGCAGGAAGTAGGGGTTTAATTTGTTTGATCTTAGGTTAAAGATAAGTGCTTTCTGGAGCACCTGGGGTGGCTCAGTTGAATGTCTGACTCTTGATTTTGGCTCAGGTCATGATCTCATGGTTTATGAGTTGAGCCCCACATTGGGCTCTGAATTGACACTATGGAGCCTGCTTGGGATTCGGTCTCTCCTTCTCTCTCTGCCCCTCCCCCACTCACTTTCTCTTTCTCTCTTTCTCTCTCCCTCCCTCCCTCTCTCAAAATAAATATATTTTTTTAACTAAGCGTTTTGTCCTAGCTACTGTTTTACTATCTGAAAATAAGCTGGACCTGTTGATCTCTTAGGTTCTTTCTACCTCTGAATACATATGATAACTACAAATCATTCCTGTTAAAAAAAAAAAAAAATTAAAACATCCTAGAGATGCCTCATCAGAGAATGACATTAGCCTAATTCAAGTTACAAATTTCCTTTGCTTATTCAATAATTGATGAGACTACATAACAGTTCAAGAGCATGGACTTGGGTGTCCATCAGAACTGGGTTTGAGTCCAAGCTTTGTCACTTTCCTGGTTATGAAGCCATGAGCAATTTATTTAATTTTTCTGGGCCTTTTATATGTAAAATGAGGAAGTTAAAGCTTATCTGAGATGGGACTTATGGGATTAAATAAGATAATGAATGCAAGAGCTTAACTAGTGCCTCACACAAAAAAGGCTCTCAATTAACAGAATCTTTAATTTTTTTAATGTTTATTTTATTTCTGAGGGGGAGAGAGAGAGCATGAGCAGGGGAGGGGCAGAGAGAGAGGGAGACACAGAATTGGAAGAAGGCTTCAGGCTCTGAGCAGTCAGCACAGAGCCTGACGCAGGGCTCAAACTCACAAACTGTGGGATAACAGCTGAGCCAAAGTCAGACACTTAACCGACTGAGCCGCCTAAGGACCCCCAACAATATTATTTTTAATGAGTTTAGCTGTGAAGTTCACACTGTCCACAGTGCTGAAGAAAAACCTTGTCCCTGCTTATACTCTGGAAAGAAAGATGTGTGAAATCATCATGCCTAGTACAGAAGAAAAATATATAAGAGAGGCATGAACAAAGTATATCACAGAACAAGAAGAGTGATATTGACTTAGAGCGTGAGAGAGGGGTAGAATCTAGAAAAGGCTACACAGAAGAAGTAATATGTCAATTGGATCTATACATGAGATCAGCAAGGCAGCCTGGGGTCATTTTGTGAAAAGTCACATGAAGGAATTTGAACTTCCAGTAAATGAGAACCCATCAAAAGTTGATTTACCGCATATTCATTTTTAATTATTTTGACTTCAGATTTCTTTACTCAGTCTGAATCCGTAGTATTCTGTTGCTCCATTCGTCTAAATCAGGAGTGGACAAACAGCTTGAAGACCAAATCTGGTATGTGGCTCAAGCTTAGAGTGCTTTTAATGTTTTTTAAATTTTTTTTTTAATTTTAACTCTAATATAGTTAACATACAGTGTTATATTAGGTTCAGGTGGATAATATAGTGATTCAACAATTCTGTACTCAGTGCTCATCATGCTAAGCGTGCTCTTTAATCCCTAACACTGATTTCACCCATCCCCCACACACCTCCCCTCTGGAAACCGTCCGTTTGTTCTCTAAGGTTAACAGTCTTTTTCTTGGTTTGCCTCTCTCCTTTTCCTTTGTATGTTAGCTTTGTTTCTTAAATTCCACATATGCATGAAATCATGTGGGATTTGTCTTTCTCTGACTGACTTATTTCACTTAGCATCATGGTAGTAGTAGTTCCATCCATGTCATTGCAAATGGCAAGATTTCATCCTTTTTATAGTTGAATAATATTCCATTGTGTGTGTATGTGTGTGTGTACATACATACCACATCTATCTCTCTCTATATATATACATAGGTGTATATTTATCCATTCATCTATCTATGGACACTTGGGCTGCTTCCATAATTTGGCTATTGTAAATAAAACTGCCATAAACAGGGTGCATATATTTTTTTGAGTCAGTGTTTCTGTATTCTTTGGGTAAATACCCAGTAGTGTGATTATTAGCTTGTAGGATAGTTCTATTTTTAACTTTTTGAAGAAACACCGTACTGTTTTCTACAGTGGCTGTACCAGTTTGCATTCCCACCAACAGTGCACAAGGGTTCCTTTTTGTCTACAACCTCTCTAACACCTGTTATTTCTTGTGTTTATTTTAGCCATTCTGACAGCTATAAGGTGATGTTGCATTATAGTTTTGATTTGCATTTCCCTGATGATGAGTGATGTTGAGCATTTTTTCATCTGTCTTTTGGTCATCTGTATGTCTTCTTTGGAGGAATATCTGTTCATGTCTTCTGCCCATTTTTAATTGCATTATTTCTTTTTTGGGTATTGAGTTGTATCAGTTCTTTCTATATTTTTGGGTACTCACCTTTTATCAGATATGTCATTTTCAAATATCCTCCTTCACTCAGTAGGTTGCTTTTTAGTTTTGTTGATTGTTTCCTTCACTGTGCAGAAGCATTTTATTATGATGTAGTCCCAGTAGTTTATTTTTGCTTTTATTTCCCTTGCCTTAGGAAGCATATCTAGAAAACTGTTGCTACAGTCAAAGTCAGAGAAATTCCTGCCTGTGTTCTTTTCTAGGATTTAATGGTTTCAGGTCTCACATTTAAGTCTTTAATCCATTTTGAGTTTATTTTTGTGTATGGTATAAGAATGGTCCAGTTTCATTCTTTTGCATACAGCTGTCCAGTTTTCCCAGAACCGTTTGTTGAAGAGACTGCCTTTTTCCCATTGCATATTCTTGCCTCTTTTGTGAAAAATTAATTGATTATAGGGGTGCCTGAGTGGATCAGTCACTTGGGCATCTGACTTCGACTCAGGTCATGGTATCACGGTTTGTGAGCTCGAGCCCCATGTTGGGCTCTGTGTTGGCAGCTCCGAGCCTGGAGCCTGCTTCGGATTCTGTGTGTCCCTGCTCACACTCTGTCTCTGTCTCTATCAAAAATAAATAAACATGAAAAGATTTTTTTTTCATTACTTGACTATATAATTGTGGGGTTTGTTTTTTGGACTTTCTATCCTGCTCCGTTGATCTACGTGTCTATTTTTATGCCAGGACCATCCTGTTTTGATTCCTACAGGTTTGTAGTGTAAGTTGAAATTTAAAATTGTGATACCTTTAGTTTTGTTTTTCTTTTTCAAGATTATTTTGGCTATTCAGGGTCCTTTGTGGTCCTGTACAAATTTTAGTATTTTTGGTCTAGTTCTATGAAAAATGCTTGGGTAGGAATCGCATTAAATGTGTAGAATCACTTTTGGTAGTATGGTCGTTTTAGTAATATTTGTTCTTCCAATCCATAAGCTTGGAATATCTTTCTATTTGTTTGTGTTGTGGTTTTAACACTTTTAAATGGTTAATGTGAGTAACTACATAATATGCTTGATTTTGCCCCTTGGCCAAAAAGCATAAAATATTATCTGACCCTTTAATAAAATTTTTGCTGACCACTGGCCTAAATGACTAATATTAAACACATAATGGGGTTTTTTTTTGTCAAAAGGCCACAATGTCTATAAACTTTATAAATATTTTCTTTGTGCCTCACATGTGTCTAGAATTATCTTTCTTCCTGAAAACATTCTTTCATACCCAGCCTATCTTTTGCATTGTACAACAGGTTCAGGATTCAGTGATGAGCTTTGCTTTCCTGTATCCTTTGCCTTCTTAGCTATACTTTATATTTTCTCTTGGATCTTATAATAATTAAACAATGGGAGTTTTATGCCGTTCTACCTTTTCTTTATCTTTCCAGAAGATACCCAATAGTTCTACTGGTACTGGTACTTCTGTTTTCTTGGCCTGAAAATAAGAATTTCGCTCTTTTCTAAGTGACCTATGTTGCAATTTTGTGTGGGATCCACATTAGCTGGACTATAGGTGATTGACCCATACATATGCAAAAGAGACATCAAACAATGGTGACTTAAAGTAGAGTGTATTTCTCTATCTCATATAATAGTCCTGGAGTAGTTGGCTACAGCTGGGATGGGGGCTCTGCTCCATAAGGGTTTGCAGGGATCTGGGCCCTTTCTATATTGTTTCCCATTCTTAAACAGGTTTCCCTTTTATGAGTGGTGTGAGATGACTCACTACCACATTATATTCCAAACACTTGAATCAAAGATGAGGAGAACATATTACCTCCCTTGCAATATTGTTGTAAAATGATAGATATGTAATGCACCTGAGCAAATGCTACAGCTACCTGTTATTACTAATAAATAGGTAATTGCAAAGGTTCTGATGAAGTGCCAGTTATTTAAACCTGTGCTGAAGAAAAATAATTTCAGTGGAGTTGAATAGTGAATTAAATTTAAAGTTGCATTTTTGATCTTCTCCTTTGTTCTGGGAATATGATGGCTATTATAATGAGTGTACTAGTATTGGTTACATTTGAGAGGAATTTTATTGTTTTTTGTTATGAGCCAAAGATTGTCTAAAGGACTTCAATTCTAGTAAATTCTGAATTCATGCATAACTCAGCAGCAAATTCTTCGAATCCCTGTACCTTTTTTCAGACTTTTTGCCTGTAGCCAAATCCTATTAGATGTATTTCCATGTCATGTTGTGCTTAAATAATGTGGCAGGACAGAGCCTTTACTTAGAAAATGACACCCTTCCTCCGAGGAGGCTTCTATCACAATCATCTCATACAGAAATCATATCTTGTATTCTGCCTCTGTGGAAATGGGCGATGTTGTTAAAAATTTATTTTTGCTGCAAGAAAATCTGATTCTTGGTTTATTGTGTCAAACAGCTGCTAGTATATAGTCTGGGCAGCTGTCCAGCTGTGAGGTTCACATAAATTAATTTAACCCTTGGGTATATTGTGAGGCCAATTAGAATAGTGCCCCCCCACCAGGTGCAGCAGGAAATTAAGAACACTTTTCATCAGGGAGATCCAGATGATTTGATGACGCCCAAAGTTCTATATGGAGTATTTTCCAAATATCAAGGCAAATAATCATGTAAGATATGTTTATGACAGCTTGAATCCATATTCATATGTAAATATACACACATACATATATATATATGCATATATATATATATATACATATATAAACAAATGGTGTGAAGGAAAATCATAATACTTAGGCACATATCACTTTACAGAATGTAATGTATATTTTCAGGAATAATCCAAGGTATTTGAATAAAATTGCATTGAATTCTGCCAATCAAAAATACTCCCTTTTCTTTCTTCTCATCTCCTTTCTTAGAACTAATTCTACTGAGACAGTGTTGGATTGGCTAAGTGTTATGCTTTTACTCCTTTAAAAGCAAAAATATAAAATAAAATTATGTGGACCTTTAATGTGCCTCCTGTGGTCCTTGGTCCCTGGCTTGAGAAACTTGAATTAAAGGTTCAGCACTGTCATCCCTATAGGTAATTACTAGAATAGTCACAAAAGCTGGCTTAGAAATCTCATAGCTTTGCCCATTTGCAAAGTATTCAACCATATGATTTATAATATGCATATGTCAATGTTTAGAATTATAATAGTATAAAAGGAAAATTGTAAATTATCATATAGAGTTCTCAAACACCAAATAATAGGGCCATAACACTCTCCAGGGATCTTCACACATGGAGTTTTGAGAAGCACTGAATCAAATCCAATTTTGAAACTGCTTATTTTAAGGTTAAATGGACCCTTTCTAGGATCTACAGATTCTCCTCTTAAGTCTTACATGCTATTTCACTTGATACAGGTTTATTAAGAGGCAATATCATATGATGGTTCAGAGCCTGGGCTTTGGGGTCAGTTTGAAAGGCTCAAGTCCGAGTGTGGCCCTGTCCTTTGCTTTGGGAATGTTTGGCCACCATGTCTCCTGTCAACTTTCCCTCTCAGTATTTATTTAATCTATTTATAATTCTCTTTTAGAGCCTATCTCAACACACATGTCAAAATGAAACCTTTCCTCAATGCACAGATAAGAACTGGTCCCTGTTTTATATACTGGTACTCTCTGTTTAATAATAGCAACAGAAACAGGTGTTCCTGGATGACTCAGTTGGTTAAGCTTCTGACTTTCGATTTAGGTTCAGGTCATGGCCTCACAGTTCATGGGATCGACTCCTATATCATCGGGCTGCACACTGACAACGTGGGCCTGCTTGGGATCGATCTCTCTCTCTCTCTCTCTCTCTCTCTCTCTCTACGTCACTCTGGCCCTCCCCTGCTCGCATGTGTAGCACTCTCTCTTTCTCAAAGTAAATTAATAAAACTTTAGAAAAATAATAACAACAGCAACAAGAATACAATAATGGCAAGCAATACTGAGCAGCTATAATGTACCAGGCACTATATACGATGTGCTTTACCTGCGTTGCCTCATTTAAACCTCACAACACCTCTGGGAGGTAGGTGTATCATTATTGTCCTCTTACAGATGAAGAAACTAGATAAAATAAAAAGTATACTAAAAATATAATGCAAGCCACATGTAATTTTGAATTGTCTAGTACCCACATTCAAAGAGTATAAAGAAGGTTGCCTGGGTGGCTCAGTCAGTTGACTGCCCAACTCTTGATTTCGGCTCAGGTCATGATCCCAGGGTTATGAGATTGAGCCCCAGGTTAGGATTCTCTCTCTCTACTTCTGCCCCTCTCTTCTGCTTACACACACACTCTAAAAAAAGTTTTAAAATTTTAAAAAAAGAAAAACAAAATAAAACGAATATTTTAAGAAGTAAAAATAGTTTAAGCAATATCTTATGCAGTGCAGTGGTTAAAGTGAAATGCCCTATGGACGTGGTAAAGTTGAGTTTAGTGGAAAATTATTTCACACTGCTTCCATTTTAAAATTTTAATCAAAGTGAAAATTTCAACATTCAGTTCCTGAGTCACACTAGCCGTATTGCAAGTGCTCAATAATCTCACTTTGCTAGTGGCTACCACGTTGATAGTGTAAGCCTAGGTTCTGAGTAACTTGCCATAGGTCTTTTACTCAGTAAAAGACTTCACTCAGTAAATATTTACCACGTGCCTATTACACGACAGGTGCGGTTCTAATCTCTAGAGACATAGTAGTAAAAAAAAAAAAAAAAAAAATAGACAAAGTCACTGCTCCCGTGAAGCTATCGTTACAGTGGGATGAGAGAGACAATAAACAAATAATTAACTAAAAAATGCTTTCAGGTCGTATTAAGTAGCATGAAGGAGAATAAAGCAGGTGGAGAAATGGCAGTAGACAGAGCTGTTGTGTATAGCTTGTTGGGCTCTACACCGTCCAACTCCAAGGGACACCATTCACATTGTTTGTGATGTGAATGCCACTCCCTGGACTAGTGCAGAACAGTAGCCCTGGGACTTTGGGCTGAAATCTTATGTATATTAATCAGGAAAGGTGCTCCCATAATGGAAGGTCATTTTAGCAAAGATAGGAAGGCAATGAGGGAATAAGCCATCTAGAAGTACTTTTCAAAGAGAATAGCCAGTGCAAAAAGCCCCACGGCAGAAAGAATGCCAAGCATGTTGGAAGGAAGCAGTGTAGAACGTATTAAACAGGGGGACACATAGTAGGAGATGCAGTCACAGCAGTAGCCAGAAGCTGGATCACTATAGGAGTTTGGCGTCCATGATTAGTACTTTGACTTTTATACTGAGTAAGATGGGAAACAATGACTCGATCTCCATCTCTCTTGCTCTCAATCAATCAGATCAAATCAATCAATCAAAATTTTCTTTTTCTTTCTTCTCTTTTCTTCTCTTTTTATTTTCTTTTTGAAGAATTGGCCTGGCTACTTCGTTGCGAACAGACTGAAGGGGGAGGTTAGGTTTCCGGAAGCCAGTAACCACACTATTGTAGTAATCCGGGTGAAAGATGATGATGGTTCAGATTAGAGTCACAGCAGGGGACATGGTGAAAGCTGGATTCAGAGTGACCAAGCAAGGAGAGTATTTGAAGTGGGAGCTTGAAGGGTAGAACTGGGATCATAACCTAGGGAGCCTTATTCCAGAACCCACACTTTGCACTTTTGTGTGGTGGGCTTTCCCCCACTAGAACCTAAGACAGAAAAGAGGTCATGGTTTGTCCTGTTCACAGTTCTGCCCTGCTGTCCTGCTGGTGTTGAGCCTTCAGTATGCATTTAATGAACAAATGAGCGCTTAATGTATAAATCAGGAAACTGAGTCCCAAGGAGATTGGCAATGAATTAGTGATAAGTGGGATTGGAATTCATATGTACTGGTTGCACAAATATTTGCTAAGTCTTACAGACCAGCCTGCATATCCCTCCCAGTTTCTGTTGTCCAGCAAATACCATCGAAGCCAAGGCCCATTTCTTGTGAAACCCAGTGACCAGGTCCAACTTTGCTGTTCCTTTACACATGGCACCAATCTGTTCCACAAGTTAGTTGAAGGAGAACGACAATGAGCCGCATTATGCCTGCCTGCTTTGACATTCTATTCTAATGCCTTTCTGTTCATTATGGTCACCCTCCTCCTTTTTTTCCCTAAGCTCACATTTAAAAGATAAAGAAATATAATTTATCTTCCTATTTCCTTGCATGGTTTTCTGCAGCTGAACATGCTCCCCATAAAATTGATTTAAGATTCCTACCAGACTTTAAATTGATTGCAAACTGCCTTTAACTTCTATTGCTTTGTTTTTCCTCCAGCAACTTTCTTAACTTAGTTAAATGGGCAGATACTCCTCTAGCCACTGCTGCTTCGAAGGCTAGCTCCTCTAGACTTTCCTAAGGGCGCAAGAAGATCAAAAACTTTTCTATTTTTGTTTCATAGAGAGGGTTTTCCACATTATAAAACTAACCCATACTCATTGAAGGAAGTTTGAAACATACACACATATACACACCCACACAAAAGAAAAAAAAGGAAGAAAATATCCAACTGTGTAACCCCAAGGTAGTGTCTTTAAAACTTTTTGGTGGGGGCGCCTGGCTGGCTCGGTCGGTTAAGCATCCAACTTCGGCTCGGGTCATGATCTCACGGTCCATGAGTTCAAGCCCCGCATCGGGCTCTGTGCTGACAGCTCAGAGCCTGGAGCCTGTTTCAGATTCTGTGTCTCCCTCTCTCTCTGCCCCTCCCGTGTTCATGCTCTGTATCTCTCTGTCTCAAAAATAAATAAACGTTAAAAAAAATGACTTTTTGGTGTATTTTCTTGCCATCTATTTGCGTATGTGAATGAATGAGTGTGTGTGTGTGTGTGTGTGTATGTGCACACACACTACATACTTGTTGTGAATCATGCTTTTTCGCTTAACAAGCCATACACATTTTACTGTCTAGAATCTTACATATTGTTTTAATAGCCATACGTTATTTAGTAATGAAAACGTTGCTATATCCCACTGATAGGCATCTTTCCACTTATCCTTTCACAAATAATGCCACACTGAACATTTTTGTTTATAATATAGATTCTGTATTTAGAGTGATTTCTAAATCATCCCCCAAGGCAAAATCACTTCTTAATTCCCAAAAGTAAGATCATTTAGTCAGATATAGCATTAAATTATACCATTTTAAACTTCTACCTAAACTGTATGCAAATATCTACCTCCCTACTAACACTAATTATTTAATAGTTGTCTTTTGGTCTCTTTTTATTTCAACTGTGCTCATTTAATAGGTTTAAAAGCCACCAAATTTTATTTATTTGCATGTGTTTGATTGATTCTAAACTTGAATATTTCCACATACCTGCCTATTCATTGTATTAATTATTTTCTTCATGCCTTTTTTATTTATTAGAATATCAAAATATTCTTCTTATCAATTTGCTTAACTTTTTAAAAATTTTTTAATGTTTATTTATTTTTTAGAGACAGAGAGAGAGAGCACAAGCAGGGGAGGGGGAGAGAGAGAGGGAGACACAGAATCTGAAGCAGGTTCCAAGTTCTGAGATGTCAGCACAGAGCCTGATGTGGGGCTCGAACCCACGAACTGTGAGATCATGACGTGAGCCAAAATCGGATGCTTAATTGACTGAGCCACCCAGGCACCCCTGCTTAACTTTTATAGAATAAACATATTGCATTTGTCAAAATTTCTATTCAAATTGGTTTACCAGAATGCTGTTTGTGTGTCCATGTTTTTTTGGCATGATTTTAATATACATTTGGGAGGATCAGTAGTTTCTAAATTAAAAATAATTATGGGAGTAATTTTAGGAAATACAAATAAACACGAAGAAGAAAAAAATTCCCCCACATGTTTATGATAACCACTCATAATATTTGGGGCATTTTCTTTCATCTTTTTGTTACACACTTAAGTACTTTCTACAAAAGTAGTCTCATCTTCTACATTCTGCTGCCTTTTTTTTCCACCTAAAATGTTAAGAATTTATTTTAATGGCATAAATATTCTTCTTCATTATCATTTTAATGGCTTCATAATATGCATAGATCAAAATTTATTTATTCGGACCACTGTTGTCAAACCTCTTTATTTCTAATATTTCACCGTTATAAAGATGCGTGGACATCTTTATGGCCAAATCTTTGGACATATCCATAATTATTTATTTAGGATGAATTTCTAAAAGTGGGTCATAGGTTTAACCAAATTTTAAGGCTTTGTTATATATTGCTAAATTGCTCTTCAAACCTGTGTCTTAAGTTTATGGTATAGGATTTATTTTGCCTTATAGTTGTAAATGTTTGCATAGTACTTGAAATAATTTAAAAGGAGCAATTTACCTAGCTCTGCATATATTCGGAAGGAAAGACAAATATATCTACAATATGCCAGGAGCCCAAATTTCCAGAGTCTATAGTTCACAATTTATAAATCTTAGAGTTAGTTGAATACATTATGTATGGCTTCTTTCTTATATATATTAGAGAAAAATTGGTTTTAAAAACTCAACATTTTACTTTGTCTACATCAACTTGTCTTTGTTCTCACAAAGCCATATTTTCTAGATCAACTAAAGATGTGGAGGCAGTGACTCAGGGGCCTAATAATAGACCTACCAAATGCTTACATTTGGTACAAATGCTTACAAATGCTACATGTACGAAGCCCTGGCTGACATTCATTCTTTCATTTGATCTCAGAATAGCTTCATTTTGGGGAAGGGGACACTGAGCTTCAGAATGGTTGAGGGGCTTCCAATTCACACAGAAGTTGCAGAACGATATCTATTTCACTCCAGAGGAGTATAGTTTTCACTAGTCTATGTTGCCTCTTCTTGGACTCTAAGACTTCGTGGATTTTACTTTCTCCCCACCCCCATCCTATCAACTTACACTTGCATTTACATTTATATTAAAAATTGACCTTTGAGAATTGCACACAAGTTCTGGTTTCAGCCTTTGCTCTCTCTCAGTTCTTGTTTATTTTAATTAGCCATTTAAACTTGTACATAGCACCCCAACAAAGGATATTTTCATATTAATGAGGATTAATCACATGCATACTATAAAATAATATAAATTAACCCCAGCAATGGTTACTTATATATTCTGAGATGTGTCTTAATATGCCTTCTATTCAGCATTGAATAATGGGTTGTGGTTTTTAAAAACCATACGGTAGAAAATTTGGGGAGGGAAAGATATTCAACACTCATTACCACAGATAATTTAAAATGTATAATCAACAAAGTAGGGTATCATACAGTGTAGTGAGATCAGAAAAAAAAAAGAGTCATAAATGTTCAAGTTACTGACGTTTAGTAGAAAAGTTGATGATCTGAGGTCATACATCCTTTGCATTCCATCCTGGCCTCTTACTAATGTGGGACTTTGGACAAGCCCTTTCTTATCTCTGAGAGTCTATTTATATATCTTTAAGATCTAATGATATTTTCTTCAAATACTTAAGAGGGTTGAATTCAATATCCAACAGGTACTCTAAATTGCAAAGTTATGTTACAGTATTAGCAGAGGGAGAGCAGAATTTGGAATGTCACTATAATGGTCAAGAATGAGCACAGACCCACCACCCATGGTATCTCTGAGGAGTCCTGTGACCTGCCAGGCAATGAACAAACTGGCCTGGGGTCCCAATAAGAGACAAGGGAGTCGAACACAGTTTGGCAGAAAAGTTTTCATCTAGGGAGTAGGAAACCTCATTTTGGTGTTTTCTGTGTGGATTTGGCCACATTTTATTCTCTGAGCTTGTTTCTTGGGGTTGGTGTGTGACTATCCTTAGCATAGTTTTGTTTGTTTGTTTGTTTGTTTGTTTTGGCATATAATAGGCCCTCAGTGAATGCAAACTCTGTCCCTGGCTCTCTTTATTTATAAAGTAAATGTTGGGTTAAATGTTATCTAAGTTCCTTTCAAATCCACATTTTTTTAAATTTTTTTTTTTAACGTTTATTTATTTTTGAGACAGAGAGAGACAGAGCATGAACGGGGGAGGGGCAGAGAGAGAGGGAGACACAGAATTGGAAGCAGGCTCCAGGCTCTGAGCCATCAGCCCAGAGCCCAACACGGGGCTCGAACTCATTGACCGTGAGATCGTGACCTGAGTTGAAGTCAGACGCTTAACCGACTGAGCCACCCAGGCGCCCCTCCAAATCCACATTTTAATGGATTCTTAGATTTCATTTCATTTTCATTATGCATTGTTGATTGACTAAGTTCATAATAATCCTGGTCTGGTTTCATTTGGTTCCCATAATCTTAAAATGTCATAGCTGGAAGAAACCTCAGGAACCACCCAATCCACTTATTTTACTGATGAGTAATTGAGCTCATTAGTAGGAGCAGTGGGGAAATTGACTTGATCAAGGTCACCCTGTAGGTAGTGACAGGGTAGAGAACACCGTCCATGTTTTCTGACCCATCCCAAGACTCACCACCTACCCCTTCCCCAACCTCCAGCTGCTGCTGATACGTTCCAGCCTGCAAAGCAGCACGATTTGCTTCTCTTATGTTAACATTATTCTAGCATGTAATGTCTGTGTTTAAGGCAATGACCTGAGAAATACTTTTATTTCCAGTGATGCACTTATTTTGCAGGGTTTATTAATTTTATTTATGTATTTGATCTCTCCAATGAAATAATAAACTAATTAGTGGGACAATTTACTGGTCTGTTCCTCCAAGGATGTTTTACAGCCTCAGTGCAAGCTTGTCTAACTGTGGTATCAGCAGATCCACTTTTGCCCTGCTGCCCTTAATTTTAGCCATCAACACACATGGCAGTCAGCTCCGTGCTGGGTACTTGTGCCTCCAGGGGTATCTGGAGATATCAGGTCATAGGGCAAAGGAACTT
Organism: Panthera uncia; assembly: GCF_023721935.1. NCBI lineage: Eukaryota > Metazoa > Chordata > Mammalia > Carnivora > Felidae > Panthera > Panthera uncia. Next base: position 58,878,872 of record NW_026057585.1, read on the forward strand.
TTGCTTGGGAGCCTCCCCAGAATTTATTCAAGAGACAGGCTGCTTCATCAGGCTGAAAGGGGTGGGAGTTGGCCTCCCAGAGAATTGAGCCAGTGTATTACCTGAACTTCCCAGAATGTGAAGGTTAGAGAATGAGGCAAAGCAATGTATACAGAAGTGTTGAAAGTCACAGATGAAAAAAGCCCATAGTCCATTAAGACCAAGAGCAAAGCAAGGAGCGTGATGAGAAGATTGATATGGACAGTAGCCGCAGGAACATTGCAAGATGCAGGAGCAAGTGTGAGAGATGCCAGATGACCCAGAGTCATTGGAACAAATAGCACAGTAGTACTGAAGTTTTCATTTGGTTTGATTTGGTTTGGTTTGTTTTTTTTTAACTGGCTTTAATATGAACTACATGGACTTCCTTCTCAGACAGCCCCCATCTGTGCTCTCTTAACAGCCAATACTTTCTCATCTGAGAATTATTCATAGTCTCATGTCATTATTTGCTTGCCTGTCCCCATTTAACTGTGAGCACCATTATATCACCAGGGCCTAGAACCATGCCTAGAATATAACATAGCTCAATAAGCATTTGTTGAATGAAAGAAGGAAAGGGTGGATGGATGGGTAGATGGATAGATGGATAAATGAAGAAGTGAATCAGTCTGTCAAAGCTACTGGAGGGTCAAAGACTTGTGACCTATATGATATTCATGTGCCGTCTTTGATGTACCAAGCAGAACCCAACGAGAGATATTTTTGCCAATTATTTATATTTATTATAGAATTACTCACCCATAGCAAAGAAGTATCCAATATAAAAGTGTTTAATCTATCTTGACTAAACCTTCCTTCTTATTAATGTTTAATTACACCACACACAGAAACATATTCATTTGGAGTAGAGGTCAAAGGTCACAGTACCCTAAACCTTTAGGGGGTAACTCTGCCGGCCCACTAGTTGCCCCGTGGGTATGGATGCTGACACTGTCGTGGCTGCCACTAAACTGTCACTGTGGGTTGCATCTAGCATGAGGGTTCTTGTCCGAACAACTTCCAGACCTCTAGCCAGAGACTGGCTGGAACATTAGGAGGAGGAAGGTGGGGTGGGGGGTCCTGCAGTGGGAGCTATGCAAGCTCAGAATCCTCTCACTCCGTAGTAGGAACCCCTTTACTGAGATTGGCTCCCTTAGGGATGTTACCTTTGTTATGATTGGCTTCATGCAAATTAGGAAACCCTGCTGTGTTCATCGCAGATAGAGTGTATTCCCATCTAGGCCACCCCTATCCAACTGGCTGTAGAGTTTTGGGAGGCTGTGCAAATGAAGTAGCCCTAACTTGTTGATGCTGTTTACACGTGGCGGGACATAAGCAGTCCTCATGTGTTGGCGATGATAAAGTGCTAGGGCCAGATCTGGGACTTGTGGTCCTAATTTATGTATTTACCTTCTGTATGCTCAGAGCGCCTGGGATTCTAGATAGGAATTCTAGATTCCATGCAGATACCAGGAATTGGGCATGTCTTTGAGATCTTTGGTGAATACATAGAATTATTTGTAAAACAATTTAATTATAAGGCCTGCCATTTGTTCCGTTACTACCACACAGCAGACACAATACCAAGGTCTTTCAATATAGTACTTAGTGATCACAATTCTGCAATTAGGTATTCTTATCCCATTTTAAAGTGAGGAGACTGAAATTCAGAAGGGTGAAATAACTTGTCCAGTTTCACACAGGGCCCATTGTGTTGATAAGAAAACATACTAAGTTTCATAAGGAGTAGCAATGATAACTGCCAAAGATGGAAAAACTGGCAAAAAAAAAAAAATCCTTGAAAAAGCAACTCTCCATTGGCTCTTTTACTCCAAGAACTAAGGAAGGTAGCAAAAATGGTGCATATTATATTTTAGCTGTAATATACCTACAGACAACTTGCAAAGCACTGGTGTTTTTCTGGAAGCTGTGTTTGGGGGCTCTGGGCTTATTCCCACATCTCCAAAAGCAGAGTCTGTCCCAGGCTTCCATACTGTCCAGCTGACAAATCATAGTCTCATTTTGATTCTGTGTCGTTCGTCAAGGACCAGACAGCATGCATGTGTGCCCACATCTCTCCTTCTAGATGACTAAAATAGACTCTCCTATGTAGTCAAGACCTGGCAAGGAAAGGCTGCAATTTTATACGCTGTCCCTCATGGGTAGAGGTTCTTCACCAAAAGTTGTAAACTCAATAGATTCCAAGCATGAGCATTGTTTATTTTTTCTGCAAACTCTAGGTCTGGTGTATATTGAAAAGGAGTGTTTTTTTCATTGTTGTTGTCCCATTAGATTTTTCAGTTTATTGTATCAGGCGTTAACACCTGGATGATAATCTGCTGAATGATCTTCCCCTATGTCACGTTTCTTCATGGCACTTATCATCTGGCATACTTTGTATTTATTGCTTTGTTTAATTTGGTGTCTGTCCCCATCCCCTGGAATGTAACTTCATGAGGGCAGAAATATTCATTTAGTGTGTTCTTGAATCTCCAGTGATCAAAGCAGTATTTGGCACAACTATGGTCTCAGCAAATATTTATGAATAATAACAATGGAAGGGTAGATGTAGGTATATATGGATAGATGGACAGATGGGTAGGCCCTGTCAACTGTGAAAATTTAGGGTGAAATTATAGTAATCAAGGTAAAACAGGTTTGCATAGGACTATGAAACTAGACCAACAGAATAAAATCTAGAGCCCAAAATAGACTTTACTGACTGAAAACTTTGTACATGATAAATATATCACTATAAATCAATGCAGAAATCATAGACTAAGATATAAATGGTACAAGGAGGATGCATAAATATACAGAAAATGTACTGAATCCTAACCTGACACCATGTAAAGAATATCAATTCCAAGTAAATTAAATGCAAGAGGCATAGCTTTAAAAACTTTAGAACGAATTATAGGACAATGTCTTTATGACGCAGGGGTAGGAAAGGATGTAATGAATAAAATAAAATAAAATAAAAAAGCACCTACCTTAAAAGAAGTACTAATAGATTGCCTTACATTAACATTTTAAACATTGTATATGTTTGTTTTTTTTAAAAAACAAAAAGACACCCTTTGGACCAGGAGAAATGGTTGGAACATACGTAACTGCAAGAGGGTTGAATCCCCAGCATGCAGATTAGTATAGAACGTAATTATAACATATCCAGAGGTACCACTACATATTTTGATTAAATATTATCATTTTACCGTTTTGCTGTTTCTTTCCATGGCTTATGCCCACACCAAATTTAGGACTTTGCTAAATGTCATTTTCCAGGTAAGGTCTTCCCTAACTACCTTTTTTGAACTTGAGGTCTCACCTTAGCGCCTTCATTACCCCCTCTGCTTCTGCTTTCGTCATGACACCTATGATCATATGACACACTAGACATTTCTGCTTTCCTATATGTTTAGTGTATGTTGTTTCCTCCCTGGAACACCTCAATAGAAAAAAAAAAAGGGGGCATATGTTAAAGTAGCCAAAAAACCATTATAAAAATATAAAACAAAAATAACAAGAGAATGTTCAATGTCACCAGTAATCAGAGAAGTGCATGCTAATAATAGAAGATATTTTATATCCATCTTTTTGGAAAACTTTTAAAGTGTGGCAATACCAAATGTTGGCAGTGCTATGAACTCAGGCTAGATTCGTATGCATTACTACTGCCACACTGGAGAGCCATGTGTTACATCTAATAACTTTGAAGATGCATACACCATAGAGAAATCTCATACACGTGTGTCGAAGGAGTTTAACTGCAGCATTACTCCTGTTAGCTCAGTTTGGAAACAGCCCAAATGTTCACCAATATGAATGATTAAGTCAATCTAAATACCTAATAAAATATTACCTAAATATTAAAATGAATGAATGTAAGCCAATTCTATCAAAGTGGCAAAATCTTTAAAACATATTTAAGAAAATAAGCTTCAGATGGATGCCTACTGAGGGATATCATTTAAACGAAATTTTAAAACATGCAAAACACTGCTATATGTTTTTTTATGGAGGCAAAGCATGTATTAGAAGCAAAAAAGCATGCATGGAAATTTAGGAGTATAGTTATTTTTGTGGAAATGGGAAGGAATTCATGGGATAATTTGTTTATATTTATAATGTTTATTTTTAAAAGAAAATGTTTAAAGCGAATATGACAGGGTGGTAATATCTGACCAGGCTGAGTGGCAGTACATAAGTTTTGGTTATAATTATGTCTGTGCTCAACTTCATGCTTGAAATATTTAATAAGAAAAGAAATAGGAGGGTACTTAAGTGTGACTGACAAGGAATAAAGTTTAAGCCATAGCATATCAAATAATATGGTGTGACATGGCAAAATTGTAAACTGAATTTTGTTATTAGACAAAGACTATATACAAACCCAGATTCAATGCCTTCTTTTCATAGCAGTTCATGAGATTAGGCTTTGGAACCTGACATTCTAGGTTCAAGTCTTGACTCATACTTAATAACTGTTTAAAATTAGGCATCAGTTTTCTCACCTATAAAGTGGAAAAATGAGATAAAATAGAAATTATTTTAAAAAGAGAGAAACTCAACAAAGCCAAGAGTTGATTCTTCAAAAGGATCAACAAAACTTACAAACTTTTAGCTAGAATGATTAAGAAAAAAAGAGAAGACACAAATTACTAAAATGAGAAACGAAAGAGGGGACATTACTACCAACATTACAGAAATAAAAAGGATTATAAAGTGGAAAAATAGTGCCTCCTCATAACAAATATTCTGAGGATGAAATGAAATCCTATTTGTGCAGTGTTCAACACATGTCATGGCACATAATGAAACCGAAGATCAGTATTGATGTAAACAGGCATAAGCTTGAAGTCAATTTTGAATGCCATGCTTTCTCTCATTTTATTTGTTTTCTCCATTAACCCTACCAAGTTGGTGTTATTATTAGCCCATTTTATATGTAAGAAAACTGAGCCTGAGAAGGTCAAATAACTTGCCCAAGATTTTTCCGTCTCTTAAAAAGAGAGATGAGGGGCGCCTGGGTGGCGCAGTCGGTTAGGCGTCCGACTTCAGCCAGGTCACGATCTCGCGGTCAGTGAGTTCGAGCCCCGCGTCGGGCTCTGGGCTGATGGCTCGGAGCCTGGAGCCTGTTTCCGATTCTGTGTCTCCCTCTCTCTCTGCCCCTCCCCCGTTCATGCTCTGTCTCTCTCTCTGTCCCAAAAATAAATAAAAAACGTTGAAAAAAAAATTAAAAAAAAAAAAAAAAAAAAAAAAGAGAGATGAGATTCAAACCAGATCTATCTCCAGAAAAACATAACTGTAACTTAATGTCCTGGCTATATTTCACTAGTTTTATGAGTAAACTAAATTGAATTCATTTACAATAAAACATTATAATAATCTATCCCTTAGCTTTATATTTTTCTTTGAGTAGGAAGTCAACCAGCCATTGCTGATTAAAACTAATAACAAGTGTCTACTTAGTGTATGTGTATATAAGTTCACACATGTAAAGTAACTGAGTTGCCATAATGGGCTGTTGTTACTAGATAAATATTCCTGCCTTAAGCAGATTCTTGGGCTTGGAATATATTGGAAGATCAGTAGGCTGTGGTATTCTATTATGTTGAGTTTTTCTCTCTTTTTTTTTAACCATGGGCTCTTCTTTTATTTTTATTTATTTATTTATTTATTTATTTATTTATTTATTTATGTTTCACTGTCTTACCAGAAAAATTGTTATCTCTCTGCTTTCCATCTTCTTCCATCCTCTGTGAATCCAAATGGAACTTAACTTTTATTGTCACTAATTATTTTGAATGAACATGTTTCTTAATGTAATTTCTGTCAGGTCAATTCCATTTCTTATGTCTTTTATTCATTCATACATTCATGCATGCATGCAGCACACATTGAGTGGTGACTATGAACTTGCTTCTGGATTAGGTTCCTGGGAAGTAAGGGTTAATAAGTCTGTAGAGAGAGGCAGAGGTGGAAATGGACAATCCCCGGGCAGTTTTATCTACTGGATGGAATTGGTACTACGGAGCATGGGGTCCCCCATTTTGATGGCGGGGGGGGGGGGGGGGGGCGGCGCGGGTGTGGAGAAGTGACACAGAAATGGTGATGTTGCCCCTGAAACTCCTATTTGTATGTTTATTTACCATCTAGAAAATAATGCACGATTGTAGAAAACTTGGTAAGCATAAAGACAAGAGAAAAATAACCCATGATCGTGCTACAATGAGCCACTGTTAGCAGCTGATATATTTTTTAAGACCAACTTGTACATGGATGAGCTCAAATTTTTAAGTAATTTTATTATATTCTACATATTTTCTCATATCCTGAAAATTTTTTTAAATTATTTTTATATGTGCGTTAATATTCTTAATATGTTAATATGTACAAACACTAACACTCATTTTATCATTCCTGTAACAGTTGTCTCTTTCTTACAAATAACATTGTGATGATAATCTCTGTGCATATTGTTTCCTTGAGAAGGAATCCTGAAGGCGAATTACAGATTAAAGTGTATGATCACTTTTAAGACTTTTGACATTTTCTCCAGTGCCCTCTTCTTTACTGATATCAAGGCAAGAGCTCATGCCTTTAAGAGAGTCAGATGAATTAGAAGTTGGAGAAATTCTTTAATAATTCCTACACATGTGTAGATATGCACATGAATGTGTACACACACATTTTAGGCACATACACATGTATCCTGACTCCCTCCTACCTGGGGGGCATTGTGTAACACCTCTTGCCTAGTACTTAAAATGGGCTGATTTGTTGATTTTGTTGGTGGTGGTGGTGGTGGTGTTTTTGTTTTAGCCACCTCTGTATTTCCAGTGCCTGGTATATGGTAGGAATTTAGGAAATGTTTCTTGAATGAAAGAGAGGAAAGAAAAATAAGGCCATTAAATAATTATTTACTTTCTTAAACATCTTATTTTATTTGTTTTCAGCCTTTGGCAAGACATGGTGGTGAACCCTGGCTCTAAATCTTCATGATTGAGGGACTCTTTGACACAACACAAAGGTAAATATTTGAGGCTGGTTGACTCACGGGTATGAGGAAAATCTTCCTCTCTGGGAAAATGGCTCATAAGTGTCTCTGAGTCCTCTTCAAGTGTGGCTTTGTGCTTTGTGTTCCTCCTTAAAACATCCTGGAGGGTTCATGGAGCCTTTGGGAATTGGAGCTTAGGGTCACTTTTCTCTGGTCTATTTTGTGTTTGTGCTTAGAGAAAGGGAATAGTGATTCCCTTTCTTCTCTTCTTTAACTATCTAGGAAGTGTCATTAGGAGTTTTAAGTTTCCCTGCCTGGGTTTTAGCCTCTCCCAGTAGGTGGTCTCAAAATGGTTTGCTTTTATTTTTATTTTTTTTTCAATATATGAAGTTTATTGTCAAATTGGTTTCCATACAACACCCAGTGCTCATCCCAAAAGGTGCCCTCCTCAATACCCATCAAATGGTTTGCTTTTAAACACAACTATGTTAGCTCTCCTCAAATGCCCTCTGTTTCAATATATTTACCAACAGAAGGAACCATTTTCAATTGTTGAAACTAAAGTCAAACCATATGTAAGATAAATGTTTCTACACTGAAAACAGACTCGGAGATTTACGAGCTTAAGGAGCAAGTACTATTATTTTGAGGTCCTAAACTTTTAAATGATGGCAACACTGAAATCTGTACTTCATACGGGGAGCCAAGAAGACACAATTGAAAATGCCTATTCTTTTGACAAATTAGAAACATTCATTGCAGTATCTATTTCTTGTTTACCAGGGATAATGCTGAATGAATCACAGACTGGTAGATGGATGTCCCTTCTGAACACTTTTAATTAGCACTGCCTATTAGGATGAACAGAGTGTTGCTTTCCTGCCATAGATTACCCCCAACCCCCCTTAAATGAAATAGAAATCTTATTCTCCACAAGGTAATATTCATCTCTTCCCCAACCAGACAGGCATAGAAAATTAAACAATGGTCCGTTAAAAAGCCCAGATAATGTATTTATCATTTCCAGTTTATGTGAGTTTGCAAGGCAAATAGGAGTAGGAGCTATTCGTTATGGGACCTTGGGGAACAACAGCGGGACTGGGGAGGGAGCTGAGAGGCTGGAGGATCTGAGACTTGTAAAAATTCATTAAAAATATGAGGTACTATTGGAGATAGAGGAAATTAATTACTCTCAGGGACTCAAATGTCACTCCTCATTTAAGTGACCTGGCAAGGAGGCTGAGAAACTTGTTCTGTGAGGGTTTCTGTAGTGGAGAAGGCTGGGAGCTGGGATTCCTCAGCTGTCAATTTTTGCATTTCCTTGGTGACTTATTGACATGTTAACCTGGCTTGTGCCCTAGCCTCCTCTAATGAGTAGAGTTAAATGAGAAATGGGGGTTTGGAGGTGGGGGAAGCACTCTCCCCTGTAGCTGGCCAGGTTATTCAGACCAGCTCCCCAAGCATGTAAGCAACTTCAGACCTGGGGGAAGCCTGTGATTTACCACAATGGAGAGAAGAGACTGATCATTTGCAGCTGGACTGAGTTTGGTCTTTTATTATTGCTTTTCCATCCACAAAGCTATTCTCTGAGGGGGAGTGAATTTGGAAAGACAAATTAAGGTTTTCTACCTAAGGAGGACGGGGGGAGCAGTAGCTTCTGAAAACAGTCATCTTTTCTAGATTGCCTGTCCAATAAATCTTTCTAATGCATTCTGCCTATAGACAGAGGTTGAAAATATATAGATATGTGATGACTTAAAAGTTTAAAATCAGTAAACCCCCAGAATAATGGAGTAGAAGCTTTCTCAGATGTGTGCCTTACCTAGACTGGGAATGCAAGGTTTTATTCTTGAACTCTGCCATTAATCAACTGAGATGTTGCACAAGCCATCACAGTGCTCCAAGCCTCTGTTGTATTATTTATAAAATGGGAACAATAATATCTATCTTATGTGATTATTAAGGACAATGTGCCCAAAAGATCTTTGAATGGTAGAAATATACAGGTATGTATAACACCTATTGATACATTTTGTCTTGAAAGTCCTGATTTTTAAAAATTAAGGCTGCTCAGTGGTCTGTGTTCCTCTGTGGGTCAAAGTTAAAGGGCTCTGAAGTATTTTCTTGGCTTGTTCAATTAGGAAGGGTGAATCAACAAGCCAAAGAAGGAAGCACTGCTTTTGGGAGAAAGTATGCCCTGGTGTTAAAAAAAAAAATGTGAAGCATAGCTTTGGAGGAAGTTGGAGCCCTGGAAGTTCACCTCTGGGAGCAGTCCTAAGAGCTTGTCTTCAATTCAAGAAAGTCCTGTCCTTTTGAAGCAGAGACAAATCGTGCATTGAGGGTGGCAGAAGAGATATTTGAAGATTATTCACCTATTCCTAGAAAGAGATGATGATGAGATAAACTTGGGCAGGGTCAGTGGGGACAGAGGACAGAGAACTTTGAAAGGCCTTGGAAAGGAAGGAATTCTAGGCTTTCACATAGTCATGGTGGTGTGCACTTTGTGGAGGGTGCAATGCAGTGACTAAGCCACAGAGCATCCCCAAGGTACTTGTAATGTTATTAATAGAAATGTGAGAAAATGCAGGATACAGTCCTTCTGCTCAAGTTGCTCAGAGAAGTCAGCAATTATCATACAGACCAGACAGCAATAAGCCCAGAAGAGCAATGCTGGAGACAGCACTGAGAGGGAGGTGCCTCAAAAGATGAGCAACACTTTGCTGGGTGAGAAGGGGTTTGAGGCTGGGCATTGCACAAAACAGCTGCTCCCAGCCACACGGAACCATAGCTGCTCAGCCACATATTACAGATGCTGGTTTGAGAGCTGTGCACTTGACCTGTTACATTTCCTCAGCAACCAGGTTTTGTACGCCAGCTTGCACTCAGTGATTTTCCAAGGCTTCTGTGCTGTTGGTGTCTCCTGAAAGTAGACTTGAAGGACCGTCTGCCTGTTCTCATCAGCCAACCCTATAGTGTCCCACCCTAAGCATGCAGAGAAGGCATCCCTGGGAACCCAATTCTGAATAGTTGCTAAAACCACTGTCCCCATTCCTTGGTGTTCTTTTGGAGCTTTTAGGCCACTTACCTTTAAAAATTGCCTGAAAGCCATCTGTTGACATAACTGAGCCGTTGGCTCTTTATTTCTTGCGTTAACTAGATGTGTCCATTTGAATTCATTTATAGCCATGGTGTCATCATGGTGAGATAGTAATAAGACAAGAAAAATTTTTCTCACCAGTCTTCCTCCTCTTTTTCCTCCTTTTAGAATTCCTAGTGTCTCCTATTTGCCGACTTGTTGATTTTCTCAGATCCTGTTTACCCTTTTACTTTTCCTCTCCTGATAAAACCACACATTCTTCAACTTGGATGGAAGTAAGAGATTCTTGACACCAGGGGGTTCAACTGTAAAAACCTTAAACGTGTTCTTAACCACATGGCAGTTCTCTTTATCTGGTATGTTTGATGTTTGTGGTGTTGCTTTCCAAAGTGGAATGTCTTAGATTGCAATCCCCGCTCCAACATGTAACAGCTGTCTAACATTGAGCAAATCAATTTCTTCAGGCTTGAATTTTCGCATCAGTAAACTTAAGGTAACAGCAATACTTTTCATATAGGATTGTTGTAAGAATTTAATGAGAGAGTCCATGTGAAAGAGTCTGGCTGTTATCTATTGTCAATGAATGTTAGCCACTGTTGCTTATAACAATACATGCCATTATAAATTTTTGAAATGAAAAGGCAGATGTGTTGATCTTTGGCAACAAGGAAGAGGGAAGCTAGAAAGACACTCTCCCACTCTTTGGCTGGGCTTAGAAAAGGGAAGTCCCTAGTGATGAAGACATTGAAAGCAGCTAAGTCTGTGGGTGCACAGGGAGCCCTCCCTGTCCAGACAGTGGCCTGGCTGCTGAACAGTCAGAAGGTCTGCTGGGCTCCCTGAGCTGCTTCTGGGCATCTGAAGAGTATCTAAGTCAACCCTGCCCTATGTACAGTGTTCATCGCAGATAGTATGGTGGTTTTGTAATATGTCAATGTGGCAAATGGGATTACCTCACTCAGAATTCAGTTTCCTATATGTTTCTAGTTAAGTGAGCCATGGGAGAGTTTCTTGGGAGGTCGGAGGATGGAGGGAAGCAGCAGCCACTCTGCAGCTCACCTGTTGTTGGTGATCTGTGGACTCACCCTGTCGGCACAAAGCGGCGTCTGGGCCCACAACTGCTCTTCCTTTCCCCATATCCTCCTCCCGCTTCCCAAGGCCTCATCCAGATGTGTGTGTTTAGCCACTTAAGAAAAGGCCCCGGTTACAGCAGGCCATCCACATCGGCAAGCTGGGAAGCAGTGAAAGCCAAGGTTCCAGTAAGTTTTCATGGAGTTTCAGTGCCTGTTTGTGGATTCCAGGCTGCTCCTGATTCTCCCCATTTATAACCATCTTTCCCTCCTAACCGCCTGCCCAGTGGACTTCAAGCTCCATCATCAGACATAATTGAACAGACTTAAAACTGCTTAACCAGTTCCCGCAATCGCTTGCCAAATTCCTCTATTAAATAAATAATAAATATATATTTATTTTTCATATATATAGTACATATAGTGTGTGTGTGTGTGTGTATAGATATATATGGCATTTATTATCAGAGGAACAGAACCAAGCACTAGGAAATTGTGTGTGTGTGTGTGTGTGTGTGTGTGTGTACATCTAACACTGCTTGTTTCTGTTTCCATGATTGATCCCCACCTGATACAGCTGCTCATAGCTTTATATAATGCAGAATTCTCCACTCACAAGGAAAGCCCATTCCTGTTCTACCTCCCATCCACCATTCCTCTTTCTGTCTGTCATGTAACAAAAGAGAAATTAAACTCATAATCCAAAAATGTTGTTTTTCAGCCCAGGATATATCCCACTTTTTCCTCAGGACTTCTGCCCCTCCCAACCTGAAATAGTTGCATAAACTCACTGCTGTGACCTCATCCACGGAATTTTTTTCTCTCTCGCTTCTCATCTTTTGAAGCTTAAGAATCAGACTCTTCATGAAGTTAACCCAATAAATGTGAATATACTAGAGAGGTACTTCTAGTCGTTCAGTTTCCCCAGACCTGTCTCCTCTTCATCCTCCCCATGCCTTGTAAAGACAATACCTTGATTCTGAATGTTTACAAAGTATCCTGTGATATGGTGGGAGGGGACGGAAGCATGGAACTTAGAATATGAATACCTGTGCTTGTCTTCTGCCACCACAGAGGGCTGACTGCATCTGCTCGTTATGTAGTTTCTAATGGCTTCAGTTTCCTCAGATGTAAAATAGGTATACTAATAGCCAGCCTGCTATTCTCAGGCCCTCTGTGAGTCCAGGGATCCCTGAGCAGCTCTGGATACGTGAGGCCCTCTGTTCTTGACATCTGTGTCCCAGTCTCAGATTAGCTCACACCTCGGTTAGGGAAATGTCAGTTATGATGAGATGTTAAACCTTAGAAATCACAAGAGAGTAGCAGATCAGGGCACTCTTATTTTTTAATGAAAATAAACACCTTGACATGTTCGTAACCTGATTTCTTACACTGTTCAGGGTCTACCATAGTAACTTTTTGCCTAAGTTGTTTCTTGAAGATGCAGATTGAAGAAATTGAGCGAAGAGTGGTTTCTGTTAAGATGGGCATGTATTTCAAAAGCACTTGTAAAAAATATTACAGAGCTGACCAAAAAGGGCAAGAGGCTTCCAATATGAAAGAATGACTAAAAATTCTCCTATGTTTGTTAAAACTAACAAAAATCAAATGCAAAAAATAGAACATGACAGAACAGCCTATTATTGAGATGACTGCAAAAAAGAACTCAAAGTTATAATGGAGGGAGTTTTACAAAGTGACACAACCAAGTGATGAAATCAAGAATATACAAAGGAAACTGTTATGAACGGATAACGTAGATGTCCATTCAAAGAAAAGAGCCTCTCCGTCATCTCTGGCACAGGAGGGTCTCCGTGTGAGTAGGACAGATGGCTCTGGGAACATCCTATTCTTAAGTGTGACATAGGCAACCAATTATGAGCTCACAAACCTGGTTAGAAAAATCTCAGTAATTGGCAGGTGTATGACTTCCAGATAAAGATGTGGAGGATGTGTTTGACAGCTGCAAGCCACATTTGTGGCCAAGCCTCACCCTGTTCCCCTGCACACATTTATCATTGAACAACAGCCAAAGTTGAAAAACTAGCTGGCTTACCTTCCCTCTCACTGCATGTGTGTGTGTGCGCGCACACACACACACACACACACACGCACACACCCTGCCTTCTTACAAGGATCAAATGAGTACTATAGCACAATGGCATGTTGGTGGGTTCTCAAGAAGGTGTTTGTTGGATGGATGTGTGTATTAATGAATTGCCTAGGAACTCAAGGGGAAAGTCTAGAAATATCAGTAGACATTATGACAGCATCCTGGACAAAATGAAATGGGGAAAAAATGCCCAGGAGAATTACTTTACTGAAGATTTAACACGTTGATGTTCATAACACCTCACCTGCCAAAGGTATCCTATTCAAAATGAATGAAGCAACAGAACAGGATTAAATTGGCACAGCTGGAGGAGGTCTGCCTGCATGTGAGGAGCTGAATGTTATCTCCAGGCAACGGATGGAGTTGTAACATGAGGATTCTTATTTTTAGTGTTGGGGAGAAAATGAATTTGAACCAGAAGACACCGAGGGTTGATAAGGGAAGAACGGGGCTTGAGGGAGGGAGTGGATGTATAATAAGCCCAGACCAAGAGGGCTAAGCAAAGAACTGGAATCAAGGGAGGCCTGTGGAAGGGGATCTTGTTATTTCAGAGTGGCACAATAAAGCATAATGAGGTCCGCTAGGGCATCTGGTCAACTCAGACCCCCCTGCTTAGGACAGTAGACACCTAAGGGTCAGAGAATCAGTTTCCTATGGGTGAGGAAAACCAGCATCAATCCTGTGTGAACATGTCTGTATCCTTTGGGGAGCGGTGAAATTCTTTATTAAATCAACTAGCATGGTTTATTGCATTCTTCTCTCACTCTTAATGTCCTATGGGACCAGGTCTATAGTTTTTTTGCGTTTTTTTTTTTTTTCCTGAATCTATTTCTAACATCTAACTCTAGGTATTAAAAAAAGAATCACTGAGAACCCCCATATGCTAATGATGATAAACCCCAACCCAGACATGTAAGGAAGCTATTGTTACCCCCATTTATAGGTAAATGTCAAGAGGATCAGAGAAGTGAAACAATTTAGTCAAAGTCCTGCAGCTGGTAAATTGCTACGCTAAGACTTGAAACTAGACCTGTCTGACTGAAATCTGTGATCTGCCCACTATCCCCCTAAGCCTCAGATCCCACAATTGAGTAGATGTTCCCTAAAGATTTCTTAGAGAGGAGGGAGAGAAAGAGGGATGATAGATAATGATAAGGTAGAGGAGAACATTTGGGTACAAACAGCCTTTTGGAAGATCTGTTCTGAACAGATTGTAGACAAATGTGCCTAACACATGTATTATTCAGAGATCATCCAGAATGGACTGAACCTCACAGAGAGGAAACTGGGAGAGAGTTAAACCACTAAACTTTGGGATACACCCATGGAGAAGCTAGAACGTGGCCAAAATCAAGTGTAAGAATGTCAGAATGTTGGGAAAGGGAATGAGACCAAGTCTTGGATAAAGCAGAAAACTCTGCTGACTGGCTTTTCTGCTGTGAACTAACCCCGCCCACCTACCCCACCTCTACCCTCCTGTCTCATTTTGCTAGTTTTGCTCCTGTAGCAGCCTTAAGAGGAAATTATTTTCATGTCTAGAAAATTTTCATGAGAAAATTAAGACTCAAATTAAGAGTTTTGTGGAACTCACTAATGCCAGAAGTAAGTTTGAATGCAAACCACCAGCACTAACCTACCTAGGCACCAAATATTGTGAGAGTGTCTCCATTTGCTGTACGATGATTCTTTCAAAGGAAATTTCTGTAGGAATTTTATTTGACAGGTAATTTTCTTGAGGCCAAGCATGTATCTTCCTGGGAACATTACCAGGGGAAATAAAAAGACCATCTAGAGCTTGTGTGCCCCTAGATTTTTCACCTTTCTGTGTTTAACACGTGGATTTAATGTTACTGAAATGCTGGTGTCTTTATTTATCAGCGTCTCTTCACTAGGGACACTAGTTCTGGATGTCCCACTGAAGGTAATGCTTCCAGATGGCTTACAAATTAGGTTCAATAAAATGTAGTCATTCTTCCTTTTAGTGAGTTCTTGGTGCTGAACCTATTTGACTTACCTAATATCCTGTTTGAGTTGTTAAATCCTAAACATAGATTGATTAGAACAGGAGAATAAGCTGTCGGGTTAATGTGTTGAGCTTTTGAAGTGGATAAAAGAACCACTTTGGCACTAAAAGGCTGACTTAACGTACACTTCGCCATTTGTCTGTGTGGACTCAGTGTCTTGTATCTCCTCCCTCTCTTGCTCATGTAGCTGCAAATCCCCTCACCTATAAAAATGGGAGTCGGAGGTGACTGGGAAGAGAAAGTGGTACTGTGCATGTGAAAGTACTCGGTAAAGTACACATGGTTATAGAACTCTAAGTTGGTGTAATAAATTTAAATACCAATTGTGAATAAGAGTGTATTATATCCCTGGAGATACACTCGTTCATTCAGAAACTTTAGGAAGCAAAAATGGGATCAGGACATTCTAGGAGTAGAAGGGATCTCAGAGATTATCTGCTTTAGTTTCCTTGCTGACAGACAAGGCACTAGAGTCTGCAAGCGAGGTAGTAACTTCTGCTCAATCCCATAACAAATGCTACGCAGAGCTGAGCCTGCAACTCATGTGATTTGCTTCTCCATTCTTGTCCTTCTGCCCATGAGCCTCTGCGCTGTCCCTTGTCATGCTTCTGTGGACTCTATCCACTGTGGCCCTTGATGGAACTATTCAAACCCCGAGCTTCAGACTTCACATGCCAGGGAGAAAGCCCATACCCATAATGCCTGTCTTTTCCAGTGTATATGTGGGAACTTTCTTTTAGCTGCAATTAAGAGAATGAATGTTGTAGGCTTTGGAATGATAGCCTATCTATTGTGACTTCTGCTGGACTTCGTGGAGTTTGTCCTTTTAAGCACTGAAGAGTGTGTTAAAAGGACCTGTGGATTCTGCCTCTGAAAGATACTGAAACATTTCCTTCTCTCTCCAGCGCATTATACTATAAGCTCCCTGAGGGCAGGGACCTTCTCTGTCTCCCCTTTTGCAGTATATCCCCAGTGCTTAGCAAAGCAGAATGTGTGGCTCATAGCAGATGCTCAAAAGGTATTCGTTCAATGAAAGAGTGAATCCCAGCTGCCATTACCTTTGTCCAAGGTCACATTGTCCTCTGAGCCTCATAAGTGCTCAACCTTTAGTCTCGCTCCTTCCAAACACTGCTCTGTCCTTTATCCTGCTAATTACAGATATAAAAAGGCTACTCCTCTGCTGAAAATGTGTCAGTGGCTCCCCTTTGCCTAGTGGAATTGGCAAAGTGTCTTAATGGAGACTTCAGAGGTCTTCATAATCCGGCCCTGTCCTAACTTCCCAAACTCATCTGTAGAATCTTCTCTGCCATTCCCACCTTTCAGTGTGTGTGTGCGTGCACACACACACTTATTTGCTTCTACCTGTAATACCCTATCCTGCCTTTACCTAATGTGGTGAATTCCTACCTATTCTTCTGGCCCTTCCCAGAGGCTCATTCCCTACCTTCTTTGGTGTCTTCCTCAGTTATTAGGCAGATCCTTCCAGAGCATGAGCTGTATCTTTAATCCCTATGGATTAGAAAATGGGAGATAATGCTGAACGGTTGCCCCCTCCCTCCAACATGGCAGATTACTGAGATCAGGTCAAAACTTAGCTGAGTTGTAATGAGAACAGTATTTGGGCCAGATCTAAAGTGAGAGCACCAAGAAAGGAATCGTTTGTGAGCCAGAATCTGGAGAAGAGTGGGGCTGGCTCACTCTCTCAGAGAATGTGCCTTCTCAGTGGGCCCCAGTCTTGTGACCTGACACTCCTTACCCAGGACTGCTGAAAACCTGTACTTCATAAGAAGAAAATAATATAAATACTGATTTTTATCTCCTCATGCAACTCTGATAAAGTTATCATACGTGATATATTGTTTTCATTAATTAAAAATAACAAAAATATGCTTTTGTAAGCAACTTTTTGATTTTTTATCATTAATTTCAACTTTAAAACTAAACATATTATATGATGTTAATAAATTAGAGAAAAAACAAACAAAACCCATGATCCATCATTTGGGTATGTTCCTTTGAGTCTTTATATAGACATATTTTATATATGTTATATGTTTATATATTTTTTTATATGTTATCAGATTATACATATAAATATAAAGCCTGGCTTATTTCACTCATATCATAAGCATTTTTTATGGTGCTAGGTACTGTTCATATCAATCACTTTAAATGACTGAGTAATATTCCACTGAGTGAATGGACTATTAGGTAGATCCACCATAATTCATTTGGTCATTTCCATATTGCTAAAGGTTGGTTTCCTTGCAATATTTTGCTTTGTCAATAATACATGAAGATTCCTTCATAGACAGTGATTTCCCCCTCTTTGGGGTTATTTCCTTAAAATGACTCTGACCCCAATTACTAATTTGCACACACTTCCTCTGTTAAAGCCACTCAGTAACCCCTCACACCCTTCCTCTCTGCGTGGTAGTTAACCCCTCATTCCACAAGAAGGAATTTGAAGGCCTAGGGATTTGAAGTCCCAGAGTCATAAGTTGATCACCCTTGCATCTCCTGGTAGCCCCAACCCCCTGACTTGTCTACTGTCCTAACGCCCACCAACCTGTCCTTTCCTCTCTGTGCTGTTGCTCATGCTGGCCCTGTGACTCCAATCACCCCTGCACATACCCTGCATATACCAACCCTTTGCCTCAAACCCATACCTGATGGCACCTCCTTTGGGAAGCTTCTGCTTTTCCAGTGAGATGATTTAGGCCCCCCTCTCCAGGGATTCCAAGATTCCCTGTGCACGTCTCTGTCATCACCCTATCACACTGTGTTGAAAATGCATGCTGGTGGATCTTTTTCATCGTTTCCCAGTTACCATCACAGTACTCGACACTTTGTTTCCCCAGTTACTAGCACAGTACTCAACACATAGTTCCTTTCTTTCCTACTCCACCTGCCATCCACAAGCATGCTGTGCTGACTCAACCTCCGACCTACATTCAGAATTCAGCCCCCTCTCACCACTCTCTACGGCTACCACGCTGGTCTGAGCAGCTACCATCATTTTTCTGGATTAGTGTAATAATCTCCTACCTCATTTCTTAGCTTTCAGCCTTGCCCCCATATTTAACACACCAAAGCAAAAGTGTCCTTTTGAACATCCCATCCTTACCTAAAGCTTTCTAATGGCTGCCCTTCTAAAAGTCTTTGCTGTTGTCTTTAGTGTCCTGGGGCTGCCATAGCAAAATAACAAAAGCCTGGGTGGCTTAAACAATAGCCATTATCTTCTGGCAGTTCTGGAGGTTAGAAGATCTGAGATCAAGCTGCCAGCTCATTTGGTTTCTGGTGAGACCTGTCTTCCTGACTTGGAGATAGCTGCCTTCTCCCTAGTCCTCACAAGGCGCTTTGTCTCTGTACACGCCAAGATAGCTCTTCTTATACGGAGACCAGTCCTATTGGATTGGAGCCTGACCCTTCCGACTTTATTTAACCTTAATTACTTCCAGAAAGGCCCTATCTCCTAATATCATCACAGTGGGTATTGGGGCTTTAACATAGAATTTGAGGGGATTCAATTGAGTCCCTAACACATGGCCTACAAATTCCCATGTGATCCACAGCGAACTCACCCCACCTCCCTTAGCTGCTCCAGCCAAACTGGGCTTCTTAACGGCATCTCGAACATACCCAACATGCTCCCATCTCAGGAATATTAGACTATCACCCCACATGGACTGTCCTCCAGACATCTGTCTGATTCACCCCTTGTGTCCTTCAGGTCTCTGTTCAAGTGCCCTTTACTGGCTATTTCTTCCTTGACCATCTTTTTACAAAATTGCACAGCTGTTCTACCTCAGCCTGATCCTCTTAACCTCACCTTACTTTTCCCTAATGATTTGCCTTACTTTTCCCTACTTTTCACTACCTGACTTTATATATTTGTGTATTCATCTCTCACTCCTCCACTCTAGTGGCAGAAACACAAGCTCCATGAGGGCAGAAGTTTTATCCTCGCTTGTTTACAGGTGTATTGCTGGCACTTAGAATAGTCTGGGCACGCAAAAGATACGCAACAAATACTTGTTGAATGAGAGCATGAATGAATAGAAATTTCATTCATATCCATTATCTTATTTCAGCCTAAAACAAAACCTGGAAGAGGATGGGGTTGATGTGTGTTCTATTTTCACAGATGAGGAAAACTAATATTCATAAGAGTAAGATTTCATATATGTAGTGATAATTTCATTTGCCAAGTGTTTAATATTGCCAAGGGATATGCATACTATCATACTGGCTTTCATTTCATCCTCGGACTAATCCTGAAAGATTATATATTATTATCCCTATTTTAACACAATTACGCCTTAGAAAGTTTCAATAACTTGCCTAAGGGAATCACTACTAAGTGACAGCCAAGATATGAACCCTAATCTGACTTCAAAGAGCTTGTTTTTATCTATTATTATAGTTCATATCCTTTTAGCACAACACCATGTGCCAGATACTATGCGAACTCTTAAAATAACACTGTGATGTACGGACCACTATTATCTTCACTTTGCAGATGAGTTAACTAAAGCTCAGAGATGTTAACTTGTCCAAGGTCATACCCCCCTGACCTAAAAGTCTGTCGGCTCTTAGCCACCTCCCTCAAAGAGCTGGTAGGAGGCCGGACACTCCTTACCTTCCCTTTCTCTGCCTTTGTACATGGACTGAACTGCCTGAATTAGCCCCCTGGTCCAGGATGTCCCAACTATGCACACCTTAAGTTTATATTTGCAATGCTGATCTCAGTGATCCTTATGAGACAGAATGCTTTGGCTGATAAAGCAAATTAATTTGTTCATTAAAAGTATTGACAAATGCTACATGGTGTAATCATTTTAAAAGAAAGCATAGTCTCCATCAGCCTCTTCCAGATGAGGTCTGTGTTCTGTACCTATTCTCTCTCTTCTTAGATACCTGGAAAAATGTATGTGTGATTCACTCAACCTCTCTCACTGCTTCTAATGGCACAGCGTAGGTCAATAGTGGAGAAGGATAATTGAATCTATTTTTCAGACTTTCATCGGCAGGCTCTATTCTGGGCACATATTATTAGAATTGTGAGAAACAGACATTTCTTTAAAGTGGAGTGTTGGGCTCCACTAGAAAGATTATTAAAAGACTTTACAATGCCAGCCTTAGAAATATATAGGGCACCTAGATTCCTCCCTCTGTCCCTCCCCTCACAGCACAAAGCCTATTCAAATGCCTTTCCAGGATCAGCCTTCCTCCCTCCGCCCGTCCTGTGTAGCCTGCCCTTGCTGCACACTTGCTCATTGGTATTGGGCCAGTGGTTCTCCAAGCGTGGTCCCAGGACCAGCGGCATCGGCATCACCCGTGACGTCGTTAGAAATGCAAATTCTCAGGCTCTGCCACAGACCCACAAAATCAGAAACTCTGACGTTGGCGCCCAGCACCCCACCTGTTTTCACAGGCCCTCCAGGTGATTTCGATGCAGGCTCAAATTTGACAGCCCATGTATTAGGAAAGTGTCACTTCCCCCCACCCCACGCCCCCCGGCTGGCCCGCTCCTCACAAGGACACAGCTGCTCTAGATCCTGCTCCTTGGTTGCAGCCGCAACAGAGGTGACAAAGAGGTCTGTTAGGGAACTCCATTCCTGGCATACATGGTACAGTTTTACGCATGGTTTTGGCAACAATATTTTTAACTGTAAAACATACAGACCCGGCACCTTTACTGAGTAATTGTTGTCTGCTTTAGGGAAAGGTTATGACTAACCTTTTCTATTTTGGTCATATCTTTAGTCTTATCTAACAGACCATAATGATAACTACTGTTTACTCATAAATATTCTGTTTTAATTTTTTAAAAAATTATTCGTATAATACATTTAAAACAAATAGTACTACAACCCCTATTGAAAAATAGCAATCCTGTATGTTTCATAGACCCAGCACTGTGAAACTCATCATTTTTCCTGCCGCTTCTGCTATTTAACTCCATGTTTCTAAAGAGCACATGTCTGTTGCTGTCAATTTCAGACATTGCTTCCTGGCTTCCGCTTATTGTAATTAGGAATTAATTTTCCTGGGGCGCCTGGGTGGCTCAGTCGGTTGAGCGTCCAACTTCGCTGAGGTCATGATCTCCCGGTTCCTGAGTTCGAGTCCCGAATTAGGCTGGATGCTGTCAGTGCAGAGCAGAACCTGCCTTGGATCCTCTGTCTCTGCCTTCCCCCTGCTCTCTCTCGCTTGCTCTCGCTCTCTCTCTCTCTCTCTCTCAAAAAGAAATAAGCATTACCAAAAAAAAAAAAAAAAAAAAAAGAATTAATTTTCCTTTCTGTTACCCCCTCACAGTTTTTCTCTCCACTGTTTCAGCTCCTCCCCCACCTTACTCTGTCTCTCCCTTCCGGGTGGGACTTCCTTCTAGGTGAACGAGTATGCACACTATTGGCATTCAAGCCCCTACCCATCCCACCCTAGACACTCTGCTAAGTCCTACCCCTCCTCCTTTTGCTTCCAGGCTCCTAGGGTACACTGAAATCTCCCCTCTGTGGTGATCATGCTAAACTCACACCAAGTTATGCACAAATACCATTAAGAGAAGATTTACTTTGTTTTTTAATAAATGTTTATTTTTCATAACTTACCTGCTAATATTTTATACTAGAGGAGTGTTACATTTTATATAAATTAGTATTTTCAAGTGATGTTTTGGGTTATGGTTATAAACTTCTGTTTTCAAAATGCAAGTTAAATGTTGTAATTTTTAAAATTCTCTTTTTACCACTCTCTCACTTGGGATATGCTGAGTTCTTAGGTTTCCAATGACGATCCTAATAATCACTTGGCTTGAGAGGCATATAGCAACCTGAACTCTTACCATGGACTAGGGGTTATTCTAAACCCTTCACATGTATTAATCACACCATTCTCTTTACCACTGTGTTAGTTACATGCACATTGTTGTTAACACCATTGTACAGATGAGAAAATTGAGTCATGTGAGGTTAAACGATTTGCTCTGGGTTCCACAGCTATGCAGCACTACCCTGAACCACTTCTTGTAATAATTCCTGGTGTGTAATGTGGGGTCCTCAGAGATTACCAAATATATAATTCTTCCAGCAGGTCTGCGATTTAGGTAGACTAGGTGCCTGGCCTCCCTATTTCAATACACTTCCAGACCATAATCTCCCACTCCCTGCAGGTCATTTCCTCAGAAGTCCACAGTGGAATATTTGTTGTACCTGACATCACACTATCCCACTTCCCTGATTAATAAATCTGCCAGATCTCCTGATACTAATAGTGGCTTATGGTCTACCAGAAGGCCCTCTATCCTGCTAACATCAAGCAGGGAAAGTACCAATCTCAAGTGAGAGAAAACTCGGACCCCTTTGCTTCTGCTCATTTGGGCTACTGACCCCTCCTTTGAGTCCTGGTACATTTCCCTGCCCAATAGCATGTTAATTTCAGTATGGCTAACTCCATTTTAGTGATTACAATGCTGCAGCAAGATAATAATTCTGTTACTTCAGTATTTATTTTACATACTATCAATATTTTATTTTCAAAGTGCACAGAATTTATAAAATAGAAAGCTCAAGGAAACGAAATTATTTAATGTACTTTAAATAAAAAAAAACATATAAATATGTTACAAACAATGGGGAAAATGTAAATTTACAAAAGATAAACATTCTAACCATAATATAAATTATTGGCGAATAAAAATTCATTAAGATAAATATTTACAATATAAACTAAAAAGCATATAACTCAGGAAAACCTAATCAGTTATGGAAGTTGAAAACAAAAATATTGTTTGCTCTTTTTAAAAATGTGGTAGTTAAATAATAAAGTGGGTCAATGACATCATTGGGTTGCAAATGTATTTTTGTGCAAGCTTTTCTTGCTGCTAAAAAAGCTCTTTCTGGTGATTTTCTGACCACTCAGAAGAATGGTGAGGAAATACTTAGGGACTAACCCTAAATATTTTAATCCAGATTTCATCTTCAAATAATTTTATTTCTTGTTATTTACAAGGAGTTCATTTTTTTTTTATTTGAGAGAGAGAGAGAGAGCACAGCAGTGGAGAGGGACAGAGAGAGAGAAAGAGAGGGAGAGAATCTTAAGCAGGCTTTATGCTGAGCATTGAGCCCGACTCAGGATTGCATCCTGTGAACCATGAGATCATGACTTGACCTGAAATCAAGAGGATGTTCAACTGACTGAGCCACCCAGGCACCCCTGATACTCAGGAGGAGTTCTTGTTTGAATAACTGATTCTCCCACACCCACCCCAACAAAGACTAGGTTTCACATTGATAAGGAGCTACACGTCCCACCCCAGACCCACCCCTGCCAAAGAAAACATTTGATTTGCCTTTGTCTTCTGCATTTTCATCATAGATATTTGCTACATCTGATGCCCGAGTACCTGGACTCATTTCCGTGCTAGCACATTCATATTCTACTTTTCAGAAATTCTTTTCTTTGAAGTGCAATAATAATTATTCCTTCAATAGGAGCTTTGCAAGACCACAATGTGGTTGCTTATTGCTATTCACACAGGCCTGGAGCTGTCTAGACTTGTCTTTTCACATCATTTGAATAATTGAACCATTGATCTTGCTCTCCAGATATTAATAACTCGAATTTCAGATGTTTTAAAAATTAAAATAGCGCACCAACAAATATGTGGATATTTCAGACTTAAAAATAGTACAGTGTACTACTGTCATACCACAATTGGGTATTCACGACTTTCTCCTTACAGGGAGTACCCAGCATGCTTCAGGGCCAAGCCTCCATTTTATAAATGGGGAAAATGGTGCTCAAATAAGTGAAGTAATGAAGCTCAGGTCACACAGCTAGCAAGTGTCAGCGCTGACATTTGAACCCAGTTCTTTGGACTCTAAAGCCACAGTAGCCTATACTGTCTCTTATTCAAAAAGTTACCCAGTCACTGTTCTATAAATAGACTCCACATTATCTGCCCTTTGGGTGAAACAAATGACCCGCATTTTTTTCCCAGCCCAAACACTTAGCTCTAAGAGGCATCTTCCTGAGGTGAGCATTGTCGAACACCAGAATGGGCTCTTGTGGCAGGTTATACAATTTCCTCTTCCGTCATTCTCAAAAATAACTGAGATGAGGAGTTGTGACATTTACACAAGTTCCAGATGACTCTCTTGAGGTCTCCCCACTCTATGAATTCAGCAGGACTATGAAAATTAAGAGACAATTGAAATCTGAAGTCAGTTCTGATATCTGATCCTTTAGCTGTTTGTTACCATACAAATGAAACATCTGGATGACAGAACTGAGTGACTTTCTCCCTCTTGTTTTTGAGCCTCATGTAGCCACAGACTTTGCTGTCTGTTGTGCCATTATCAAAGCATCCAGGTGGAAGGGATATCTCGAGAAATTGGAAATAATCTTGGTTGTCTTTCTTCTATTTGCTCCTTTCATCTTTTTTCTGTTTAATAAGCACAAAGTAAACACAGAACTGATTTTTTTATTCTGAAATGTTATGAGCATTAAGCTCTGAGTATTATCATGGGAATGAATTTCATTTGAACTCCAAGGAGGCTTAATGTAAATTTTTAAAGGAAAACCTCAACATTAGTAATGCTATGACGATTTCTCTGTGCCACGGTGGATCTAGAAGGCCTCCCTCTGGCAGGTCAAACTGTTTCCAAATCAGTTCAGGTTTTTTCAGGTCTTTGAGGTACCTGTAGAGCTCTGTCCTGACTCCATAGGCAGCATTTCAAAGGTTTGAGACTGTTTAGTTGTGGAAATTTCTATCACTTGTCAGTCACCCACTGTATACCAGATCCTATAGTGAGCTCTCTACGCGGGCTTCTTTATTTAACTCAGACACTTCTACCAATTAGTTCATATTATCCCATTTTACTGTGAAGCCAGCTATAAATCAGAGCCATTGAATGCTTTGCCCATAAGTGACAGAACTGGAATTTGAATCTAGGCTGTCTGGTTCCTGCACTCAGACTCTTCCTGCCATAGCACGTGGTCTTAGTGCTTCTATTCCTGGCCAGTTCCCCTCAGTCCTGCTTCTCATGTCTGTATGCCTAGGTTCTGGATCTGGGCTCACAGTTGGTCAAATTTTGCCTTTACCTTGAAAGCCTTCCAGCATTCTGGTCAATTGGTTTGAAGATACTCAGCTGGTTTCTTTTGAGAAACCTGACACATTCCATCTTGATTTCACTGGTGACTTATCTTAAAATCCTGCTGGGCTCGCTGCACCTACCCACTGCTGGGTGACGGGAATATAGAGAAGAGAGTCTCCCGGCTGAGAAGTTCCCAGCCTAAGGGTCAGGGGAGGGAATGGGCACAGCCTGGAGAAAAGATAATTACAACACAGTGCAGCACATGTCGTAAAGAGGAATAAACTGTGTGATATGAGAATGCCTTCAATTAACCTTACCTGGGAAAACCTAGGAAGGCTTTCCAGAGGGAGTGATATCAGAGTCAAGTTTTAAAGATGTTTGTGATGGGCTGAATTTTGTTCCCCCCAAATTCATATGTTGAAGCCTGACTCCCAGTGAGACTACATTTAGAGATAGGACTTTCAGAGCTATAAAATTGAAGTTAAATGAGGTGCCATGGGTGGGCCCTAACCCATTCTTACTGGTTCCTTTTAAGAAGAGTAAATTCAGACACACAGAGAGACATCAGGGTTGTATCACACAGAGAAAGCATCATGTAAGGACCCA
Source organism: Panthera uncia (assembly GCF_023721935.1). Classification (NCBI taxonomy): domain Eukaryota; kingdom Metazoa; phylum Chordata; class Mammalia; order Carnivora; family Felidae; genus Panthera; species Panthera uncia. The sequence goes on from NW_026057585.1 coordinate 58,904,897, forward strand.
GCAAGAGGAAAGCCATGTCCAAGCAGGGGAAAGAGGCCTCAGGAAAAACCAAACTTGTAGACACCCAACCTCGGACTCCCAGCCTCCAGAGGCACGAGAAATAAATTTCTGTTGTTTAAACCACTCCGTCTGTGATATTTTGTTATGGCAGCCCTGGGAAACTAATATAATGTTCCAAAACTCTTCCTCCTTTTCCTTCTTAATTGAGTTGTGTTCATTCCTACAGTTTTCCACAAATACCCGTCATACCTCCTGCCTCTGTTGTGCTACGGAGGACCTAGGCATGTTTCTCTAACTACTGATAGGTAGGTGGGTTTTTCATGTGAATGCTCCAGCCAGTGGTCTTGTGAAATCCACAACGGTTTGTAAATATCGATACCGGCAGGGCACAAATAGCTCCTGGCCATTTGTAAGAAATGTATGTGTTTCTGGTGTATTTTATGTAATCTTTTCCAAAATAAGCTCAGAATTTCTACAACATGTAACAGTACATGTGTCACTTTTGTGTCGGGCAATATGGAGCAGAGAATTCTTCATAAGAATTATATGTATTTCTGAAGATTTAATCACTTACGTAAGTTGTGCATTTTTATACATTTATGCTTTTATTTAAAGGTTTATAATTTGCAAGAAGTATAAGAACTCTGTGCAACTAGGAACACGCTTTGGAGACATGCAAGGAGAGCTCAAATAGACTGCTGATCCTGTCGGTGTACATTCAGTTTCAGAATAGCACTGGGCACAAAGTATGCACGATATCCATGTAAGATGAAATTACTGCTTTGAGACAAAGTTGAAACTCGTTAAACACAAAGACCCTCTGAAAATATTTTAAAAAATAAGAATAAAAGGAAATGGAAAGAGTAAAACTTTGTAAAATTAATATGATAAAAGTACCAGGTAAAATAATCAGTAAGCGGTAACACACAGAAGCAAACTAGGCACGGTAGGTTGCAGATGTGAATGCTCTAGTCTAAAATAGTCGATAATGAGTAAAACACATTTTGAGGGGTAACCAGGACAGAGGTCCTATGTGTTCAAATAAGACAGGTGTTTGATAATAATTTTCAATGTACCTATCTCCCCAGGAGGCAATGAGCTTCCTAGGGGAAAAGATGGGATCATATCCTTCTTCATTTGAATATTTTCAGGGTCCGGTACCTGATACAGAGTGGCCACTTAGTATGTGAGTGAAGGACTGGCTATAATTCACAGGCTGGACAGGAAAGGGGTGGAGAGGTGCTCACTAAGACGGCCATGGTAGCTGCCACATGTCTGTCCCTATTTGAATTGCCCATTTCCTTGTGTTTTCCCACTGTAACTTTAAAACCTGACTTCTTAAAGTAATAGCTAACACTTTTGCGGCAGGTTATACAACGTGTAAATGCTTCTTACACGTCAACTCATTGACTTGGATCTTAAAACACAGCTGGAGTGTTAGACAAAGCCAGAGTTCTTCTCCTCTGGTACAAATGAGGAACCTGACACCCAGGGCTTGCTTGAGGTCACAGAGCTGATATCAGGCAGCCTCAGGACTCAGTTCCAAACCATCCCAATCCAAAGCAGGTGCTCTTTTCACTTCACCATCAGCTGTGGGACACAGAGGAGGCCACAGCTGTGAGAGCAAGTACAGAGCCTTCCCAGGGAGGTAACAACTGGCCCTTGAAGCAGAAGCATTTTGCGTTGTCTTCTACCAGGGTAGCCTGCCCCCAGCACAAGGCGTGATAAGTTCAAGGATGTACTAGGAGAGGAAGAACTAGCCACAGGTACAAAAAGGTTACAAGCATGGGCTGTGCAGTCAGACTTGAGCTAGAATCTTACTCGTGTCCCTTACTTGTTATGGGATCTTCCAAAAATCCTTTTGATTAAAACTATTTAATGAACACTTACTGTGCACTATTCAATGACTAGGTTTTGGGTGTATAGTGGTAAAAAAAAAAAAAAAAAGAAAAAGAAAAAAGCATTGCTTTTCCCATTCCCATTCCCTAGTTGTCTAATAACACTAAACAAGTCCATCAGTTTATGTATAATTATCACACAAAGTGGTTGCAAGGAATTAAGTAGATAATGAAGCAGTGTGCCTAGGGAGCACTTGGGTGGCTCAGTTAGGTGATCATCCGACTTCGGCTCAGGTCATGATCTCATGGTTGGTGAGTTCGAGCCCCACGTCAGGCTCTGTGCTGAGAGTGCAGAGCTTGCTTCAGATTCTCTTTCTCCATCTCTATCTGCCCCTCCCCTGCTCTCTCACTCTCTCAAAAATAAATCAGCATTTAAAAAAATAAAAATAAAAGCACTTAACAGATACCTGGCATGTAATAGTGCCTCTGGCAATGGTAGCTGAATACAGGTGCTTAAGAAGTTAGGGGCGCCTGGGTGGCTCAGTCGGTTAAGCGTCCGACTTCGGCTCAGGTCACGATCTCGCCGTCCGTGGGTTCGAGCCCCGCATCGGGCTCTGTGCTGACAGCTCAGAGCCTGGAGCCTGTTTCCGATTCTGTGTCTCCCTCTCTCTGACCCTCCCTTGTTCATGCTCTGTCTCTCTCTGTCTCAAAAATAAATAAACGTTAAAAAATTTTTTTAAAAAGAAGTCATAGGAAGGTTCCACTTGTCCACTCACCCCTACGTGGCTCTGGTGTGGTCCTATCACTGCCTGTCTACACCTGACATCAAATCTTGATTAGACCACCCTCTAATATTAATGATTCCTACAGTTAGGTCTCCATTAATCTCCAAGTGCCTTCATATCTATTAGTGATTTTAATTACTACCACCATCCACTGTGGTGAGTGTGGTTCTCCCCTAATAATAAATAAGGGAAATGTAGGCCCATAGTTTGTGACCCACAAAACACAGCAGGCTAGCCAGGAATGGCCTCCATGCTCCGTGTGTTCCTGCAGTCCCTGCAGAGGGCCCTCACCTTCTCGGAAACCTTTGCTAGCTCCTCCCTGCTTCCCAGCGACAAATACAACATCTCTGACACTATGTGCAGTCCTGCTTCCCCCACACAGATCCACAGAAGAGTAGGGATCCTGGTGGACAATAAACTCTTCCCTCGAGAAAAGGGCCCTATAGTGAGCTTTACCAAAATCTAAGTGATCCCTTTAAACTAACATCCTTTATTCTGATTGTTTCTCTTACTAGTTCTGGTGCTAAATGTAATGTATTTCATAAAGTTATGATGCCTATAGTTGATTTTTTAAAAAACTATTTCTATTTAGTAAATAAAGAGCTTGGGGCACCTGGGTGGCTCAGTTGGTTAAGCGTCCAACTCTTTTTTTTTTTTTTTTTTTTTTTTTGCTTTTTAAAAAAATTTTTATTTGTTTGTTTATTTTATTAACTTGTTTTATTTTTTATTTTTTTTAATTTACATCCAAATTAGTTAGCATATAGTGCAAAAATGATTTCAGGAGTAGATTCCTTAGTGCCCCTTACCGATTTAGCCCATCCCCGCTCCCACAACCCCTCCAGTAACCCTCAGTTTGTTCTCCATATTTAAGAGTCTCTTCTGTTTTGTCTCCCTCCCTGTTTTTATATTATTTTCATTTCCCTTCCCTTATGTTCATCTGTTTTGTCTCTTAAAGTCCTCACATGAGTGAAGTCGTATGATTTTTGTCTTTCTCTGACTAATTTCACTTAGCATAATATCCTCCAGTTCCATCCATGTAGTTGCAAATGGCAAGATTTCATTCTTTTTGATTCCCGAGTAATACTCCATTGTATATATATATACCACATCTTCTTTATCCATTCATCCATCGATGGACATTTGGCTCTTTCCATACTTTGGCTATTATTGACAGTGCTGCTATAAAAATGGGGGTGCATGTGTCCCTTCAAAACAGCACACCTGTATCCCTTGGATAAATGCCTAGCAGTGCAATTGCTGGGTCGTAGGGTAGTTCTATTTTTAGTTTTTTGAGGAACCTCCATACTGTTTTCCAGAGTGGCTGCACCAGCTTGCATTCCCACCAACAATGCAAAAGAGATCCTCTTTCTCCACATCCTTGCCAACATTTGTCATTGCCTGAGTTGTTAATGTTAGCCATTCTAACAGGTGTAAGGTGGTATCTCATTGTGGTTTTGATTTGTATTTCCCTGATAATGAGTGATGTTGAGCATTTTTTCATGTGTCCGTTGGCCATCTGGATGTCTTCTTTGGAGAAGTGTCTATTCATGTCTTTTGCCCATTTCTTCACTGGATTATTTGTTTTTTGGGTGTTGAGTTTGAGAAGTTCTTTATAGACTTTGGATACTAACCCTTTATCTGATATGTCATTTACAAATATCTTCTCCCATTCTGTCGGCTGTCTTTTAGTTTTTCTGATTATTTCCTTCACTGTGCAGAAGCTTTTTATTTTGTTGAGGTCCCAGTAGTTCATTTTTGCTTTTGTTTCCCTTGCTTCTGGAGACATGTTGAGTAAGAAGTTGCTGCGGCCGAGATCAAAGAGGTTTTTGCCTGCTTTCTCCTCGAGGATTTTGATGGCTTCCTGTCTTACATTGAGGTCTTTCATCCATTTTGAGTTTATTTTTGTGTATGGTGTAAGAAAGTGGTCCAGGTTCATTATTCTGCATGTCGCTGTCCAGTTTTCCCAGCACCACTTGCTGAAGAGATGGTCTTTATTCTATTGGATATTCTTTCCTGCTTTGTCAAAGATTAGTTGGCCATACGATTGTGGGTCCATTTCTGGGTTCTCTATTCTGTTTCATTGATCTGAGTGTCTGTTCTTGTGCCAGTACCATACTGTCTTGATGATTACAGCTTTGTAGTATAGCTTGAAGTCTGGGATTGTGATACCTACTGCTTTGGTTTTCTTTTTCAAGATTGCTTTGGCTATTCTGGGTCTTTTCTGGTTCCATACAAAGTTTAGGATTGTTTGTTCTAGCTCTGTGAAGAATGCTGGTGTTATTTTGATAGGGATTGCATCGACTATGTAGATCGCTTTGGGTAGTATCAACATTTTAACAATATTTTTCTTCCTATCCAGGAGCATGGAATCTTTTTCCATTTTTTTGTGTCTTCTTCAATTTCTTTCATAAGCTTTCTATAGTTTTTAGCATATAGATTTTTCACCTCTTTGGTTAGATTTATTCCTAGGTATTTTATGGTTTTTTTGTGCAACTGTAAATGGGATCGATTCCTTGATTTCTCTTTCTGTTGCTTCATTGTTGGTGTACAGGAATGCAACGGATTTCTGTGTGTTGATTTTATATCCTGCAACATTGCTGAATTCATGAATCAATTCTAGCAGTTTTTTGGTGGAATCTTTAGGGTTTTCCATATAGAGTATCATGTCATCTGCAAAGAGTGAAAGTTTGACCTCCTCCTGGCTGATTTGGATGCCTTTTATTTCTTTGTGTTGTCTGATTGCAGAAGCTAAGACTTCCAATAGTATGTTGAATAACAGTGGCGAGAGTGGACATCCCTGTCTTGTTCCTGACCTTAGGGAGAAAGCTGTCAGTTTTTCCCCATTGAGGATGATATTAGCATTGGGTCGTTCATATATGGCTTTTATGATTTCAAGGTATGCTCCTTCTATCCCTACTTTCTTGAGGGTTTTTATAAAGAAAGGATGCTATATTTTGTCAAATGCTTTCTCTGCATCTGTTGAGAGGATCATATGGTTCTTGTCCAACTCTTGATTTCAGTTCAGGTCATGATCTCACAGTTTGTGGGATCAAGCCCCACATCAGGCTCCACGTTGACAGTGCAAAGCCTTTTTGGGATTCTCTCTCTCCCTCTCTCTCTGCCCCCTCTCCCAGTCATGTGCTCTCTCTCTCTCTCTCTCTCAAAATAAATAAATAAATAAATAAATAAATAAACTTAAAATAATTTTTTAAATAAATAAAGAGGTTGATGTAGTTTTTTAAACTGGTCTGCGAGATCCAAAAGCTAGGACTTTATAGTCAATACTGGTGTATGGCTCCAAGGCCTTCTCAGATATCCACTCCCCCTCCATTCTGTGCCTTTATTCCCTCCCCTCCTGACCCTACTCTATCTTCCCTCCCCTCTCTCTTCTAATCAAGTAGTGCCTGAGCTAATATGCTCACAATTCCTTAAACTGTATGATTGCCATGTCTTCAGGTGAGTCCCTGCTGATTGCCCTCCTTGGTCACTTCTTTCCATTCCATGAGGTATACCTCAAGGCTTCACTTCTCTTTAGTTTCCCTCGACTCTCCAGACAGTGCTAAGCATTGTTCTCCCAAGGTGTTTGCTAATTCCAGTGTGGCGGGTCCCCTTTCCTGGCAGGGTGCTGGTTTCTCCACATGCCTCTCCCATGAGACCTTGAGCCCCATTAAGAGTGGAGCTGGAGCCACAGCTTTCCTCTTGTCCACTCCTTGTGCCTAGCCCAGCAGCTGGCCTGTCATTGGACCATGTGGATGAGGTCAAGGGGAGGAGATGGCAGGAGGGAGAGGAGGAATGAGGAAAACAGACAAAGAGGAAATACAGAGAGAGGCACAGAATGGAGAGACAGGGATACACACAGAGACAAGAGACAGAGCCAGGGAGGAAAGACAAGGATAGAGCAAAGAAACTAAGAAGGAGAAATAGAGAAAGAGGAGAGGAGGGGGAGGGAGGAAGAAGGGAAGAAAAGAGCTGTGTTGTGAAAGAGAGGCATTGAGGAAAGGGCAAAAGAAGGAAGGAAGGAAGGAAGGAAGGAAGGAAGGAAGGAAGGAGAGAGAAAGAGATGGTAGGAGGAAGTTGGCTGCTCACGAGTGAACAATTTCTGTCTGTACCTGGCAATCTCCAACCTCCATTGTTGCTGACTCAGCAAACCTGCCTTCTCAGGGTGCAAATACCTGCCTTCCCATCATTCATCTTCAACACATGCAGGGGGCTTTGATTTGCAGTCCATCTTTCATCCTCTAATTGTTTGGATACATTTGCATTAAATTATATTTAGATTTTCATCATCTCCTTAATTTTCCAAGATAAATAGAAAACTTTTCTTAAAAAGTGAAAATGCTATAGACCATGTATTTGGCCTTAGAAAACTGTCAATACAGTAAAGAAAGAAAGCATTTCTGCTTTGGCAAATATATTTTATTCCAGAGAATAAATTTTAGAATGATGGGTCTTTTTTTTCTTTTTAAGAAAGGTGGCTGGGGGCGGCGGGGGGGGGGGTTGGAGAAAGGGCAAGCATGAGTGGGGGAGGAGCAGAGGGAGAGGGAGAGAGAATCTTAAGCAGACTCTATGCTCAGGGCAGAGCCTGATGCAGGGCTCCATCCCACGATGCTTAACTGAGCCATCCAGGCACCCCTCGAATAATGAATTTTGACCAACTTAGCACTAATTTGTAAGTTTTTGTTGTTGTTGGAAATGTATATGCTCTTGTCAATGTAGCTCTCTAGAAAGTACCTCCATTTCATAAAATTACAACTTTTTAAGTGCAGAGCGTCAGTTTTTTCAAAGTTTTGGTTTAAAAAATAAGTAAAAATGAACATTTCAAACTCCAGTTACCGAAGAGATGCCACAGCAAGTAAACAATGAAGGATACCCTACAATGAAAAAGTGAGGTCTCGGGGCACCTGAGTGGCTCAGTCAGTTAGGCATCTGACTCTTGATATCAGCTCAGGTCATGATCTTAGAGTCGTGAGTTCAAACCCTGTGTCAGGCTCTGTGCCAGGCAGGGAGCCTGGTATGAATGAATGAATGAATGAATGAATGAATGAATGAATGAAATGAGCTTTCATTTCAAGTTGGGCGTAACCATGTTGACAACTGCTCTGTAAGGAGCGCTTCTAAAGAGTTTTGCACACCCTGTTTCTTTGCATGCATACCACATTCGTTCCTTTCATCATTCCCATTTCACCTGTGCGGTATCTGGGCTCCCAGATTTAGGTCACTAGAAAAGTCAAAGAGCTGGTAAGTGGCCAAGCTAGGTTTTATCCCAGTAACCTCTAACACCAAAAGCTTGTGAACAAAATGCTCCTCCTGGTGTGAGGAAGACGTAATCTGTAGGACTGTTAACCTAGGTCGATTGACACTGATTGATAGATCCCCTGACTTTTAGCCTTAAACCCTGAGAAGAGAAAGATGCTCCCTGCAATTTATTAAATGCATCCTTTCATTTAACTCTGACAACAAGCCTGTGCAGTAGGAGTATTTGGATATTCATCTCCTTAGACCACTGAGGAAATTGAGCTCCTGAGAAGCTAAGTAGCATGCCTAGTTCTCCAAATTGCCTCTCCAGGCATTTAGACTCCAGAAGAAGGTATGAACGCCCAAAGTCTTCATAGCCTGCCTCACTGGAGATGAGAACCGTTATTTATTTGTATTTGTTTAAAAGCTGAACTTTCGTCGAGTGTTTGGTGCATGCCAGACAACGTTTCATACGTGCATTGCAGGAATTCTCATTCATTCCTCACAGTGTGAAGGAAGCTCACTCTCAGCCCTCTGCTGGACTCTTTATTCACCCTAGAGCAGAGATCAGTTTGACTTCAGGGCACAAGCAAGTATAGTAAGACAATGGTCTCAGGAATGTGCTAGAATGGGAGAGTGCAAGTCCAGCCTAAGGGCATTCAAATAATGACTATTTAAGAACACCTCCCAGGCCAAATCAGCCTGTCTACCAGCCTTTTTTATTCCCTGGCTGGTTCTTTACCCCAGCCTAGCGGGACACTGGGGGACCCTGCCTGTAGCCCTCATTGCTACTCAGTTTAGAGAGTCTGGCACCATGTTTCATACTCTTATTTTAAGATAATGCCATTGATTCTTCCAACTGGGGTAATCGAGAACCATCCATTCCACTTTCCTGCAGCTTCTAAAGTAGCTACACACAGTGCTCATGTTATTACAAGACCCTTAATTGTTATTAATTGCTATTGGAGGTGACGATAATTAACGCACCGTAATGAAGTGCGAGCCCGCCATCCTGTTGCGTGTGTATTTAACCTGTAGTTGTCTAAGGAGATCAACAGATTCGATAGAGACCTTCATGCCTCAGTGCGGAAGAAGAGAAAGGGGTGTAAGAGTTAATCCAGAGACCCGAAAACCTTGGGCCACGTCTTCCATGGGAAGATCACACTGCCTGTGGCCTGTGCCTTCCTACTGCCCATCAGCTCCTGTGGCTCCCCGCTGCCAAGCCAGCTTCACTTGATCAGAACTGCAGGCTCCTTTGATGACATGCCAGCATGGGCTTCAAACACCAATCACCACACTGCCGGTGACAAATACGAAAGGAAAAAAAAAAAAGCAGCAATGATCGTTTAATAAATTTATTATGAAGACAAATGGCCCTTGCATAAATCACCCTGCCTTATCATTGAAAAACCTCTCTCATTCAGACACAGAGACGAAAAGGGTTAATTTTAAAACTGTGGTTGCGCAACCCCCACGTGCCTTAGGAAGGCTGAGTGATCCCCATGGCCTGAAGCCACTGGGTCCCACGGTGAGGTTCCCTAGAATGACGACAGCCATTACCTCAGCCCCCGTGTGCGGCTTTTTGGGACCACAAGATAAGAAAGAAAGTGAGGGTCATTCTACATTTCCACAGCACGTGGAGATGTGGAATAAACAGCCCAAAGTGGGGTTGCTGAGAAGCACCCTGGCGACCACTGTCTGTGTGCTTGTAGGCATTCTGTTGGACGTTCCGCAGAGATAATTTCATCTTGTTCTTAGAAAATGACACAGGGGCAGCAACAGAGCAGCGTATGCTTAAGAACATTGGCTTTGGAATTAGGTAGCCCTTGTTCAAGTCCACAGTCTAACAGACTTTCACTCTGTGACCTTGGCCAAGTTACTTAACATAAGTCTTATTCCCTAGGCCATCCAACAGAGAAGTAGCTACCACACAGATTTGTTGTTGTAATGGTTAAATTAAATGATATGTGATGAATACTTAGCATAGAAAGGACTCCACATGTTATCATAAACGTAATTATTATTTCTCGACCTGATACATGAGAAAACACAAGCTCCTCGAAGTTGAGCATCTTATCCACAGAACACAGCTAATAGTGTAGCCTGGATTCAAACCCATATCTGTGTCCAGCTCCCCTGCCCTTTTGCCTAGAGCCTAAGGTTTTCAGTGTGGGTGGTTAGCCCCAAGGTCTGTAGTTTACTGAGGAAACTCACTGGGGAAACTATGCCTTGAATGATTACCTTCATTTCCTTCCAGACCAGAGGTAAGGAGTCTCCCCCATTTGGATGCCAGCTGCCTTCTCAAATTAGTAGAAAAATTTAACAACCTCAAGATGTATAACTTAAAATTTTTTTTAATGTTTATTTATTTTTGAGACAGAGGGAGACGCAGTGCATGTGGGGGAGGGGCAGAGAGAGAGGGAGACACAGAACCTGAAACAGGCTCCAGGCTCTGAGCTGTCGGCACAGAGCAAGACATGAGGCTCCAACCCACAAACCATGAGATCATGACCTGAGCCGAAGTCGGACGCTTAACCGACTGAGCCACCCAGGCACCCCAAGGTGTATAATTAAAGATATAGGAGAATTGTTTCTGTTATGAAACTGATTAGAACCATGCGGTCATCTTTTGGTTGTTATGTGTTTTTTCTAAATACTTGAGTACTAATGCCTAGCCTCCTCTCTATTACTTATCACATGTTGTTGACTCACACATGGGTTACTTGAAGGACTGCCAGGGGCGTCTGAGTTGAGACCCCCACTGCCTAGGCCCACTGGGGGACTTGAGCTGAAGTTGTATTCCATGCTTGGTCCCTACTTACAGTTAGCTCAAGGAGAGTATGAAGAAGATCAAATCTGGCCAAGCAATGGTTAATCCAACAGTGTCTCAGTAAAGAAACGTTTGAGGAGGCATCTGGGTGGCTCAGTCGGTTAAGCATCCCACTCTTGGTTTCGGCACAGGTCGTGATCTCACGGTTTGTGAGTTAGAACCCCGGGTCGGGCCTGCTTGGGATTCTCTCTCTCTCTCTCTCTCTCTCTCTCTCTCTCTCTCTCTCTCTCCCTCTCTGTACCCGTCCCCTGCTCACACACACACACACACTCTCTCTCTCTCAAAATAAATAAATAAACTTTAAAAAAAGAGAAATGTTGGAGGGCCTGTTATGTGTCAGACCATGGACTCAGACCTGGTAACAACACCATACAAATAGGAAATGCTGCTGCTTTGGAAATGGTTTGTGATTTCCTTCCGAGACAAGTCTGTCACTGTCAGCAGTGAGACTCTCACTTAATACCCAAGAGCTGCAACGGTTCTCTGTTTAATAAGCACTTACTGAGTGGGGCGCCTGGGTGGCTCAGTCGGTTGCGTGTCCGACTTTGGCTCAGGTCACGATCTCACTCCGTGAGTTCAAGCCCGCGTCAGGCTCTGTGCTGACAGCCCAGTGCCTGGAGCCTGCTTCGGATTCTGTGTCTCCCTCTCTCTCTGCCCCCAACCCACTCGCATTCTGCCTCTGTCTCTCTCAAAAATAAATACTTAAAAAAAATTTTTTTTAAATAAGCACTTACTGAGTGTCACAGGGGAACAGGCGGTGATGGGTCCCACATGAACCTTCCATCCCCTAGTCTCTCTCCATGTAGGAGTTCCTCAACCAAAACCCTCTCAGAGAGAAAGCTCCATGCCTCTCCCCCCCGACTAACTTTCAGCAGAAATGGGAACTCCTGAATAAACCCGATCTGTTTTTTTAAAGAAATGTTAAAAGTAACGGAAGAAGTAGGGAACTCTCTTCAATGTAGAGACTATCAACTTGTCATTCCCTCAGAAGACAAATACAATTGTGGAGTCAAAGAATAGAACTTTTATCATTTTCAGGCCAAATCTCTTCCTCTCGTGATGCACACACACACACCACCACCACCACCACCACCAATCCTTTGAACCCAGGACAGCAGGTGGGTATGAGAAACTAGGACAGTCTACAAATTGGCTTGTCAGCGAGGAGGCAACAATGCAGAGCGGAAGGTGACGTCAACAAAAGCTCTGCCTTGTGTTGCTGCTAGTGATTGAGAGCCATGGGTGTGTCTGCTGAGCTGCCCCCCTGTTTCTAGACCTGGAGCGTGTGGCGTTGCAGCCCTTCCTCCCTCCTCCCCTCTCCCCTCCTTTCTGGCTCTCTCCCCTCTGCGTCTGTATCCCTGGATCCTGCTTCTCCTGCTGCTGGAACGCACGAGAACAAGAGAGCACACGTGTCGGCTGTCATTGTGCCTTGCACTGTGCCAGGTGCCGGGTGGGAGGTTCAGCATTTCATTCCATAACAAACCTATGAAGATATTCTTTTAATTTAAAAGCCCCTTCACTTATTTCCCCCATCCCTCCATTCCCCTCCTCTGCAACCACCTGTTGTCTGTATTTATAGCTGTTTCTGTTTTGTTTTGTTTTTTAGATTCCACATGTAAGTGAAATCATATGGTATTTGTCTTTCTCTGTCTGACTTACTTGACTCAACATAATACCCTCTAGGTCTGTCTGATTTATATCACTCAGTGTAACACCCTCTAGGTCCATCCATGTTGTCACAAATAACAAGATCTCATTCTTTTTTATGGCTGAGTAAAATTTCGCTGTATATATATATATATACCACTTCTTTCTCCATTCATCTGTTGATGGACACTTGGGCTGCTTCCATATCTTGGCTGTTGCAAATTATGCTAAATAAACATAGGAGTGCATACATCTTTTCAAATTAGTGTTTTCGTATTCTTTGAGTAAATTTTCAGCAATAGAATTACTGGATCATATGGTATTTCTATTGTAAATGTTTTCGAGGAACCTCCATACTGTTTTCCATGGCGGCTGTACCCGTTTGCATTCCCACCAACGGTGCAGGAGGATTCCCTTTTCTCCCCATCCTCATCACCACCTGTTGTTTCTTGTGTTGTTAAGTGCAGCCATTCTGATGGGGGTGAGGTGGTATCTCATTGTGGTTCTGATTTGCATTTCCCTGATGATGAGTGATGTTGAGCATCTTTTCATGTGTCTGTTGGCCATCTCGAGCTCTTCTTCAAAAAGATGTCTGTTCGTGTTTTCTGCCCATATTTTATCAGATTATTTGTTGTTGTTGTTGTTGTTGTTCTGGTGTTGAGTTGTGTAAGTTCTTTATAGATTTTGGATATTAACTCCTTATCAGGTATGTCCTTTGCAAATATCTCCTCCCAGTTATTGGGTTGCCTTTTCATTTTGTTGATGGTTTCCTTTGCTGTGCAAAATCCTTTTTATTTTTGTGTAGCTTCCGTAGTTCATTTCTGTTTTTGTTTCTCTTTCCTGAGCCGACAGGTGCATAAATATGTTGCTAAGGCAAAGACTGTATTATTATCTCCATTTTACAAATGAGGCAACAAAGGCTCACAGTAAGGGACTTTCACAAGCCTACTCTGCTAAGAGGCAGAGCATGGATCTTGTTCCAGGCTTGACTGACCTCAAAGTCTCTTCTAGACTTCTCCATAAGAAATTCTGGGAGAAAAGAAGGGAGATGCCAAAACTTAAGATGAGGTAGCTTAGTGGGGATAGGAGTGAAGAGAAAGGGAGGAGCTTTAATAAACCTCACTCACTCACAACTTGTTTCAAATCTCATCTTGGCTCAAGTTCTCTTTCATCCATCCCCTTCCTCTTGCTCTCACTCCAAATGATAGTAACTGGGGCGTGAATTGAGGCCAGAGGACTGACCTTTTGTACGCTGGCTATCCGTCATTGGCTGTGGCCAGTGGGGGTGGTGATGGTGCACAGCCTCTAGCCAGGTGGCTCTCCTCAGGGGAAGGCTATTCCTGGGAGAGGGAGCAGCTGTGAGTCATTAGCAGCCAACACTCACAGCAGCTGGGAGGGGGTGCACTAGCCTAGTAAGGGGCGGGGGTCTGGGCAGAGCACCAAGAACGTCCACTACTGACGCAGAATGAGAGAATGATGGCCCACTGGCTAATTGGCATCCTTAATATAGCACAGCCAGCTTATTTTACAGGTGAGCAATCCGATGCCCAGAGAGAAGAGCTGAAATCAGAATTCCCTTACATACCCTGAGAGTCTTCCTCGGTTTGACCCTATACTGACTTCTAGCTGTCTACTCCACTTGGAGCACACTGACATTCCAGCCCTGCCTATGCCCCGTTCCCCAAGCATCCAGGCCCTTCCTTTGCCACCATGCCTTTACTCATGCTTATTCTTTGGCAGTCCTTGAAATACTTTTCCTTTGTTTTCAAGTGATTATAAATACCCTGCAGACTCATTTCATCACATCTGGAAGGGTTGGTCCATCACAGATTGCCTATAGGGTTTTGTAGCTCCTTTACAAACAATGTAAAAGGATTTGTAGTCTTAGAGCAGCTGATCTGTAGGAGCCCATAGATTATCTGCATATGCCTGCACCGCTGTATGGCTCTCCCATAAGTACTTATAGAACATTATGGATTTCTTGTAGAATCCCACAGATTGCCTATGATAATTGTGCCGTGTTCAGTAGTCATTCATTGGACTATCTATTGAGTGCTTACTACATGCCAGCCTATGCTCTAGAGAAACCAGGTGAACAAAACTGACAAGGTCCCTACCCTTATTCTAAGCATAATAAAGACAGTCACTATGTGGGAAACTAATAAATAATTTCAGATGATGTTAAGTGCCACTGAGAGTGATAGGGGCAAGGACTCAAAACTCATAGGTCAAAGAAAGGCATTGGAGCTGAGATCTTAACTGTGAGAAAGAATCATCCAGACGAAGGTCTGAGAAAACAGACTTCTAAGTAGAAGAAACAACAGAGATAATGACCAGAGGCAGGAATGAGCTTGACATAAATGAGGAACACAATCAGTGTCAAAGTGTCCAGGAAATGATTAGTAAACAAGCGCGAGAGTGGTACAACGTAAGCACACTGGGCAGATATTAGTGATAAAGGAAGAGCCCATTATATATATATATATATATATATACACACACACACACACACACACACACACACACATATATATGTTACTTGGCCATCAGAAAAATGAAATCTTGCTATTTGCAACAACGTGGGGTTGTTGAAATACATGGAACTAGAGTGTATTATGCTAAGTGAAATACGTCACTCAGAGAAAGACAAATATATGATTTCACTCATATGTGGAATTTAAGAAACACAACAGATGAACATAGGGGAAGGGAAGGAAAAAATAATATAAAAACAGAGAGGGAGGCAAACCATAAAAGACTCTTAAATACAGGGAACAAACTTAGGGTTGCTTGGAGGGGTGTTGGTTGGGGGATGGGCTAAATGAGTGATGGGCATTAAGGAGGGCACTTTTTGGGGTGATCCCTGCGTGTTATATGTAAGTGATGAATCACTAAATTCTACTCCTGAAACCATTATTACACTATATGTTAACTAACTTGGACTTAAGTTTAAAAAAAGAAAGACAGCAAAGCCTTCTCTCAAGAAACTCACACTCTATTTCCATAGTCACTTTTGGTTTGTAATAGTGAGTACCATCACAGATCACCTATAGGTATTTATGATAGCTTTTCAGTGCTTAGAGGAGCCCTCACAGATAGTCTGTGATGATAGTATTTCACTGAATTGCCTGCAGGAACATGGTATGTCATCTCAAATCATGTGAGTATTAGAAATGAGCTGCAGGTTCTCACAATCCCAGTATAGATCCACTCGTGTGTAGTTTAGGCAAACCCTTAATGATGCCTCTGTAAGCTGGTAGTCACATTGGAGATGACCTGACACTTGATATCACTGGGATTCCACGGTAGACCCCTTAGATGCTTTCCAATTCCTAAAACTTGTAAAGTATGTTTGCTATATCACTAAGGATTGCTTGGGGATTATTTTCAAACCTGACTGTCCCAAAGAACAATTTCTCTTTGACTCAGTTTTACTCTCTGTTATTGATTAACATGAGAAATTAATCCCGTACAAGTATTTGGAACAAATGATAACACGCAATTAAAAACACTTCCCCAGCGTGTAAGGATTAGTTACAGCTGCAAGTGACAGAGATGCACAGTAATAGGAAGTTTAAATAAGATGGAAAATAGAAGGCTATTTCTCTCACAAGAAAGTCTGAAGTCCACAGTCCACAGGACAATCTGGAAGTTCCACTGTGCAAAATCCTCCGGGCTCCAGGCTCCTTCTGGCTTCCTGCTCTGTCATCCAAGATGGCTCCTCAGCCACCACATCCATGTTCCAAGCAGTCGGATGGGCAAAGAAAAGGCAAAGGGTACATGCTAGTTATTTTCTGGGGAAAGCTTCACTAAACGGTCTCAACACACTTCTGCTTGCCATTGACCAGAACTTAACTGTTTGGCCACATTGCTGCAAGGGGACTGAAAAATGCAGTCTTTATGCTTGGTAGTCATGTTCCCAGTGGAATATTCTCTTTCTTAGGTAGAAGGGGAAATGGATAATGAGGAGAAATCAACCACCTTTACCATAGCCAGTATGGATACAACTCCTGTAACAAAATTCACATTAGTAGGAATGCCCCCAACCAGGGGTTGCTAGCCCTAGGATCTTAAAACAACAACAACAACAACAACCTCAAAACAAACAAACAAGCAAAAAGATGGGAAAACTAAATTTTAAAAAGGAGGGAGGAGTCCAATTTAGTGTTGCCAACTTCTAATTCTTCCTACTAAGGATGTGAAAAACAATTTAAATGTATTACCCACCATAATAATCATCTCCTAAAAAAAACTTTATCACACACACAAAAATAGAAAGAACCTTAAAAATGTTTTAAATGGAGTAAATTTAGCTTTGGTGAAGAGGCGGGATAGTTGCTGGGTTTTTTTTTGTTTTTTTTTTTTTCATTTCACTTCCAAGCAGTGAACACTTCATCGTAGACCAGTATTTTTAAATGATGCTTCTACCTAAAAGCATTTACGACAGCATGACATTTTCTGTTTCTAAAAGCTTCCCCCCAAGTTGCAATTTACTTAGGGCACAAACCATTAACCGGTGGACTTGGAACCAGATTCTATGCCTAGATGTTGTGCTGGACCCAGTCAGGAATTTCTAAAAAAATATGTTGTCAACCTCCAAAGCTTAAGAGATTTTGCATTTGAAAAATGTTTAATTCTTGCTTCTCTTGAAAAGTGGGACGTGCTGGCACGTCGAGCCCTCGTTTCCACATGATCACCCCCAGCTGGAGGAAGCCAGCAGCAGCTACCCCCTCCGATGGGGCGTGTGTTTGCCAATTCATTACAGTCCCACCTGGCTGGGGCCTCTCCTCTATGCTACCTGCCAGGCCCCTGTGGAAGTCGGACTTTGTGACTCCACATTAGAGCCACTAATGTGCAGGTATGCGTATATGTATTTCTAAATTTCACATCAACCCACAGGTTAAACATTATATCGCCATTTTCGAAGATCAAAGAACGGAGAGGTGGGTTGACTTGGCCCAAGTACCAAAGAGCTTATGGCTGCCCATGTGGAATTTGGACTCACACCCCTCTGGCTCCAAGGCCCGCATGTGTTCTGCTGTGCCTCCCTGCCTTCCGGTGGGCCTGGGACCCACGTCACCGTCAGCCCTCACCTAGGTAGAATTATTCGTGCCATCACGGTTATAAGACTTCATTAGAGTTAGATGAGAAAAATTTGACTTTCCTGTTTCCTGTGTAGTATTATTTTAGATTCCCTTTTTATATTTATTTTTGATGGGGAAAAAAATCCTGGGGAAGGAATGATGGATCAGAGGAGGCCATAGCCATCTATCATGCAGACACAGCATGCATTTAAACAGCTCTGAGAACATAAATTGGTTACTTAATCGGCCCTAGCTAATCCACGGAGTGGAGAAGCCAAGCTGCATTATGGGAAACAGCTTCTGCACGTGGGGTAGGCAGCTCCAACAGAGCCCCAGGGCTCTTGAGGCAGCTGCTGACAGAGGCTCAAGGCCTTCCCAGACCTCCCACCCTCGTTAGGCTCTCTGTGCCTCCTGGGTAGGGGTTTTCAGAGCATGAGGGGGTGTTGGATCTTTCGGTAAAGACGTAGTTTTGAAATGGAATGAGGATTTAAAGTGTACATGTCTTTGGGGTGCCTGGGTGGCTCAGTTGGTTGAGCGCCAGACTTCAACTCAGGTCATGATCTCTCGGATCATGGGTTCGAGCCCCGCATCAGGCTCTGTGCTGCCAGCCTGCTATGAGTTCTGTGTCTCCTTCTCTCTCTGCCCCTCCCCACTTGTTCTCTGTCTCTCTCTCTCTCTGTCAAAAATAAACATTATTTTTTTTTTTTTTAATGTGCATGTCTTTGAGCTTCATTTCATTCACACCGGACTTCTTGACTCATAGCTGAATGCTGAGAGCTTCCAGTCAGATATGGAAAGACAAAAAATTTCACTACCTGCTATATTCAGACTACACATAGTTTGGTTTTCACCTAGAAGACTGCGTACGCGTGACACCTCTTCAGGCATGACTTTTCCAACTATTTCCAGTTCATTCAGTTTGACAAATGCTAGTGCTACTTGCTTCAATTCAAGCAGTGTTGACGGCTATGTTATAAGAAGGATTAGTAGGAAGTGTGCGGATAGCTGTAAGGTATGACCCCTGCCCTCAAGCCACTCTAAGTCCGGCATGGAAGGTACATATGGACAGATTGTTCACGCATTCACTCGCTGATTCAACAACCTGTTTGTGAAGGCCTCCCAGGATCCAAGAACCATGCTAGGACCTAACCCCTGCCTTCATTATGTTTACATTCCAGCGGAGGGTGGGAGGGGGTTGTATTCATTTCCTACGGCTGGTGTGAGAAGTACCACAGACTGTGACTGAAAACAACATGAATTGAACAGGAGTGTCTTTCCGGCCTACTCTATGCTCCAAATGAAAAGGTACCTATCAAGTGCCTAGCTTCAGAGTGGCGGGTCCTGGACGCAGATAGGTCAACAGCAACAGAGCACTAATGAGCAAATAAAAAATTCTGAGAATCAAGGGCTCAGGACACCCAGGGAGCCTCTTCGAAGTGAGCATATCAGAGGATTTCTGCCCAGCACTTAGCGGGTGCCCAGTAAATACTCATTCCAGGAGCCATTTGCAAATAATACCAACTTTGCACCTGTCCAGAAGAATTGTTTGTCCAGTGTATGTAATTTTTTAAATACAACAGGACTTCTGTTTCCAACAAAATGATCATAAGTTTGAGGTGGATGCTGAAGTGACTAAACAAGGTGTTTTAACATCTGGAGTGTAAAAAATTGCGGGACCTGTGTTTCTAAGGTTTTTTTTTGCTTTTTTTTTTTTTTTTTTTGACATAATGCTTGAACTTTTACAAAATGTGTTGTTCGTTAAAGCAACATTTTATATATCTTCTGCCTTTTAGAACTTGCAAGGTGCTTTCACGTTACTGTATTTATTTAAACTTTACAAAGAACCCAGTGACTATCCTGAATGTCCAGAGGAGGAAACTAGGATCCATTTCCTTAGGCCAATGGCAAGAAAAGAGAAATGGGTGAAGAAAAACACTTTCTAACGAACTGTTACCTTTTTTCTTTAAAATGTATTTATTGTTTGGTAAGGTTTCAACCTCTAGACCAAGGATTTCACATACAAATGCCTACAGGCTCAAAACTGAGAAGGAGAGGTATAAATAGGCTTGGTGTAAGGTCACAGGGAGTTGGATTCTGCTGAACAGTATACCCTAAGGCATTCAAATTGCAGTTTATATTTACAACATGCAGTTCTATGACACATACAATTTTATCAAGGCAGAATTAAGCTAAATATCTTAAATCTTCACAACAAATTAAGGGCAGTGGGAGTCAGGAACTCCCTCCATTTGACAGATTAGGAAACCGAGACAGGGAAATTGAAGTCAATAGTAGAGCTTAACCGCTAGGCAGTAGAATGTAATTAAAAGCACATAGTTTAGAGGCTGGTGGATTTAGGAAATTGCCTTTGCAACTTGCTTGGCTCTGTGATGTCGTGAAGTTGCTTACCTTTGCTGAGTCATAGTGGCCTCTTCTATGTAAAGGGAATGATAATGTTCACTTTGACAAGTTGTTCGAATATCAAGTGTGATCATATGTGCAAATATTTACCCAAACCTCTGACATATCATGAGCATTTGATAAATAATAGCTAAATGCTATTGTTAATAGAAAGGAAAATAACTCAACGCTATTTTCAGGGCATGTTTTCTCATGGCTTACCAAGCCCTTAGATTTGAAGGTTCAAATGCTTTATTGGAAATTCCTTCAGGATTCTGCCAGTTATGAAGCCCAAGCCCAGGGGGGCAATGCAGTCCTTTTTCCTCTTTTTTTTTTTTAATACCTATTCAGCAGGTTGGTTTAATGATCAGAGGACAGATATAAATTTGCACATGGGAGAGAAAACCAGCGATTGTGAGAGCCAGAGGTGACCTTACTTTGCAGATGAAGAAACAACCAGAATTAAACTATATATATATATATATATATATATATATATATATATATATATATATATTAAAATTATATAATATAAATTTTATATATTCAATTTTCATATTTTATAGATGTTATCTTCTATATGTCATATATTTTTTATATTATATATCTATAACATGTATATACACATATTTTTTGTTGTTTCCCCTCTCCCCTGGAGAGAGTCTAGAGCATAGAGACTTTTTTCTGGAAATGGATGTGGCTGGGTATTAGGGTATTATACGCTGCATATGGGAGGAGAAGAGGAAAAAAGGGTATCAGCTGTCTGGAAGTTCCTTTTTTTGCCCTCATGTCCGTGCTCTCTGTTCTACCCAACAAATCTGAATCCTGAACCCTCTAGGGGTCTGCCCAGTGACGAGCATCCTTGTCAGCTAAATCTATTCCCCTCAGTCATAACTGGACAGTTTGATGGGGACCTGTCGTCCAGCTGCCTTCAGACTGTCTTCCACACATCTCACGTGCTGGTGGTCCCTCCCTAATTTATTGCTTATCAAGCCCCATTTTGTTATTCTTAACGAGAATAAGAATCTTAACGAGATTGCTAAAGGAAGAGAAAATAGATGTGTGTGGTCCAACTGAATTCTTTACATAGATAAGCTTCATGCAACTAGTTAAAGTTCGAACTGGGCAAGACTGAGCTCAAACCAGGAAGGCCTAATACACGGAGAATGTGATGGTCAGTCAAGAGATGATGAGGGTCTGAGCTAAGGGTTGGGCTTTTGGAAAGGATACATGGAGAGGGATACATTTTGGTTATGTTTTTCAAGGGTGAAGTAAAAAGATTTTATGACATCCAGTTTTCACAAGTGGATAGAGGATAACTCTTAAAAATAGGGAAGGCAAAGGGAAGAATAGATTCAAAGAGAAGATAATGAGTTCCGTTTGGCCATGTTAAGTCACATTGGGCATTGTAGAAATTAATGTTTGCACATGAAAACTGAAGATGTCATAAAGAAAAGAAGTGCGACAAGTAGGGAGTATAATTGGACGAATGTTCACAATAGTAACTTTTAACCCTTTGGACTGTGACTCAGTATGAATGTATGGAGATATATAAACACACACAACCGAACACAAGACTCAAAAAAAAGCATACCTTTACATTTGATATACTATGATATTTTCTGTTACTTGATTTAAGTATAATTCTGGTCATAGCCCACTAAATTGATTTAATGACTTACCAGTATATCATGAAAAATATTGGCCCACAAGGTATGGCTGACTGAAGATCTTTGGAGACAAGAATGCAAATCATGAATACGGTACCCATAGCCATCAATCAAGATTTTGCTTTAGGGATTAAACTGTAAGTGTTTAGAAGAACACATCAGTGTTCAGGGATACTAATTGAAGAAAGAAGCTATCTAAAAAGGGGCTGAGATTTAACACTACAAATAAGGAAAAAATAATTGCAGGTGGGACAAGGAAATGAATGAATAGCCAAATTCTTGTGTTTTTAAGGATCCTAGGGAACCTATTGGATTTGGGCAACACTGAAATGAATCCTCATGCAAGCACAGGCTATGGCAAGAAGTGGAACTTGCACTTGGAGTCAAGGAGGCTTCTTTGCTTGAAATAGGGCTACAAATGGGGCTCCCGGGTGGCTTGGTCATTTGAGCCTCTGACTTTGGCTCAGGTCATGATCTCATGGTTTGTGAGTTTGAGCCCCGCATCAGACTCTATGCTGACAGCTCAGAGCCTGGAGCCTGCTTCGGATTCTGTGTCTCCCTCCCTCTCTGTCTGCACCTCCCCGACTTGTGCTCTTTCTCCTTCTCTCAAAGATAAATAAACATTTAAAAAAACAATAACAAAGAAATAGGGCTACAGTTCAACATCTTCTCGCTGAAGCCGACCATTGAAACACTGCTATAAAGTATGGATTGTATATTTAGTCCCTTCCCGTGTCATTACTGTATGTCCACCAAGGGCCTTAACACAGTTCTGGGTAAATACATGAAACAACATCTCTGTTCCACTCTCCACTTTATCTGCATTTCATTTGCCACGCATTTACTGAACACCTGCTACGTGCAAGACCATGAAAGAATATGGACATAAATAGGGTAACTCCTGCCCTCAGTCTTGCCAGAAAGACAGAAACAACTCTGGGAGCAGGCTGACTGTGATAGGTATTCTACCAGGCATGTGAAGGACAGTAGGAGGTCAGAGGAAAGAAAATTATTTCAGCTCAGGGGGCATTGCTTCCTTTCTTCCTTCAGTTCTTTGTGCAAACTCACTCCCTCTGAGAAGCATCCCCTGACAGCTCTAGCTTTAAAGCATCATGAACGACCTGCCCAGTGATTTTGTCCCATTAGCCTGTTTTATGTTCTTCATAGCAATTCACGTTATTAACAATTATCTTTAGTATTTATTTTTGTAGCCGTACATTTAGAAAGATTTGTCCAAGATGCCAGGAGACAATAGATAAAATATCCCAAGAGATTCCAGATCTAAGCGAAAAATGGCAAAGGAAATAAAAACAGGTACATCGCTCTCATGTCTCTCCCTGGCACTGAGGATGTAAAATTGTCAGGCCATCACAAGGTGGGAACCGGATTTGTGCAGAGGGATTTTCTTAGCTGAGACGTGAGTCCCACTCCCTCCATGGGTGGGTTCTAGTGAAAACTGCTTCAAGTGAACACCCGGGCAAGTTGAATGTGTTGCTGTTATCTGCCAAGGCATCACAAGCCACCCCAAAACTTAGTGGCTAAAAATAAGCTCTTACCATAGTTTATGACTCTCTGGACCAGAATTTTAGACTGGGTGTTTTGGGGAAGGCTCATATCTGCTAGGCAATGATGTCTGAGGTCTCAACTGGGATAACCTGAATGGGTGGGGACTAGCTAGGAAACAGTGTCTGTCTATCTGTCTGTCTGCCTCTTTCTTTCTCTCCCTCTCCCCACCTCCCACCCCCACCCTGGAATGGACTAGCATGAGCTTCCTCTCCTTATTTTCTTTTACAAGAGAACAAGAAATCGATACAAAAGCTTGTTACTTTTCTGTATAGCTTCATACTTGACAAACTGCCTTCTCCTACATAGTCTCGTGCAGCCAGCACACCAGCAAGGGGGAATTTATCTCATTCACAAATGAGGATGTTGATGCTCAGTGGATGGAAGAAACTAGCAGGTTTCTTCAAGGCAGGTACAAGAGCCTCGATCTGCACCAGCTCTTTGGTGTCCACTTCCAGGGTTTATTTACCCCAGGCCTGCTCACCCTACATGCCTGCAGTCTGTGCACGCCCCTCCGGTCACACCTGCTGAAGTCACACAGAGTCACATCCAGTGAGTGTTCACACAGCAGCAGCACATGGCTTCTTCGGGACAGTGGAGCTCCCCATTCCCAGGGGAGGTGCCAACATGTGCTGACCTTGAGAAAATTATGGCTCCAGCCAGAGGAAGAGGTATCAGCATTCAGAGGGAGTCAGGAATGCGGGAGTGCAGTAACCATCAGGTTTAATACCGTGCATACGCTTCTGATGAATATGCAAATGTGACTGGTACCAGAAGCAGGAGGCGAATAACATTTACTAAACAGCAGTGTTAAACCACTTTGAAAGGGGTGTGTCAGGAGCATGGTAATGAAATTAATCCTTTTCACCTGTGAATTATCTATCAGGGGCTTTGGGTTTCATCCAAAAATGCCTGACTTGAGTTTGCTCAGCTGAGAGCCTCTTGTGTAAACTTTATCTTAATGGAGAATGAAGCTTCAGAAACCAACACAAGATAGGAAGTGGCAAAAGACCCTGTAAACTGTAAATCTGCACTCTTAAAGGGTAAGGGCACTTCAGTTGTGCCTGCCCATTCAGGATGACTGCTCTGAGACTTCTTAACGGCTGATGTGGACCCCTCGACAGGTTTATCAAACAC
This sequence comes from Panthera uncia, assembly GCF_023721935.1. Classification (NCBI taxonomy): domain Eukaryota; kingdom Metazoa; phylum Chordata; class Mammalia; order Carnivora; family Felidae; genus Panthera; species Panthera uncia. The sequence continues at coordinate 58,929,086 of NW_026057585.1, forward strand.
GAAGACCGATCATTTTGGAGACGGTCAGAATGATTAGATTAGAGCTCGCACTGTCTGGGAGGAAGTTCTATACAGAAGGGACTGAGTTTAAGTGTTCGAGGGAGAGTTCAGTCTCTCCAGTGGCAGATGAGAAATGAAGTCTAAATTCTCTGGAAAGAATTCCAGACCAGATCACTAAGCATGAATAAAAGAAGATCACTTATAGGCACTGTGCCAAGTACTGGGATCCAGAAACAAATAAGTCACAAAGTTCAAGGCACTCATCTATTTACTTAGTATGCCATGGATGCTTGTTATGTGGGACCACCCAGAATTCATAATCCTTTCTTTTGGAAGTAGCATCCCAAATTGCTTTTAGGGGTCAACGTTTTTCCCCTCAGGAGTAGTCAGAAGGACTGACAATCAAGATGTTCTTTCCTCTCTAGCCAGCCAGACTGTCACAGCATTCATATCTAGAATGCTATACAATGGGGAGAAGGGAGTTGGAGTAGAGTCCCTTGGCTGTGTTCTACCTGTTCTTGCTTCGTAGGTCTCTCCATCTGCCCTAATTTCCATCCACCCATGAGGCTGGTTCTCCATTTTAATTACCTGGGATCCTCTCAGTAAATTTATGTTTCCATTTAGCTAAAATCTATTTCTGTTGCTTGCAACCAAGCAATCCTAACAAACACAGCCTCATTCATTACTTAGCTGTCCTTCAGTACCTTGTCGCAGATACCAAGTGAAGAGATAACTAGGGCTTTGTCCTCAGAGAGCTTACCATTGGGGTGGGGGAGGTGGGGGTGCGACAACGAGTCAGTGACTCATTATCTACTCCAGGAACTGGGCTGAAATCAGAACACGAACAGGAGAGTATTACAGAAGTAGTGTCAGGAAACTGAATTCTCCTGAGGGGTGTGAGAAGGCCTCACAGTGATCCTGACATCTATCCTTACTTTCAAAGGGTGACTATGAATATGACAGACATATAATGAGGAAAGTGCCTCAGTAGGTACAATGATAGACATAAAAGCTAAGAAGTATTACCGGAACATAGGAGATTTGTGGAAGAGAAGATGGAAAATAATATTTATACAGTATTCAAAGTTTGGTAGAACAGAATTCTTGATTCTTGTTTTGTATGCAATGAATTTTGAGTCCCAAAATGTTAAAGGACTTTCCCAAAGTCACACAGCTACAGAGCTACGAAGACTCCTAATGACATCTCCCGTTCAACTCAGAGCATTTCTGTGAGGATTTCAAACAGAGTTGAAACTATTCTCCTATCTCTTTGTCTCAACCGATTCAGTCCTCATGGTGAAAGATAGCATATGGTCTATTTTCTTTTTCTCTTTTTAATTCCTGGAAATTAGCAGCCGGTACACAAAAGGAATTCGAGATGTTTGTTGAGCCGCATATATGAGCAAATACTTATCAATAGCAAAAACAACAGCCCACATTTGGAGAGCATTCAGTTACTCGATCTCAGAGTGAGCATCCGTTCTAGAAGGTATACGCAGAAGGAGTGATCTTTCTCTCCCAGGGTACTTACCTACCGTGGATACCAAAGTGAGCTCATTATTATCATCCCTGTTTTTCAGATAAAGAAACTGAAACTCAGAAATGTGAGAGATTGTCCGGGCTCTATGATGAGGACCTGGAAAGGCAGCCTGTGAAGTTCAGATGGGCTCCCTCAGGAAGTATAGAGACCCTGACGGTGGATGAACTAATTCCCATTGAAATAAAAGGCGTTAATATGTATGCAGTATTTTCTCTCTAGTAGCAGTGGAGGATGGAAGAATTGAGTGTCTATGCAGGGATAGAGAAACAGATAAAAAATAACACAGGTAACCGGGCATCATTAAAAAAATAAAAAGGAAAAAAAAACCTCCCTTTTTAATTAAAATTAAATGTCCACTGTAAGGGGGGAAGAGTAGTCAGCAACAAATACCCACAGCCTTGTTTAATCACCTGTGATGAATTATAATTAGGATTTGAAAATTATTGAACTTTTTTCCCCTTGTTCACCTTGGAGCTCTGAAGGTGAATTTCAAAGAGTGCAGGAGGAATGAATATTAAAAAGTTTGTTTTATACTTGAACACCAGAGCTCCCATCTCATTTTTCCATTAAAGCTCAACTTTTGAAATTTTCCTCCGCTTTGCAATAATTACATCTTCAGCCTGACAACTCATTACATGACAATGCTTATGCTAATGCAGTCTATAGGCACTGGGAAAGGAAAGCTCTGGCTTTTCAGTGATGGGGATTTAGAGGTGGCTTTCTCTCTCTCAGTTCAAAGAGACCCTGCCGAAACCCATCCCCAACCCTGCTCAAAGCACCTTGCATTGACAAGCCTGGATTCTTTTACTGTTTCCAGACAGATAAGCTGCATTGGCTGTCATACCCTTGCTCCACCTGGTAGCTGGTTCATTTTATTTTATTTCATTTATTTTAAGTCCTGCTTTGAGGGGCGCCTGGGTGGCGCAGTCGGTTAAGCGTCCGACTTCAGCCAGGTCACGATCTCGCGGTCCGTGAGTTCGAGCCCCGCGTCAGGCTCTGGGCTGATGGCTCGGAGCCTGGAGCCTGTTTCCGATTCTGTGTCTCCCTCTCTCTCTGCCCCTCCCCCGTTCATGCTCTGTCTCTCTCTGTCCCCAAAATAAATAAAAAACGTTGAAAAAAAAATTTAAAAAAAAAAAAAAAAAGTCCTGCTTTGTTCCAGGAAGACTGGGAATGAAATTATGTGTGCAACATTTTCAGTCTCAACAATGGGACAAGCCCATTTGCCTTGCTCACGCCACAGTGGTAACATTCTATGTCCCCCCCCCCCCCCCCCCCCCTAGTACTCTTACTGCTACTCTGATTCAACCTACAGGTATTATTGACTTTCCACTCTGTGCCGGGCCCCTGAATAGGGTGAGAGAGAGAGAGGGTAGTGAACAGGCTTCTGGGATGGGGCTTCTGTCTGCCCTGAGCTTACATCCTTGTGGGGGACACAGACATGGTGGACGAGTAGATAGTCCCCTTCTTCCGCACCGATGGAGTGTGGTTGCTGCAGGGGCACACAGACTCCACCCAGGTTTGGGGGTGCATGGGGAAGGCTTCCCCAGGAAGATATCAAAAGTGCAGCCTGATTAGAGGTGGAAGGATCAGCCTTAATGGATCAGAGGGTGTGTACTGTTAGGGGTGGGGAGGGAGAGAATTGGCCAACAGTCCTAGCAAAGCACTGCTCCAATGCAAGGGCAGCAGAGTTCAGGGAACTGGAAGTTCCTCTGCAGGGCTGGAGAGTAGAATAGATAATCAGGGGGGTGCCGTGATAGGCACTGAGGCTGGGAGGGATACAGTGTGCAGATTCCAAAAGGTGACCAAGCTAAGGACTTCATGTCATGTGTAATCTCAGGGCCATGTGCAGCCAGCCACCCAAAGGTTTTTTTTGTTTGTTTTTTTGTTTTTTTTTTTCCCCTGGGAATGAGTGACTTTGCTTATAACCCTTGAAATGCCCCAAAACCAATTGAACACTTGCTAACCAGGTGTTCTACATATATTATCATACTGATTCAGCACTGCAAACCTGTCAACGGCTGTTAGTGTCTCCATTTCACCTTTTAGAACACTGAGGCTCAGCAGTATTTTGTAACGTGCTCGAGCTCGGCTGCATGTTCAGTGATGAACCGACGCCCGCCCAGGTGGGGAGAGCTGTGCAATTCAAGTCCAGGTCCTGCACTGCGCTTGGCTGTTTCCAGCACTTCTGGAGAGGATGCCAAATATGTTACCAGCTTTCCGAGATGCCTGAGGGGAGGGAGGACAGGATGCGTATCCCTTGTTTTTTAAGTTACTGCTCTCACAGTGTTGTAGGAGTGAGAGCCTGGCAGGCATCAGGCAACTGCTTTTAGGCTCTGCCACTAACTCACCGGGTCATTTCACTACAGCTTTTGTTTTCTCAATTATAGAAAGAATTGTTAAACTATGGCCTTAGAAGAGGAAGTAGTTTAATTTTTTTTTTTAACGTTTATTCATTTTTGAGACAGAGAGAGACAGAGCATGAACAGGGGAGGGGCAGAGAGAGAGGGAGACACAGAATCTGAAACAGGCTCCAGGCTCTGAGCTGTCAGCACAGAGCCCGACACAGGGCTCGAACTCATGGACCGCGAGATCATGACCTGAGCCGAAGTCGGACGCCCAACCAACTGAGCCACCCAGGCGCCTCAAGAGGAAGTAGTTTAAATCAAAGGGAAGATTCTCAGCGGAAGCTTCAGCTTTAGTAACAAACAAAGGGGTTCAGTGCAAGCAGCCCTCGCACACTTGTAGCAGGTGTGATTGATATGGTCGGTCTTCAGGGCTTGATAGAATTTAGGAAGCCAGAGACATGAAGGGAGAAGGTGTCTGGAAAGACGTAGGAGAAAGGCTTAGAGTTGTATTAATATATAAGGGAGTTATTTCTCAATCAACTAACGGATGGATGGATGGATGGATGGATGGATGGAGGAGGTGAGGGTCTTGACAAAACCCAGATGGCTAGATTCTGGGCCCTGCAAGAGGAAACCATGAGCACTAAGGAAATCCTCTGGCAGAAGTTCTTCTGAAGGAATCTGTGATGCTCACCTAGAATAATATCAGCTCCTAAGGGCTGTTTAGCCCCTGGATGAGAAACTGCCCTTTTGTAGTATTCTGCAGTAATCATACCCCAGTTGGCCATCACCCTGATTTCTTTCTCTGGTACTCATTGTGAATGGCCAAAAAGACATTGTCTCTCAGAAGCCTTCTTTGACTCCACACCTAGACTAGGAAGTTGACTTCTCGGCTCCCACAGCCCCCTTCTCTTTGTCCATTGATGCCCATGTCTTTTCTGCCCACTAGACTACAGCTCCTTGAGACCAGAGCCCATGTCATTTCATCTAGTATCCCCACCATAGTGCCTGCTACAGAGTTTATGAGTATAATAATATCTGACACTTCTGAGTGTTTCTCTCTTGGTGAGCAGGCTAGGGACTATGCTAAGAGCTTTATGTAGAGGATTTCATTTAATCCTTGAAGCACATCTGTGAGGTAGGTACTATTATTTCTATTATGTAGACGAAGAAACAGAGGCTCAGAGAAGTTAAGTGATATGCCAAAGGTCACACAGCAACAGAGTGATGGAGTCAGGATTCTTTGTTGTCTGTGCTCTGGCAGCACCAGTTGGGAGCTTGGTAGAAAAGTAGATCCCCATCTGAGACCTACTGAATTTATCAAAATCTCCAGGTGAGTCATGTGAACATTAAAGTTTAAGATGCAGTGATCTAGTAGAATGAAACACTTGCTGAATGAACGAACAATGAGTTTGAGTCCTGGCTTCAGTGCTTACTTTCTCTGTGGATGGGAAAAGTGAATTCCTAAGCATGGTTTTCCTTATCTGTATTGAGAAGAAAACAAGAATCTACAAAACTGGTATGAAGGTGCCATCAGATCATGCCTGCAGAAGCCCATCAGAGTGAATATTATCATTAGCAATCCCCATCTCTGAATCTGTCTTCACTCATAAAATGTAGAAGGAGGGGGTTAGGCTACAAAATCTCTGATTCTAACTTTGTATCCTTGTCAATCCTGAGAACATTAGGGTGGAAATGCCATTAAGGCTCTTAGATTAGAAATAGGTTACTTTATGGTCATTAGTTTTCCCTCCCCCACCCACTATTGTATCAAACTGCAGACAAAGCATTTATTTGCCTTGTCCCTTTCTTTCCAGTGTTACACAGCCGGGGAGGGAATTTTTCCCTGGTTGACTCTTGCTGTCCTTGTTCACAGCTCTGACTCCTGCTCTCCCATTTTTCTGCAAAAGATTTCAGAAAGAAGTGCATGTTGATTTGCTGTATGACTTCTTGATTAGATGGCAGATTTGTAACTGGGGTGGATGTGACAATCAGGCAGGCTTTGATTAGACCTTTCTGATATGTAAATCCAGGTGGATAAGATAAGTGGCGTTAGACTGGGGCTGGCAACAAAGGTAGGAAGAAATCCCAGGTGACTGGAATTAAAGAACCGTCTGAGCTGGGTGTTGGTGCGAATGATGTGAATTTCAAAGAGCCGGGGATAAACACTCACTTTCAGATGGGCTAATTTATTCAGGAAGTCATTTGAGAAGCCAATTCTCTCATCCCAGGGAGTTTATAGAAGCCAGCAAAAAATGGTTAAGCACTGGAATGTAAACACTGGTAATTGGTAATTAATGGGCACACCTATGAGGAAGGCATATGCCAAATTAAATTGATTACTGGAATCATTCATTGATTCATTAAACAGTATATGTGTTTTTGAGCTCCTATTCCATCCAGGCACTATGCTAGGTGCTGGGGACTCAGAGATAATAGGGTTAGAGTCAGCCCACACAGGAGGGGGCTGGAGTGCAGCTTTAAGGTCAGTAATTAACAGTGTTTTCCCCTTCCTTAATTCCTTCATCCTTTCAATTTCTGCTCTGAGTGGGACAGGGGGCAGGGCTAGAGGGTACCCAGAAAGAAGGACAGACCAAATCTCAGTCTTTTCAGAGCATATATGCCCATACTATCCTAGCCTCGGTGCCTCAGAAAGCAAGCGCGCAGTAGGCATGCAGCAGGCTTTCAAAAAAAAACATCTACAAATACGTGCATGAACAGAGACAATCATTCAGCAAATAATCGCATGGGTAATTAATTACTATTTGTCCTAAATGCTGAGGAAGAGAAGTGTGGTGCAGGGCACCCTGAGGAAACAAAACAAGGTGATTTAACCCTATCAACCCTATGGGGGAATCCAGAGAAGTCTTCCCCAAAGAAGTGACATTTACAATGAAACCTGAAGGTGAACAACTCTAAGAGTGTTAGTGTTAGCTCCAAGCGTGGGGCGGGGGGGGGGGGGGGGGGGATGCTTCGGCAGGTAGGCAAAGATAACAGGTGTGAAGAGACCAAGGGCAACGAGTTAGGTACCAGTGAGACGCTAAGATGCCTGCGGGTAGCAAGTCATGTTAAGTAAAGGGGGATGTGAAATGAGATGAAGTCAGAGGGCAGACAGGGGCCAGATCATATCCAAGATTTTAGATCATGTTTAGGGTTTTGGAATCAATGCTGAGCCTCCTAACAATAACTGTATGTAGCAGGGCACCACAGTGGCTCAACACAGTGGCCTTCCAGAAGACATGTGGATGCTACCTTGGAATTACGACGCCGTGGGGACATGCGTCTCCCGGCAGTATCTCTGGAAGCAGCCGGAGGAAGGCAGGACTGAGCATCTGTGGAAGTCTTATACAGAAAACAAAAACAAAAACAAAACCTGACTTCCAGAGCCTGCAGAACTGCCACTCATTCATTTTGTGTGTGACCCTGGACAAATCACTGATGCTTCTAAGTCTCCCAGAGAAGAGAAGGGGGAGTTTATATAATTCTGTGTGGGAAAGGCTTTGCCTAGTGCTTACCACACGTAAGTGCTCACTTTACTTTCTCTTACTTCCCACCAAATCAGCCTAGAGGTACCCCACGATCGGGGTTAGACTGAGATATTTGAGGGCCTGAGAAATCTGGTGTCCTTCCAAAATTACAGTTCTAAAATATCTGTTCGATATTTAATTGATAGAGGTGGGGAGAGGCTGATTTTTTCTTTTTTTAATCTACAAATATATTCAAAATAACGTATTTGGCAGACTTGGAATTATAGTAGAATTGTGATTTTCTGAACTTCCAAACTTCCCAGGTTTACAATTCAGATAATAGAATGAACTAAATCATTCGCCCCCCCCCCCCCCTTGGGTAAATACTGCTGTGCTAAGGATTATTCCGTTTTCAGAATTTCAGCTGACGTTTTGGCTGCTGACTTCAGACTCACTTGGCTGGTCTGGGGTCCGTGGAGAGTGGTGGGGAGCTATGCCTGTAGGGAGTAGCTTTCATACACAAAAATACCACATGGCACAGGTTGTCTCTAGCAAACTGTTTTTATTTCCATATAAGCGCAGTCTCCTTCAGGGAAGTAGGACAGCAATACTCCTCTGTAGTTTTTGTCTCCCTGTCATCTTCTGGTAACAGAACCCCTTTTTCTTGATGGGAACCTAGTTGTACAGTTGATGATAAAAATCCTTCCTACGCATCACATGGCCGGGCTTGCAATCCAGAGTCGACCAATCGGAGCACTGCTTTCTCCTGACCAAAATGATTGGCTCAGACTTAGGCCAATCAGAGCCTTAGCTCAGACTTTGGCTGGAACTTTGGGGAAAGCAGTGATCTATCCCCTGAAAGATTCCCAGCTGCAAAAACAATGTTAACTGAGAACTGCTAGAGACTTCACATTTTTGTCACAGCTTAGGATAAGTCAGCCTAGAAAAAAGCAAAGCACAATAGACTGACAACCATTCCTTGAACTGCTTGAGGTGCAATTTGAACCTTCTTGAAGTCCTGCACTTCCTAGTCAGGTACCCCAATCAATATTCCTTTTACGTGTAGGTTTTTATAACTATATTAAAAAGTAGTTGCCATACTATAATCTACACATATTTGAAGTGTATAATTTGTTTAGTTTTGACATTTGTATACACCCGTGAAACCACAATCAAAATAATAAACATGCACGTGTGCTTTTTATGCCCATGTTCATGGGAGTATTGTGAAAGGATTAAGAAAATATGGCATTCACATACAATGGAATACTACTCAGCCTGTAAAAAGAAGGAAATTCTGGCACATGCTACAACACGGACAGAACTTGAGGACATCACACTAAATGAAACAAGCCGGTCACAAAAAGACAAATGGTGTATGATTCCACTCCGATAAGACAGATTGCTGAAATCCATAGAAACAGGAAGTAGATAGTGGTTGCTAGAGGCTAAGGAGAGGGAGGGGTGGGAAACTATTTTTTTTAACAGGTATAGAGTTTTAGTTTATAAGATGAAAAGAATTCTGGAGACGGATTGTGGTGATGGTTGCACAGCAGTGTGGAATGTACTTAATGCTACTGAACTGCATGCTTAAATGTCGTTACAGTGGTGTTACAGACTGAACTGTGTTCTTCCAAAATGCATTTTTGGAAGCCACATCCCCTGATGTGATTGTATTCAGAGATATGGACCTTAGGGAGGTAATTAAGATGGAATGGGGTCTTAAGTGGGGCTTTAATCCAGTAGAACTGCTGTCCTTATAAGAAGGGGAAGAGACACCAAAGCTCTCTCTCCATGCTTGCGAAGAGGAAAGGCCTTAAGAGGACACATCACAAAGAAAGAGTTTGCGATAACTTACTATACTTATACATTGATCTTGAACTTCCAGCCTCTAGACCTGTGACATGATAAATTTCTGTTGTTTAAGCCACCCACTCTGTGGTGTTTCATTATGGTGGCCTGAGCTGGTTAATACAGACGATATGTTTTATGTTATGTGTATTTTTACCATAATTTTTATAAAGTAGTTTGACTTAGTTTTCTGTTGTGTAGGACCCAAAGATTCCTCACTAATACAGCAGCCGATTTAAATTTTATCAGTCAGGTAAACTTCCTATGCGGCTCCTTGAGGTAATTGGCACAACATTTCCAGATTTTTCCAGTGAGGTTCCTTGTTCCTTTCTGTAGTTGGGTCTCTCAGGCAGCCGCTGCACTGGCTGGCCTCTCAATCTGGCTCTAAATTTCTTGAAGAGAGAAGTGACACCAGGCTGCTCCAGAAACAGACCCAGTAGCTTTATTTGTTAAAATCTTGGGTGTTAAACCTCAAATTCATGATTCCCATTCCCAGTTCCCAGAGATGTCTTCCCAGGAAGACATAGCCTAAGGCAGCCTTGAAAAGATAAGTGCTCCTTTTCCTCGGGGCCTTCTATTCCATTTCTAGATGTTCATATTTGGAAATCTTCCCTTAACTGTTTCTTCCAGTGCCCACACTCAGGAAGGACCCAGCCCCGCTGACTGCCCTGAGGCTTTCTGCTAAAGGGATTTCACAGCATCAGGACTAACACTCAGCCTATTAGATTGCAGATATCCTTTCAAGGCAAGTTGGGGCTTATTTGTGACTTATCTGAGAAAACCATCACAGAGTATATTTGTAGCCAGAGATCCTTGAGCATGAAGGTAACAGATGAAATAACCTATTAATTCTCTTTCTTTCCATGCTTCTTGAAAGAATAGAAAGACTCCAGTATACCCACTCATCAGAGCTTTGGCTCCAGACGGTTTCCCCAGAGGCTCTGACACTGCTAACATGTGCATACCTGTCTGAGGCAGATGTGTGCTGGCAGTGATAAAAAAATAGATTCTACTTACTGAGCATGTACTGGGCACCAGACACCCTACGATGCGGGATCATCTTATTATGCCTTGTAGGATCGCGGTGAAATAAATCTTATCAACCCCATTTTACAGATGACGAAACAGAGGCTCATAAAGTGCAAGTAGTTCGCTTGGATGCCTCACCTTGTCAGTTGGTGGAGTCAGGATTTGAACCCAGATCTATTTGCCTCTAAAATATTTACTGTTCCCTCTAGGAAATGCTGTCCTGATACAGGATTTCTTTTTTTTTTTTTTTTAATTTTTTTTTCAACATTTTTTATTTATTTTTGGGACAGAGAGAGACAGAGCATGAACGGGGGAGGGGCAGAGAGAGAGGGAGACACAGAATCAGAAACAGGCTCCAGGCTCCGAGCCATCAGCCCAGAGCCTGACGCGGGGCTCGAACTCACGGACCGCGAGATCGTGACCTGGCTGAAGTCGGACGCTTAACCGACTGCGCCACCCAGGCGCCCCCAGGATTTCAACTTCAATAAAATAACCTTGATGGGGATATTCCTACACCTTCGTCAGTTTGCCTGGCCCATTCACTCCCTGGACATTGGTTGTTATGATGCTCATGATGGGATATCACCCATTTGCTGAACATCTGATGTGGGCCAGCCACCAGATACTTTTCTTTTCTTTTTTGACTGTTTAGTTATTTTTGAGAGAGAGAGAGAAACAGAGTGTGAGCAGGCGAGGGGCAGAGAGAGACAGGGAGGCAAAGAATCTGAAGCAGGCTCCAGGTTCTGAGCCGTCAACACAGAGCCCGATGCAGGGCTCGAACCCATGAACCATGAGATCATGACCTGAGCCAAAGTCGGACGCTTAACTGACTGAGACACCCAGGAGCCCCGACCAGATACTTTTCTTAAGTTAACTCTAATCCTTACACCTGTCTGCAAATAGGTATTATTTTCCTCATTATGCAGTTCATGGAGATGGAACCTCAGAGAAGGTGAGGGATTTACCCAAGGTCACGCAGCCAATAAGGAACAGGAGGAACTCCAGCCATCTGCCAGATTCCATAGCACCCGTGCCCTGTATGAGGCCATGCTCCTCTTTCCCAAGAATTCACTCCATTCAAAGGGCAATGGAGTTTTCCCAGGAGGTACGGACAATGATGTCTAACATTTTTGTTAGACAAAGCAATTTCACCATCACTGGCTACATACCATAAGCACCTAGGAATTTAACCTAAAAAAGTAAGTCATGGCTTAGGGTGAGAAAGAGAGGCAAACACATGGATCACAGAGTGTTTTTAGGTCAGTGAAACTACCTTGTGTGATCCCATAATGGTGGACACAGGTCAATATGCGTTTGTCCAGGCTCATAGAATACACAACACCAAGAGAGAACCCTAGTGTAAACTAGGGACTCTGGGAGGTTATGATGTGTCAGTATAGCTTCATCACTTGTAACAGATATACCACTCTGTTGCAGGATGTTGAGAATGAGAGGATATGCATGTTGCTGCAAGGCAGATTATGTATGGGAAATCTCTGTACCTTCCCTCAATTTTTCTCAATTTAAATCTGAAACTACCCTTTAAAAAAAGTCATAAAAAAGACAGACAGACAAGCATCAACCCAATCTTAAAAGAATATGATCACTAGTCTACCACCAAATTTACATAAATGGAAAAGTAAGATTATAAAGCTGGATATAGGATGAGAGTATTGTATACTTTAAGACCAGGTGGTTTTTTGTCTGTATTATTGGTTTTTAGGGCAATAATCCTAATATTCTAGGACTCGAATTACTGAGTCAAGGGATAGGAATATTTTTTATCGTGTGTGTGGGTATGTGTGATGAACTAAGCTGTGTCTCCCTAGAATTCATATGTTGAAGCCCTAACCTTCAATGTCATCATATTTGGAGACGGGGCCTTTAAAGAGGTAGTAATTAAGGTTAAAAGAAGCAATAAGGGTGAATCCTAATCCAGTAAGACTGGTGTCCTTATAAGGCAAGGAAGAGACATCAGAGACGTGTGCACCCAGAGGAAGGATGATGTGAAAGGGGCAGCAAGAAGGTGGACATCTGCAAGCCAAGGAGAGAGGCCCCAGGAGAATCTGGCCCTACAGCACCTTGATCTTGGCCTTCCAGCCTCTAGAACTGTGAGAAAATACATTTTTGTTGTTTAAGCCCCAATCTGTTGAACTTTGTTATGACAGTCCTAGGAAACTAATGCAGTATATAGAAGTTGGTTGTTTTCTTTTTTTCTCTCTCTCTAAATTGCTTTCCACAAATTTGGGCCCATTCATACTCTTTCAGAAGACCCTAAGGGGTTCCATCAATCTCCCTGTAACCTCACAACTAGTTTACTCTACGGCTTTTAAAATCATTGCCAAGGGGCGCCTGGGTGACTCAGTGGGTTGAGCATTAGATTCTTGATTTTATCTCAGGTCATGACCCCAGGGATTGGAGCCTTGCTTTGTCAGGCTCTGTGTTGAGCTTGGAGCCTGCTCAAGATTCTCTCTCTCCATCTTCCCCTCCCCTGCTTGCGCGCACATGACTCTCTCAAAAAAACAAATAAATAGAGGTTCCTGGGTGGCTCAGTCGGTTAAGCGTCCGACTGCAGCTCAGGTCATGATCTCACAGCTTGTGAGTTCAAGTCCCGCCTCGGGCTCTGCGCTGACAGCTCGGAGCCTGGAGCCTGCTTCGGATTCTGGGTCTCCCTCTCTCACTCTGCCTCTCCCATATTCATGCTCTGTCTCTCAAGAATGGGTACATATTAAAAAAATTTTTTTTAAATAAATAAATAAAATAAAAAAATTGCCAAACTGAAAAAAATGTGTAAATTCGCATTACGTCCCTCCCACTGAGGGGCAAGTGGTTTCCTAGTCATTGTTGAATTGGCTGCTTTGATTTCTTCTTTCAAGTCTTTTGTTCATTTTTATATCAGAGATTTGGCTTTTTCTTATTTATTTGTAAAGTATCTTTATATATCAGAGATAGCCTTTAGATCTTAAAAATATAATCAAAGATATCTTTATCTTTTGAATATATTATAGGTATTTCCACCAGGTTATCCTAGCTGACCCCTAAGCAATAGGTTTGAATGTCACTGGTCCATTTACCTGAAGATTTTTTTACAGTATTACAAATGTATTTTCTCCTCCGTATGATTTTCTCAATACTTTTGTCTTTTTCTATCTTACTTTATTGTAAGAATACAGTATATAATACATAACATATAAAATACATGTCAATTGACGGTTTATGTTATGGGTAAGACTTCCCAGCCAATAGTAGGCTATGAGTAGTTAAGTTTTCAGACTCAAAGTTATTTGCAGATTTGCAACTATACAGGGAGTTGAAGCTCAAAACCACTGCATTATTCAAGGCTCAAATGTATTTACCTTTTGGTTTAGTTTAAATTACGTCTTATCAAATCTGTTAATTTCTTCTTGTCTGGTCTCTCTTTTCTGAACGGTGCCTTCTAATGTCTTGCCTGCCTCAACACTGTAGAACTATAGGAATATTCACTTGTTTTTTTTATCTAGTTCTTTTGTTCTGGAATCTATTTAGGGGTAACATGTAAGGTAGTTACCTCCTTTCAGTCAATGATGAACCAGTTGTCTCAATGTTTTTATTTAATAATACAGTCTTTCCCCCAGATTTGAAATGCCCTCTCAAATATATGCTAAAATGTTATAATATGCTTGGATCTATTTTTAGCCTTTCAATTCTGTTCCATTGGTCTATTTTGTTTAAATTACAGGTGAGCTATTGTTTTTCCTCCTGTACAATATGTATTGGTTCCAAATGCTACGTAAATAATAAGATGAGCCCCCAGATTTCCATATTTGCAAAGATTCAAATGATCTTCTTTATTTGCTCTGTGTCTCTTTTCCTAATGTAAGCAGATAAGGAGAGTGCTCACGTTTGCTGTGATGTACTCTAATGATGATAAGACTTTAACCTTCTTTGTATTCAGGATTATAATTCTCTGGTATTTACTGGAATGTCATTAATCATTTTAATCACAATAAACTCATTTGATAGTGATGTGAATGTCCTGAGAATTTAGATAGCACTTCCTTTTTAATTCACCAATAATTAACTTTACCATTATTTTATAGTGTTATCAGTGCTGGGAATAGAACCTTGCAGATGAACTTTAAGGAAACATCATTCCTTTGGGGGGAGGGGCAGGGGAGAAGCAGTGTAACAGAATACAGATGTTTCTTATGGGTCTTAATGCAGCTGTAGGAAGTATTTTCCATTTCTAAGTTGATCCTGCCCATAGATGGAGAAATAAAAATGACCTGAATGCTTCCAATGAGTGCAGCCAATCTTCCTTCTTCCCCCATAAATCAGCAACAAAAGCCCTTAACAGAACATTGTAAACGTTAAATGCAAATATGTGGGAAGGGAGTGGAGGGAAACTTGAGAGTGTGGGAGAATGGAACAACAGAGTGGCCCCACAAGCCAGGGGTTAGTGAATAAGGGAATGGCTGTTGATCTTGGCTGAGACCCTAGGGCCCAAAACTCCCAGTTGGGGAATGGACTGGTGCTTAACAGAGACTTTACACAAGCATGATCCAACTCCTGCTATGTCTGATGTCTGAATTCACAATTTAAGTGTCAGCCCTTAATACTTATTATTCAGTGATTTGGGGCAAGTCTCCTGTGTGCTCTGAGCCTCAGTTTACCTCAGCCATGATAGAGAGATGATCATATATGACTTGGCTGGCTGAAGAATTAGATATTTTAAACTAACCAGCAGAGTGGCTGAAACAAAGCAAACTCTTTAAAATTGTATCTTCATCACCAACCTTATTATCATCTTGCAGTAAGAGACTCATGATAGAAAGGAAGAGGTGGGGGAATTAAGCGGTAAAGATTAGGCATTAAGTCCTACCTCTGCCCTTTAGTAGCTGTGTGACCTGGAAAAAAAATTATACAATCTTTCTGGGCTAGTCTCCTGATATGTAAAGCGGAGACTAGTAATCCCACAGCAATCTGTGTCTCAGAGTTTTTGTGAGAATAAATTACCTAATGGTTGGGAAAGAGCTTTGAAAACCCTCTAGATATTATTTGCCTTTCAAATGTGCGATATTATTATCCCTCAGAGACCTCTTAGCAAACCCTGAAACCCTGTAGATGTTGCTAGCCCTAACTCTGAAATTATCTGATAGGAGAATTCTCATGGTCCCAGCAAAGGACAAGGAATAGCTGGGGGAAGTTAATGTGAGTAAGATTTTAACTCATTTGGGAAGAACTTTCTGACAATTTGGGATGCATGATAGAATTCATTTGGGAAAGTTTTTCAAACAGCCTGAGCTACCTAGTGAGATGCTGAGTTCTCTGCATCATTGTCATGGTCTCATAGAGGAGAGATGGCCATCTGTCAGGGATGCAATAGAGTGGATGCTGACATTGGTGAGAAATATATTCACTTAACAAACGTTGATTATTTTGTCCTCCGAGCTCACCACATGCCAAACTCTTTGATAGACACCAAAGATGAAAAAGATTTGATCTCAGAATCTATTAGGATTCTTGGTTGTCAGCAACAGACAGAAATAGTTCTCAACACACACACACACGCACGCACACACGCACACACACACACACACACACACACACGGGAAAGTGTCTTGGCAATTGCAGAGTTGCTTGGCACTCTGTCCCATAGGAGACACATTACATATGTGTATAGAGGCATCTACAATAACAGGTCTGAAAAATATTCCTACTTCCCCAATGCCTGTCCATACACAGGATATCCCAAGGAGGGAATGTGGAGGTGCCCAGCACAAGGTAGCTGGAGGACACCTGGTCTCAGAGATTGCAAAGTCTGAGGATTATGTCTAGGACCAAAGACTTCAGCTGTGGAAGCAGAATAATTTTCCAAAGAACCAGAGAGAACTGCTACATCTTGGTAGACACTATACGGGGCCTAGGGCCACAGGCAACCCTGCAGTTCTGCAACAGATTTAGAGAAAATCACAAAGCGCTAAGGCCACAAGAGCATTTCTTCCCCCCTGTCCATGAGCATTCACATAGAAGAGCCAAGCTGTCCAAGAGACTCTTCATTCCAGAAGAGATGGAAGTAGGATTAATGAACAAGATTCAGTTTTTCACCACTACCCTATTGGGCTGAAGGCTCATGAGGGCAGATAGAAGAATTGTAGGAAGTTTTAAGAGTCACATTTTCCAAGTACATTTGAGTTGTAGGGTGCACAAACAAACCCAAACACAAATGCCGGGCTGTATCTGGCCCATGGGCTACTTGTTCATGAAAATGAATCTAATCCAATGCCATGACTTAATGCAAGAAAAAACTGAGGCCTAGAACAGGGCAGTGTGTCAGGTCACAGAATGAGTTTGTGTTTGTATCCTTTAGGATTTTAGCTCTTGGGAACTAATGACCTGGATAAAAGTAGTTGAAAACATTGGGGTTTATTATGTCACTAAACTAGAATTATAGGGTAGGCAAGTCCAAGGTCTGTTCACTCAACAGTTCAATAATTTGAGGACTCAGAGTTCACTTTTCCAATCCTTTGGTTTTCTCCATCATGGTCACCAGGAGGCTGCCTGACTTCAGATGTCACGTCTCCACACATCAGCATTCAGAGGCAGGAAAGAAAAGGGATTTTCATCAGAAGGGAACATCTTTTCTTGAAGCCCCCCTTTTGTTTCAATGGCCAAGATTGCGTCACAGGCCCATTGCTAAACCAGTCACCTGCAAACAGGAATGAGACTACTGTGGTTGGTGAATCATGATTCACCCTCTGAGTCTGATCCCACCTTCCCTGAGCGAATTGCCACTGGTTATCGAAACAAAGTCAGAGTCTTGTCAGTAAAGAAGGCAAGGATTAGCACCTCCTGACACCCACATTGCCCCTTCCAGGCTCCTACACCCAGCTCCCACACTGAGGAGGCCCCTGATTGCAGAATTGATGTTTTCTGCATTCTCAGGGACTTAACACAAGTGGCCGAAGATATTTTAACAGTCTCCCTAAATGAGTCATTTGTCCAATTTTCAAATAAAAGCCCTGCTAATAAATTAAAGGGAAACATTTTCATTTTCCTTGGCAATATGCCTGTTACATACCTTGCTTTCCATTCATTTGATCGCATATAATCGATTTAATGTAAATATTAAATATATAATATGTAATATGCTATATTAAATATGATAAATATTTAATGTAACTTTAATGTGTATTGATTTCATTAAAAGCTTGCCACAATTCTGTGAGGTTAGTATCACATCCTTACTTTCCAGATTATGGAACTGAGAACCAGAAGTGTTTAGTATTTTGCCCGCGTGCACTCAAATGTAGTCAACCCAGTATTCAGGAGGATGCAGTTACCAGACTGAAGCAGAAGCTTTGCCCAAGACAGTTCCCATTGTATTCAAATCCTTTACAGATTTGGGGCACTCAAATATCCAGTGCAACCCACTCCTTTGAAGCTCATAGTGTTAAAAAAAAAAAAGCATATTTAGGTCGTTCATTTTATTTTTTGTTCCCCCAGAGTTTTCTCTGAAGTGTTACACTAAAAATATGTCATTCTATTAACGTCTTTTTTATTCCCTTTCCCAAACCTCCAAAGCTTTAAAAGGTTTTACCTTTGTCAAGTGCTGAAATTGCCTTGATTTCTTAAAGTAACAAAAAATATGCCTGGATGTTGGAAAGGCATCCTAGCAGCCTTCCAGGTAAAACCAGCAGGGGTCTGAGTCCTGGAGGCATCTCTGCACAGGAGGCCCAGAAAGCGTCCCCCGGGCTGGTAGACATTTCTCTTGCTTTGGCTCAGAATCTTTTCTTCAGTCACGACCCAATGCGGCTGGGTCAGGAAGTGGAAAGCACCCTGCTCTGACCTCAGTCAGGCAGCTCTGCATTCTCATGCCAACTCCTGGGGTGTTGGCTGAGTGACCATGGGCAAGTAGCTCCAGTTCTCTGAACCTCAATTAACCCATTTGTAAAGTGGGCAGGATACCTGCATCAAAGGGTTGTTATGCAGATGAGCCAAGCTAGTTAGAAGGCACCAGAGTGATGCTTGGCCTATAACTGAGCTGGTAGCTATGCCTAGTATCACTGGTCCAGGTTCCTTGGCTAATTGCCCATATGGTCCAAGCGTCTTCTCAGGCCACTACCCTTTCCTGAGCAGACAAGGAAGATCAGACAGTACTAAAAGGAGGAGAGGGGACTTGAGCCCCTGTCAAGTAACGACCAAATAGAAAGTCCGAGAAGGGAAACAATCCTGGCTTCGAATGTCAGAAGGGTTGGCATCATATAGAAGAAGGGGAAGGCTTAGTGTATGTGGCCCCAAGGGAAAATGAGGGCCAACGAGCGTGAGCTGCAGGAAGATAAGTGTTAGGTGAGAGTCAGGAAGAAGGTTCTCACAGTCAGTTGGCCGGGGATGGGTGGGGCCACCTGAAGAGGCAGTCTTCTGTCTCTGTCTACCTGGAGATGCGCAAACAGAGATGGGATGGCCACTTGTGATACAGTTTCTTGTGTGTTGTACTGTCTGCCCTCAGATTTTTAAAACTGTGGTAAAATACACACAATATTTACCATCTTAACCATTTGTAAGTGTATAGTTCAGTGATATTGAGTACATTCACATTGTTATGCAGCCAATCTCTAGAACTCTCTTCATTTTGCAAAACTGAAACTCTATACCCATTAAGCATCATCCCAATCCTTTCCCTCCCTAGAGTCTGGTAACCACCATTCTACTTTCTGTCTCTCTAAATTTGACTACTCTAGGGCCTCATATAAGTGGAATTATACAACATTTGACTTTCAGTGACTGGATCATTTCATTTAATGTCCTCAGGTTTTTTTCGTGATGTAGCATACATCAGAACTTCCTTCCTGTTTAAAGCTGAATAATACTCTATTGTATGTATATACCACATTTTGTTTATCCATTTGTCTGCTGATGGACACTTGCCTTGCTTCCACTTTTGACTATTGTGAATAGTGCTGCTATGAACATGGCTATAGATCGAGTTCACTGAGACACTCTTAATTCTTTGGGGGCATATCTGCAGAGGGGAATTGCTGGATCATATCGTAATTCCATTCTTAATTTTTCAAGGAACCATCATCCTCTCTTCCAATAGCAGCGGCACCGTGTTAATACCCACCAACAGTGCACGAAGGCATCCTCATCAATACTTGCTGTTTTCTGGGTTTCGTTTTTGTGGTTATTTTTGCTTCTGATAGTAGCCATCCTAAAGGGGGTCAGATGGTTGAGTTGACCCAGTTTTGAGATCTGGGCTAGAGACTGGTCAATTCTCCTTCTTAAACAGCCACTTAAGTCCACACCCTCAACCACTCCCCTTATTGCACACTCCAGGCTACCATCCATCTAGTCTCCCTAATCACCCCAGGGCCAGGTACCAGACAACTAAGAGACAGTCCTCATGCCCCAGAGCCTGCTGGAATGGTTCAAACAAGTCAATCCTAAAGCTGCTTGCCCAGCCTTGACCTTTCCTGCCTGCAGAAACCACGATAACGCCCCTTGCCCCCAGGCCCTCCCCCTCTCTGGTGCTTTCCCTAAGTGGCCCTGCATGGTGTGCTATGTTCTTCCCAGACAACTGGGAATTTACTAAAGCCTTTCAACTTTCTTGATCTCCCTCTCTGTTGATTTGCATGTGATCATATGATGAAAATACTTCAACCAGATGTTGCAGAGGCATATATTTTATGGTACTCAATCTGTGTTTCTCACTCTGACTGCACTGTAACCATAGGGTCCGATACCCACCCCCCCAGCCTCAGGTCTGATTCAGTGCCCTGGAGGAACTGTATCTTAACCAGTTCTCCCATTTTTTCTGGATGTGGAGGTCCACGGATCGGCTCTCCTACAAATCCAAGATTCTATAACTATTAAGAGAGGAAAATAGAGCTAAGGAAACAAAAATAATCATGTGAGTTAGATCTATCTAGGGCCTTTCATGATCCCCCCCTTATGTGAACCCTCTCAGTGATCTCAGGGAGCAAGTGGATAGAGTTATGTCATTTACAGGGGAATCTGAGAGTCCACTCCCAGGGTCAGAAGGCTCCTAAGGGGAAGGTAAGGATTTGAACTCTTGAAGTCTGCTTACAAAACCCAATATCTTTCTACCCAGAATAAAGAAACCTTAAATGGGCTGTCATCCATATGGATAAGGAAGAAAAAACAAACCTGATAAAAATAAAACAAATATTCTGAGTTTTAGCTCTCTTAGTCACTCGCTTGCTTGAGTTTATGAAACACCCCAGTTATTCTTTAATGATGTGAGTAACAGCTACTACAGTGGCTCCTGGATTTCAGGGAGGTCCAAGCTCAAGGTCATTTCTAAAACACTGTGAGATCTTTGAACACCAGGGTGACCATATCCAACTACCTGCCCCTTGGGAGTGCTGAGTTTCTCTTTACTCTGGCAAATCCAATCCATCAAAAGAAACCAGAACTTTGAATGAAGACCAACCGCCTCTAAAGCAAATTATTCATTTATTCAGGCAGTGATTCAGCAGCACAGAGCAAACGCTGACTGTGTGCAAAGGGCTTGACTGTCTCACTTCAGAGAATTAGGAACGGAGTCAGAAAGTTAGTCCCGGGCTCAAGGGAAAGGACACATGCAAATCCACACAAACCCTCCTACCAGAAGCAAATGCATCATAGCAAATGAATGTGTAATGAAATTAATAAATTAACTATTAGAAGTTGACCTTTGACTATCCATCTATATCTCTCATGCATCCATCCACTGGCAAATATGAGCAATTGACTTACTCAAGCATATGCAGTATAAACTGAGCACCTGCACAGTGCCAGTCAGACACAGCGAGAAGGGCTCAGATGGCTAAGGGACTTGTCTGATGTCCCTTGTTTATAAGTGGCAGAGCCCAGGCATGAGGCCCCTGAAAGATGAATTCTGTGAAGATAAGTGGCCAGCCTGGAACAGTGCACTGCACGGTATGCCGTAGACCTAATCCAGATGGGCTCTAACTCCAAAGCTCATGCATTACTTTTCCTTGAACTCAGAAGGTGACCACTGAGTGTCCCCTGGCTGGATTCAGCAGAGCCAGGAGCTGAGGCCTGGCCGTGAATCAACACTGTAGGTCCAAGAGATCCAGGCCGTGGACATTCCTCATGCCAGGGAAGCCTGGCACCAGGAGCTCCTTGATTTGATGGGAAATTCAAAAATAGAATCAGAGAGGAAGAACCCTCAGCACAGCCCCTGCCTGTGGCTGTGGAAGAACCCTGTGGCACAGTTTTTATTTGCAAGTCCCTGACATGACCTAATTTAAATCCTTTCATTTGTGTGATAAATGAAAATGCCAGGTTGGGGGCCCAGAGGGCTCTTTTCCCTCCCTGAAAGATACCTCGGTGCTCTGGGTACCTGGGGGTGGCAGTGGGAGGTGACACCTCTGTGGAATCCAGCTGGAGACACCCTCAAGGAGCCAGCTGGTGCGTATTTCCTCTGCTTTTCAGGGGACATTTACAGCCCACAGAAGGACCCTAAGGAAGGGAAAGTGAAGGAGCCCTTACCTAGACTAAAGAAGACGCAGAATGGTCTCCCCCGCAGAGGATGACAACATTAGAATCACCAGGGATCTTACGTAATCCAGAGTCTGCCTGCAGAAATTCTGATTCAGCAGGTCTTGGTGGATGCAGGGCTCTGGATTTTTAATAGCCACCCTGATACTAGAGCGGATTAAGATACCGGCGAATGAGAGCTGGGCTTTGGTTTCAGCCAGTCCTGATTTGAATCCTGGTCCAACCACCTGCCATGCAGCTTTAGAAAAGTCACAAAACCTCTGTGAGCCTTCATTTCCTTGCAAACAGCAGAATCTACGTCATAGGTTATAGAGAGAACTAGGTGACCTAATGTTTCTTTAGTGTTCGGTACTCTCAGTAACCAATTAAAGGTTAGATATTATTAAGAGGGTTATATTTTAGTATATGTGCTGCCAAAGTGAGCACTAAGAGGCTTATAAGCAACTGAATTTTAGAAAGACATTCTGTTTTCGTTTTTTTACGAAGCTCCCAGTCACGCACCAGATCTGGAGGCAGAAACTCTGGTTTTGAGACCCCACCCTGGCATTCTCTGAGTCTGTGACTAGTTTCCCAACCTCTTAAGCCTTCCATTTCCTCATCTGTAAAACCAGAACGTTCCTAACACCCACCCTCCTGGGTTGGTGTGAGGGGAAAATGAAAAGCCTCGTATGAAAAAACACAGTATATGTTACAAAGCACTTTATAGATTGGCTCTTATTTGTGTAATAGCAAAAGAGGAACAGAATGGACACCAAAGTGTCCCCGGCAGCAGCCCTGATGGCCTGCTTTCCTGAGCCTTACAGATTCATTTTCAGCTGCAGCATCCATTTGTATGCAAACAATTACTGTGCAGTAGGCCTTCACCGGCTCCTGCACGGAAGGTGTGAGCTGCAATCTCGTTTACATTATTAATTTGCTTAGTAAACCTTTTCAAGTCAAGTTCGTGTAGAGGTGAGCGGGGAAGCAGCCACTGCAGAGGAGCTTGCTTGGGAGGAAGAGAACCACAGGGCTCCTTTGGAGACAGAAAGTCAGGGGGAAAAAAGCCCTTGTTGGTTTTTCTGGTTGTTTTTAATTTTTAAATTTTTGTCATTTGTTGTATTTTTCTAGCTAACTTCTGTCTCACCTGTATTCGTGTCCAAGGGCTTACATAGCAATGCGTCACAAACCGAGTGGCTTACAACGACAGAAAGTTATTGTCTGACAGTTCTGGGGGCCAGCAGTCTAAAATCAAGGTGTGGATAGGGCCATGCTCCCTCTGAAATCCATTGAAGAGAATCCTTCCTTGTCTCTTGCTAGTGTCTCGTATTTGCCACCAACCCTAGGGCTTCCTCAGCTTGGAAATGCGTCACTCTAATCTCTGTGTCGGTCCACAGATGGCCACCTCCCCCTGTGTGTTTCTATTCTCTTCTTATAAGGAAAACATTTACTGGATTAAGGGCCCTGCCTGCATAGTATGACATCATCTGAACTTAATTAATTATATCTGCAAATATATGTCCAAATAAGGTCACATTCTGAGGTACTGGGGGTTAAGAGTTCAACATCTTTTTTTGGGTGGGGGACAAAATTCAACCAATAATGCCACCTAACATACAGTTTTACTTCTTTGTTTGTTGTCAGAATATAAGTTTCATGCGAGCAAGGGTTGTGTCCATTCTTGTCCCCGTGTCTAGAGCAGAGCGTGGCGCATAGGAGGACTAAGTTATGACTCATTAGATTGTTAAAGACTGACTCACAATATGCTGCCTGGGGCAAGGAATAAACATAAGGCTTTGGGAGTTTGGACAGTCTTAGATATGAACCTAATGTCAGCTCCAGTGCTCTGTTCTTGTAGGGATTTCCTTTTTTTTTTTTATTTTTATTTTTAAAAATTTACATCCACTTTAGTTAGCATATAGTGCAACAATGATTTCAGGAGTAGATTCCTTAGTGCCCCTTCCCTATTTAGCCCATCCCCCTCCCACAACCCCTTCCGTAACCCTCAGTCTGTTCTCCATATTTAAGAGTCTCATGTTTTGTCCCCCTCCCTGTTTTTATATTATTTTTGCTTCCCTTCCCTTATGTCCATCTGTGTCTTAACGTCCTCATAGGAGTGAAGTCATATGATATTTGTCTTTCTCTGACTAATTTTGCTTAGCATAATACCCTCCAGTTCCTTCCACATAGTTGCAAATGGCAAGATTTCATTCTTTTTGATTGCCGAGTAATACTCCATTGTATGTATATACCACATCTTCTTTATCCATTCATCCATCGATGGACATTGGGCTCTTTCCATACTTTGGCTATTGTTGATAGTACTGCTATAAACCTGGGGGTGCATGTGTCCCTTCGAAACAGCACACCTGTATCCTGTGGATAAATGCCTAGTAGTGCAATTGCTGGGTCGTAGGGTCGTTCTATTTTTAGTTTTTTGAGGAACCTCAGATACACGACCTAACCTTATGCCTTAAGGAGCTGGAAAAAGAACAGCAAGTAAAACCCAAAACCAGCAGAAGACAGGAAATAATAAATATTAGAGCAGAAATTAATGCTATCAAAACCAAAAAAAAACAAAAACAAAAAACAAAAAACAGTAGAACAGATCAATGAAACCAGAAGCTGGTTCTTTGAAAGAACTAACAAAATCTATAAACCACTAGCCAGTTTGATCAAAAAGAAAAAGGAAAGGACCCACATAAATGAAATCAAGAATGAAAGAGGAGAGATCACAACCAACACAGCAAAAATAAAAACAATAATAAGAGAATATTATGAGCAATTATATGCCAGTAAAATGGGCAATCTGCAAGAAATGGACAAATTCCTAGAAATATATACACTACCAAAACTGAAACAGGAAGAAATAGAAAATTTGAACAGACCCATAACCAGTAAGGAAATCGAATTTGTAATAAAAAATCTCCCAAAAAACAAGAGTCCAGGGCCAGATGGCTTTCAAGGGGAATTCTACCAAACATTTAAGGAAGAGTTAACACCTATTCTCTTGAAGGTGTTCCAAAAAATAGAAATGGAAGGAAAACTTCCAAACTCTTTCTATGAAGCCAGCATTACCTTGACTCCAAAACCAGAGACTTCACTAAAAAGGAGAACTATAGACCAATTTCGCTGATGAACATGGATGCAAAAATACTCAACAAGATATTAGCCAACTGGCTACAACAATACATTAAAAAAATTATTCACCACAACCAAGTGGGATTTATACCTGGGATGCAGGGCTGGTTCAATATCTGCAAAACAATTAACATGGTGCATCACATCAATAAAAGAAAGGACAATAACCATATGATCCTCTTAATAGATGCAGAGAAAGCATTTGACGAAATACAGCATCTTTTCTTGATAAAAACCCTCAAGAAAGTAGGGATAGAAGGAGCATTCCTCGAGATCATAAAAGCCATATGAACGACCCAATGCTAATATCATCCTCAATGGGGAAGAACTGAGAGCTTTCCCTCTAAGGTCAGGAACAAGACAGAGATGCCCACTCTTGCCACTGTTATTCAACGTAGTATTGGAGGTCTTAGCCTCTGCAATCAGACAACACAAAGAAATAAAAGGCATCCAAATTGACCAGGAGGAGATCAAACTGTTCTTGTAGGGATTTCTTAAATCTCCAGCTCTGTTTATTCATTTCTGTAACAGACATGGCAATATTCCACAACATTATTTTAATTCTCAGGCTATCGCTGTATCTGGTTCCATATGCTTTGTCTACATCACACAACACCAATTCTCTAGCATCCAGTTTCACCTCTTTTCAACTTTTTGACCTTGGACAAAATGTATTCTCTAGGAGCTTCTGTTTTCCAGTCTGTACAATGGGGCTGAATAGTACTGCCCAACCTAATCACAGGATCTTTAGGAGACTTAGCTAGCACAAAGTGTGAAAGCGTTTTGGAAATTAACTAGATGTAGGATTCCTATAATCAATTAAAGGTGCTATTAATACTATTCATTTATGTTGCCTCTTCAGCAGGTTCAAAGAGCTTCATTTTCATTTATGTTAGTGATTCCTTTTTACAGATTGACTGAAGCCCAGAGAGGTTAATAAATTTACATAAGATCACAGAGCCATCTGCAAGGCTAATGCTAAAAGCCTCCCAGCTCCTCATGCCCCTTTCACCTTGCCCCCTGTTCTCTGCCAGCCTTGTGATCACAAGGGGGAGACCCAGTAATGAGGCCAGCAATTTCTTCCATTTATGTAAATATAGGAAAGGGGACTCTGGCAACCTCTAATTACTGCATTTTACCTCCTTTTCTTCTTCCCTGTTAGGTGTCATTTTATGGATGAGGAAGTAAAGATTGAATTAGTAGTCAGAAAATAAGAATGACAGGCCCTGCCTACCAGTCCTGAAGACCAGGGCTGTGCAGTTGGGTTTCCAGAAGCCATAAGTGAGTCCCTGATCCCTGTCACCTGTGGGACAAAAAAATCCTGAAAGTCTCATGGCCTTTGAAATCAAATGAACCTGAATTTGAATCCTGGTGAGTTTGAAGCTGTGTGATCTAGGAAACATGCTTGATCTCTAAAGTATTTTCCTCCTGAATAACATGGAGATTAAATGAGTATAAGGGTTAAATGAGATGATGGATGACTAGGCGCTGGGCTCCTGGCACCAAGTAAGGATTGAACACATACTCCCTACTTAACCTCCCAGTCTCCACTTGAACCAGAGCCTGCCCTAATTCACATCCTGTGGAGCAGTAGTCCAGACAAGTACCCAGTCCTATCTGTTCCTTTCCCCTCTGCCTCCTACAGATCCTCCACCCCCTGCCTGCAGGCGCTAACTTAGCAGGGACCCTGGAAAATGCCAAGGTCGCTCCTATGTGATTGTGTGCAGAGCTCCCTCCCCCAGGGCCTCTGCTTCTGGGTCGATCCTCACCCTGGATTTCAGAATCCACATGAGTTGGACCCAAACTTGGAAAAATCCCTAGGACATTTGCAATAGGAGCTTCTAACATCTCCAGTGTTCCAGAATCACTCTCCTCTTTCTTTCTGGACATCATTGAACACCCTGGGTGCCTCAGAGTCCAAGCTGAGGATTGTAAGACCACTGCCTCTCCATCCCAATAGTCAAGGAGAACAATTACTCCTCATTCAATCATTCCACTAATGCTTTGCTCATTCATTCCATGAACCTCAGTAGGGCATGCTCTGCCAAGACCTGTGCTGGGCATGCGTGAACAAGATGGTGGCTGACCTCCCTGTAGCAGAGGGGGCGGGGGGAGGGGCAGGATGAGTGCCAAGCTCATCATATGAGGCCCTGGCTCTCCCATGCAGCATCTATGGCCCCTGACACCAGAGGCTCAGCAGCCCAAGGAATTGTTGGGTTCCTTTCATGTGACAAGGGTTAAAACCACAGTGAATATTTATAGGATATGGTTAAGAGATTATCCTAATGTGTGTTTGAAGTCCATTGATATCTATACTCAGAGACAGATTCTGTTGGTTCAAGAGCAACCATGTGCACACAAAGTGTTAGACAGCACACTGCTGTGTGGGTCCTGGGGGGTCTGTTGCCCCTTTAGGTTTTATTCAGATCAGAAGATACTTTGGGATTCTGACTCAGGCTCAATGTACACTCACTAATGATAATCAATTCCAATAAATGCAATGATATAAAACTCCCATTTATTGAGTGCTTAAACCATATCCCAGCAACCAAGCATTCATACATGAGTCCTTTGGTCCTTGAGATAGCCGTATGAGGCAGATCACACTCCTGTCCCCTTGGAATAGATGGGAAAAATGAGGCACAAAAAACCTTAGGAAGTCGCAGAGCAAGGATTTGAACCCAGACAGTCTGGCCTTAAGTTGACTATGTGCTTGCACTAGGGACCTCACAAAGATTCATTTATTCAATCCTCACTGCAACTTTATGAGGAAGGTATAATTATTTCCCTTTTTACGGACAAGGAGACAAAAGCTCGGTGATTGATGACTTACGTGGTCAAGACCCCAAAGCAAGTAAGTGGTGGAGGGTTGGGGCAGAGCACTTGGCCACCACGTGATAGAGCTTCATTAACGTGACTGTGCCCCAACCACACCCACAGCTGAAGCCTTTCGATTTCCACCTTGGTTTTCTAGAGCCTCATAGGACATCTGAGCCCTAAAATGAAGCCAAGTTATTTCCTCACTTACTAACTGCTACTGTCACTCCCGGATGGCCACTCCTGTCATCCCCAGGGTTTGCCATGAGCTCCACATCCCTGGAATTTAACAACATGCCTTTGGCACTTAAAAATTCTATTTTCCAAACCATGTTCCATGTGATAATTCACTTGTTCTCCAAATCATGGAGAATTCTATGAGGATAAGAAGAGTGGGGATTGGTAGCTCTTTCACACTGTAGGGGAAGCAGAAGTTTCAGGGGGTAGAGCTCTTCCCCACCATCAATCTTTCATCAGAGTCAGGACCAGAACCCAAACCACTGGTTTTCTTTGGCAATGATGATTTTCCTGTTTGCTTCCTCTCTATATGTTGGAAAACTTGATCTCCCTTAGGTTTCTCCATGAGTGTTGTCCGATATCTGTAATCTGGATGTTTCCCATGTCTCAATGCTTTTACCACAGAAAAGTCGGGAACAGTTGTTTGTCTCGCCCAAACAGACTTTCCAGCTGGACCCTGAGCTCAAACCACTGTAATTGCTTGGAAAGACTTTAATGCATTTCCCTCAAATTCTCAGCACACTTTCAAAATGGTATGTGGCTTTTCTTGTGTTTCCTTACCTCATTTCTCAGCTGCTTGGGTACAAGGCCATGCTCTATGTAACTTCCTATATACTGTGAGTAGAAGACTGTGTATGCACCGTTAAGTGACCTACTCTTGGTTTTGGCTCAGGCCATGATCTCAGGATTTGTGGCATCAAGCCCCAAGTTGGGGGTCTGTGTTGACAGCGTGGAGCCTGCTTGGCATTCTCTCTCTCCCTCTCTCTCTGCTGCCTGCTCACTCTCTCTCTCTTTCTCTCTCTCAAAATAAATAAACTTAAAATAAAAACAATTAAAGACTATGTACACAGACATTGGTTTTCCCCTCTGTAAAGTGGTTGGTGAGAAAGACACCAGAGGCCAGGAGACCAGCCAGGGATTAGATGACGTGATTCAGAGCCTTCTCATTCTGTTGTTCAACTACTATAAAACACCATGCTTCTTCAACCACGTCTTATTCTACATGTCAACCCCTCTCAAGTTGCGTTGTAATCCTCGCCCCCACCCCGGAGTGTGAAACCCCTAACCAAGACATTATGACTCAACATACATAGCTAAGTAGCTAGTAGACAAAGTAAATAGCTTAACTGGGAATGGGAATGAGGTCAAGTGTCATTTCTAAGTAGAATACAAAGTAAACAAAAGGAATAGTCTGAGCTCAGAAAATGGATTTCATTCCATGCTTGCCAACATTTGTAAATCCCGTTACATAGACTGTCTGTCATTAAGACCCAGCAGTGATGTACTGGTTTTGACACTGGACTTGGGCTCAGAGACCCTACGTTAAAATGTAAACCCTACCCTCACTGGCACTGTGACCCTGGACAAACCACATTCTATATCCCAATGCCTTTTTTTTTTTTTTAAGTTTATTTATTTATTTATTTTGAGAGAGAGAAAGAGAGGCAGAGCACAAGCAGGGGAGGGGCAGATGCAGAGACAGAGAGAGAATCCCAAGCAAGCTCTACACTATCAGCACAGAGCTCCATGCGGGGCTCAGTCTCATGACCCAAGAGATCACGACCTGAGCTGAGATCAAGAGTCGGACATTTAACCGACTAAGCCACCCAGATGCCCCTATATCCCAATGCTTTTATCTGTGAGCATCTTTTATGAGAAGGAGCCGTGTCTTCTGTCTCTGAGCCAAGTGAGCCCAATGCCTGACCCATGGCAGTAGTGGAATGTCCACCACGGACTAGTGATCGACAACGCACAGAACGAATGACCTGGGTAAACTCCGAAGACCGATTCTGAGGTGATTACTGGTGTGCTTGTTGTTTAATATCCACAAGTACAGCCCTGTACTCTGCTTTTTTCATTTGCTCTTGGAAGAAAGGGAAAAAAAATGAGAAAGGAAGAAGCAAAAGGAAAAAGCAAAAAGATGTCGAAGATTGAAACGCATGAGCATTTTATGTAAATGTAATCTGGATCTAGCCTGACCCACCCAGAATGTTGTGACTTTGCAGATAGAGCTAAAATCAGCCACGTGAAATGCTGTCCTCTGAAAAATAACCTCATTGGCGAGTTTCCATATTTAAACGTTTCCATAATGAGAAACTTTTATAGAGGCTTTTCAAAATCAGTTTTAAAATAAATGCAAAAGGAACATAGTCAAAATCCTTGTAGGGTAGTGTTTCATTAAAAACCCAAATTATAGGGGCGCCTGGGTGGCTCAGTCAGTTGCGCCTCCGACTTCGGCTCAGGTCATGATCTTGCGGTTCATGGGTTCATGCCCCGTGTAGGGATCTGTGCTGACAGCTCAGAGCCTGGAGCCTGCTTCAGATTCTGTGTCTCCCTCTCTCTCTCTGTCCCTTCCCGGCTCACACTCTGCCTCTCTCTCTCTCTCTTTCAAAAATAAGTAAACATTAAAAAAAAAAAAGGATTTAGAAAAAAACCCAAATTATAAGACTTGAAAGAGCTGGGAAATCAAGAGGAAAAAAAATGACAACAAAATACCTGAGCACTATTTTATATATACAGTAGACCCTTGAACAATGCAGAGGTTAGGGTTATCTACTAATCCCTGCTCAGTCAGAAATCTTCGTATGACTTTTGACTTCCCAGCATCTTAACTGCTAATAGCCTACTTTTGACCAGAATACCTACTGATAACATAAACAACTGATTAACATATTTTTTATGCTATATGTGTTGCATAGTATATTCTTGCAATAAAGTAAGCTAGAGAAAAGAAAATGTTTTTAAGAAAATCATAAGGAAGAGAAAATACATTTACAGTATTGTATTTATCGAAAAACATCCCCCATATAAGTGGACTCATGTCGTTCAAACCTATGTTATGCTAGGGTCAATTTTTTTTTTAATGTTTTTTATTATTTATTTTTGAGAGAGACAGAGACAGAATGCAAGTGGGTTAAGGGCAGGGAGAGAGGGAGACACAGAATCCAAAGCAGGCTCAAGGCTCTAAGCTGTCAACACAGAGCCCAACATGGGGCTCGAACCCACAGACTGTGAGATCATGACCTGAGCCAAAGTCAGCCACTTAACTGACTGAGCCAGCCAGGCGCCCCTGCAAGGGTCAATTTTATATGTATAATATATGATATATAAAAATATATATAAATATATAATATATTTTGTAGGGTACAGTCCTTATTTAAGAATACAATTTTGTTCCAGGGCACCTGGGTGGCTCAGTAGGTTAAGCATTCGACTTTGGTTCAGGTCATGATCTCACGGTCCATGGGTTCAAGCCCTCTGTCAGCACAGAGCCCGACGCGGGGCTCGAACTCACAGACCGTGAGATCATGACCTGAGCCGAAGTCGGACGCTTAACCGACCGAGCCACCCGGGCGCCCCTGTTCCAAAAGTGTTTGTAAGAAAATTATTTGGAATTCATAATACATTTTCTGTATTAACAAAGGCAATGTGTGGTGTTTAGAAAATCACAACGTATTGAATCCATAGTTGAAACTGTGTAATAGTACAATCAATGATAAAAAAAAAAAACAATACAATTTAATTTATTGAGTACTTACCGCGTACCCAGACTGTACTAAATGCCTTACATACCTGATCTCCTGCACTAACGACCTGCAAAGGAGGTATCCAGAGTCTAGCTACAGGTAAGGAAAACAACAGTAGGGAAGGCCAGTTACTTTCACACCTCACAACACTACCAAGTGGCTGAGTGAGCTTTTGGAGCCATGTCTGTCTGACTTATGTATGAAACACTGCACTACGCTTCTCTGAGATTATCAGACTCTGTAAGATTCTCACGTCCTTTCCCCTAACCCAGAAGAGTAGGTCTTTTCCCATTGGAGGTCTCCCTTCCCCATGACCCTGCTGGCGTTTCCCTCTTGTCTTCTTAGGAATTTACTCCATCAAGTATCTCCTCCAACAGTATTTTCTAAACTCCTGTCTCTGCTAGCTATTTCCTCTCAATCTATGAATCTGCTTGGGTCTCTTTAATCAGAAACATCCAACCAATAAAGCTTTGCTTTGGACATTTGCCTCCTTTAGCTGGTGATTTCTCTCCCTCCTTTCCTTCTCAGCCAAGGTTCTTAACCCTGCCTCTCCTGTCAACCTCCTGTTAGCCTCATACCCTTGTCATCCTGTTTCCATTCTGTGGATCTCTGAGCCAGCTCTGGCTCTGATGCCTTGTGACCACTCCATTGCCAGCCCCAGGGAGCAACCCACAGTCCTTACCTGGCTGGTGCTGCATTTGACCCTGAGCCCTGCATACTTCTCCAACCCTCGGACACACAGTTTCCGTGGACATCACCGGCTTTTCAGCTGTCTTCCTAGCAGCCTGACTTCTTTGTGGATGCTTCTTTCTTTACTTTTACTTCATTGGCTCCTACTTCTACTGCCTTGTCATTATAAGTATTCCCCCAGAATAACCTCATTGTTTTAACACCCATTGTGTGTCTGCTAAAAACTCCAAGGTCTGTGTCCCTAGTCCCGAGTGATACTAACAATCTGCTGGACAGCCCCAGGTAAATGACCCACAGGCACTTCAGAGAACCAAACCTCAACTCCTTACCTCCCTACTCTCCCACAACCCTACTCTCTTCATCTCTGTTTTAGTGGAAAACAGCATCAGCCACCTACATATCCAAGCTGGAATCTGAAATCATCCCAGACTCCTCCCTCTTCTTTTCACCACTGTCCTCACATGATCAGCCCCACTAATCTATCCCAAATATGTCACCTTCTCTCTGTCCTTAACGGAATGTCTTTGTCATCTGTTTCCTAGATCATTGTCACAAAACAATCTTCTTGTCTCCTGTTTCACCACCTCCAACCCTTCCTCCATCACAACTCGAGTAATGAAGCAGAAATCTGAGTGCTTAACTTCCCCGTGGAGACCCATTTATGGCGCTGCATTACCTTCTCACTAGCAAGGAGGCGTACCTGTGACTTGTCTCCACCCTCCTCTCCAGCCTCATCACTCACCGCGATGCTCCTGCAGAGTGACTCTCATAACAGTGACCCAGTTGACGTGTCCTGTACACAAAAACTCTGTTCACAAGGCCATGCCTGTGTTCGTACTGTTTCCTCTACATGGAATGTCACCCCTCCCATTTGAAACTCACTCATTCTCCAGTATGTTCTTCAGCAGTCCTGTCTTCTAGAAATTATAACCACACTTTCTCACATGGGAGAGAAGCTCTTCCCTTATACTCTGATAAAATCAGCCTTCCCCTCTACCACCACACCTAGCATGCTGTGTTGTAACTATACCCCTTCCTGCCTGTCCTCCTGGGCAGTGAGTTCACTGAAAGCAGAAATCCTGCTTTGTTCATTTCTGTATGTCCAGTGTTTAGCAAGCTACATACCACCGAGTGGGTGCTGAGTCAATTTTTGTTGACTCAGTTGGCTTTGTTAAGTTAACCTTAAACTGGGATATTTGGAATGAAAACTGATTCATGGCAGGTGCTTCAGTAGGGTCAGAAGAAGCTAAGGTAATTTTGGAATATCCCAACTGTAAGAAAGACCTCACCCGACCCCCCTGGCTGTGACAGGGTTCATTGTGAAGCTAGAATATAGCAGCACTGCCGTGACTACTCAGATCCGTTGGGGGAAAACAGGAGGAGGGTGCCTAGCAGAAGCTTTCCTCATCAGAGAAGGAAGTGAATCTTCTCAACTGCTCTCCTGTGTACTCTCTGTTTGAACGTACAGGATATTTTGTCTGCCAGGGGAAGTTACCCATTGCTAGTCCAAACTCTGTCTTGGAATATGACCCCAGCATTTGGCCCCCTGGTTAGTAATTAGGACTGTCTGTTTCAAGTCTTGGGAAAGCAGCTCCTTGCAATCACTTCTCTGCCACTATGTGCCTATAAATTAATCCATCAAGAAGATGGTGTTTCCTCCCAGCTCTTAAGGGATTCACACCACTTATGCAAACTCCTGGAGGCTTGAGTCTGAGTTTAGATGCCCTAATGAGTTCAGGAGTAGAGCTTTTTAAATGGCAGGCCTACATTTGCATATAGAATGATGTTGGTGCAGGCAGCAGTGGGATCTCAGGTCTGCCATTCCCTCAAGTGGCCCCGTGTCCTCACACTAAGAGAGGGAAGCTCAAGTGGTCTGTTAAGTTGCCTGAACTCTGTTAATTCTTCATTTTCATTCTATAGAAGGCTCTTCTGAATCTGTTTAGGTTAGACCCAACTCAGTCTCTTTATAATACATTTAATCATTCATTCATCCATCATCATTGCTATTATGCACCGACTCTATGCCACAAAGCCAGCAGTCACAGGACGACAGGGCTCTACCAAGGGAGGGGCTGACATCCTGGCTCTACCCTTTTCCCAGGTAATGCTTATTAGAAATCTAGCATGCATGAGGTGAGGATGAGATGGCAGGGAAAACAATCCATTTGGCTGAACAGGGGAGATCAGGGAGAGCAAATAGATGGCACATCTCCAGGGCTCATCCTCATAATGCTCATGGAAGGTAGTGTTAGTGGCATGCAAGTCAAGATACATTTGCTATTTCTAGTGTAGATGGAGGAAGTGTAATATGGTGAAAATGCATGGTCGTAGAGTAATCACACCTAACCCTACTGCTGTATATGACTTGGGGCAAGACATTTAACCCCTCAGAGCTTCAGATTCCTCAACTGTAAAGTGAGAAAAATGGTATTTTGCAGGGTTACTCCTAAAGATTCTGGGAACTAATGTAGGCCAGGTACCTAGCACAGTGCTTGGAATCAAGTAAGTGCTTTACAAATGTTACTCTCCACTACACCACAATTTTAGGCCCTTTGAAGCATACAAAGATGACTAAGACAAGACCTTAAGTTGTGTGCTTACAAACATCTTACTAGATACTTAACAATAAAGGATAGCCTATATTAAACACCAAGAGAGTAATACCCTCAGAAAGTTCAGCAGGAGAGATAAGAATGGGGGATGTAAAGTTAAAGCTATGGAGAAGAGCTAGAACAGATAAGAGGGAGATGAGATGAGATGAGATGAGATGAGATGAGATGAGATGAGTGGATAAATTGATGGATCATCGACAGATTGATGCAGCCAGACCCCCAGACTTGTGTTTGAAAGACTCCCGTTATTACTTGGTGAATGAGAGGGATGACTAGTTAAATGGTTTACTAAAAGGTCTAAAGGCATGAAAACTCAATGGATAGTATAGTCTGTATAAAAGTTATATAGATACAGTAAGAGAGAAACAGTAATTTAACAGCAGATGGTATCAAATCAAAGGGTTCTGTAGCTGAACTATCAACTAACCCAGTTCCCAGTCCATGTAGGAGCAGCACTGCCGTGACTAGTGGTTAGCCTCCATGAGAGCTAAGAGCTGGCCACTGCCACCACTCTGTAAATGGCACGTAATATTTATTGCTAGTCTGCTCATCGTCATGTTTTTCCTCCACATTATCTCAAATTCTCCCAAGGGCCCTTGAGGAAGACTTTATTATCCAGATTTTATAGCAGAACAAACTGGGGTACACAAATCTAACAGCTAATTAAGGGACCCAGAATCTGTTCAAGGTCTTTAGGCTTCCAAAGCCTGCTTAGTCTGCCTAGCGTATTTCTGGTCATAGGGGGGACAGCTCCTTAAGTGTCAGTCTTGTCCAGACCCAAAACTCTCCCATAAAAAGCCCTTCTTAGCAACAAAGAATGGTCTTGCCTACTTCCCTATGCCTGCAGGACTCTCATTGCTTGCTTTTTTTCTTTTTTTCCCCTTTCTATTAATCTGGTACTTAGACCAATCCATTGTAAATCTCATTTCTGCTTAAATTATGTTTCATAAATTCTTTCTTTAAATTAGGAAGAATTATCAAAAGCTAATGGAAATTTTAAAGACTTGCTCTTGCTCTCATCCATGCCGACCTGAAGAAAGTCTATTATCTGTCCCATTGCACATTCCAATGTCTTCTCTCCAAAAGATGTATTAGTGTCTTTAGCTATTCAAGGGATTCAACTGACTGAGCGTGGTTGGGTCATTGTAATTTGATTTATCTGACTCTTAAAGATTGTCCTTGATGGACTCAGAGTCTGTGTGGGGACCAAGTAGAGAACCTCTCCAGGAGTCATGCCATCTGACCTTCAGAACTCAGAAGGCAGTAGATGATGTCATCACATTTGCCAAGCAAGGCTACAGAAAGTCAAATGCCTTTGACTTAGACAGATTCAAGAATATGGTTTCTTCTTCATATCCACCTTTGCAGATCTCTGTTGTGAAGCCCTGAGTTAACCAACAATTTTAGAAAATTTTTATTGCAAATTGACCACATATCAGACATTGTGGAAGACATGGAAGATGTAAAGCTAAGATCCTTATCTTGCAGTAAAGAAAGTCAGAGTCCTGGGCAAAAACAAAAACAAACAACAGCAAATAAAATGGGCTATTTAGCAACTATATCTTATAGGTGGTGACCACAGCTATTATAATAATCTGAGCAAAGTTATGAAGGAATTACAACAAATGCAGGGATATTCTCTACAACATCTGCAATATTAGTGGTTTCAACCACTGAATACCTCTAAATCATAGTGTCCTGAGTACTCCACAAGACAGTTTATTTCTTCGAAGATCAATCCAAGATACCGGTTAAGAATATAAGCTTAGGGGCCATACTGTTTGGGCACATTATTTAAGTTCTCTGCGCCTCATTTCCTAAATAAAATGGGGCAAATAATAGTACTTATCTCATTGGGCTATTATAAGGATTAAATAAATTAATACACATTATAACTATACATGTGAATGTAAGCTAAGATTACTTTGAGGAAAAAATGCTAGAAAACCTCCATATCCTAAAGTTGAAAGCTGCCTCAGTCTAATATTTATCCAATAGACACAATACCATCCCCTCTGGGGCACAACCTGAACCAGGCTCAAGTACTACATGAAAACACTCAAAGCTGGTTGGCTCCAATGCAAAGGAAGGAAGGTTCTGTGCTATTCTTATCAGAAGGATAAGATGTCACATGTCAGTAGTGATTGTGGGCACTGTCCTAGTGAAAGACTGGAAGACCCAAAGATGGGGTTTGCTTATAACTCTACTAGGTTTTTGTAACTAAAGGACTAGATCTTTACTGAGCAAGTTCTGTAGGCAAAAACCTCTGTTGTTGGTACAATAGGAATTGGAAAGATCGATAAAAAATGGTTGCTCGGTGTGGGGTTTAGGACTTGAACTCTGATGTGATTTAAATTTAAATCTCAGCTCTGCCACCTTCTAGATGTGTGACCTTGAGAAAATGACTCAAATTCACTGAGCTTAAAATTCCTCATCTATAAAATGAGATGATAATAATAATACCTGTCACAGAGTATGATTGTGGGAAATAAATGAGATGGTATTTTTAAGTTACTTGCCACAGAGCCTAGAATGTAATAAATACCAAGTTAACACTGAGTACTTATTAATATCCTATAAGCTCACAGTCTGATGAGGCGGGGGAGAGACAGAGACAGATGGATGCATAAAAAACTGTGATTATAACTCTGTTGTACACAGGTAGTGTGCAACAGATAAACACAGAAGACAATGTGAGAAGACGAAAGGCAGAAAGAATTTATGCTTGAGGAGATAGTTGTAATACATGGTTGCAAACAGATGGATAAAAAAGTTTTTTCTATCATTCGTTTATTCATTCATTCAGTAATGTCTTTTGTGTCTATGCTGCCTCCAGGGGGGCACTGGGGCTTGATCTGCTTACTAGGGAGGACAGAATTCCCAATAAAGACAATAGCAAAGAGGCAAGAGAGTAAACAGAATGTCTAAGAAAGAGTAAGAATGCTATCATGGGAGGGACGTAAGGTGAATGAGAAAGCAGATGACTGGAATAGCAGAAGACTGAATGCTACACTAAGAATTTAAACTTTATTCTCTATGCCGGTGGTTTTCAACCAGGGTGGTTTTGCAACACACACCCCTACCCCCCTTCCTTCCTCCACCAAGGGGACTTTTGGGACTATGTGGGGACATTTTTGGTTGTCACGATGGGATGGGTGCTACTGGCATCTAGTGAGTAGAGGCCAGGGATGCTGCTAAACATCCTATAATGCACTGGAAATTCCTCCCCCACCAAAAAAGAATGACCTAAGCCAAAATATTAATGGTGCTAAGGTTATGAAACCCCACTCTATGCATTGTGGGAATGGAGCAGGTTTTAGAACTAGGAGAGAGAAGATAAGCAATTAGTCTGATTCCTCTGAAGGATATATGGATGGGGGGAGGCTGGAATCAGGAAGACCACATGAGAGAGGTTTGAGATGGGTTGGGAAGCGGTGCTGATGAGGCATTGAAATAAGAGCTGGTATGAGGGACACTGCAGGTGAACAGTCACCTGACAGCGTCCCCCCATCAGCTAAAACAATACTGTTAGCAAACCATGAGCACTTAATGGCAACTCACTAAATATCACAAAAGTTGTATTTCCTTCCAAATGTTTCAAAGTAAGCTTTCAATTTTGGACAATTTTTTAATGTTTATTTTTGAGGCAGAGAGAGAGTGTGTGTGCCAGCTAGTATGGGAGGGACAGAGAAAGAGGGAGACAAGAGGATCCAAAGCGTGCTCTACACTGACAGCCTGATCCAGGGCTCAAACTCACAAGCCCTGAGATCATGACCTGAGCCAGAGTCAGACGCTTAACCAACCGAGTCAACCAGGTGCCCCCAATTTTGGACAATTTTAAACTTACAGAAATGTTGTGAAGGTAATACAGAGAATTCAGTTTCCACATGCCCTTCACTCAGTTTCTGCTAATGTGAACATCTTACATAACCATGGTACCTTTGCCAAATCTAAACCATAAACTTAATTTAGATTTTAATGGTTTTTCCGCCATCTTGCATTTAGCTTCCATATATTTTTGTGTGCACATTTGTTTGTGGAAAAAAATGCATCATAATGGTTAAAGTCAACTCCTCTCTAAAGTTTCTGAACAGACTCAAATGAAGTTGAGACCATTGTGATTTGGTAACATAGCTGTGGGCTTTGCTGGAAGTTCTTAGCAGCTACTATTTTGGCAGGAAATCAACTTTGCAACTGATACTTTATTCTGTAAATGAAATCACTAAATTAAGCCAAGCTGTGGCTTTAAAGGGTTTCCTTTTAGAAGAGTTGAGTATCTCAATTTAGTAGTATGAGATTCAAATTAACAGAAGCTTCAACTTCAGGTACTCATTTTATTTTATTTTTTTTTTAATGTAGATTTTATTTATTTTGAGAGAGAGAGAGCAAGCAGGGGAGGGGCAGAGAGAGAATCCCGAGCAGGCTCTAAACTCTCAGTGCAGAGCCCAATGTGGTGCTCAAAGTCACAAACCATGAGATTATGACCTGAGCTGAAATCGAGAGTCAGATGCTTAACTGACTGAGCCACCCAGGTACCCCTCCGGTACTCATTTTAAAAAAGAAATTACAAAAAAAGTTAACCCAGATAATAAATACAGGTTAAGCCCTTTCACAAAACCCTCAGTACCCATCATATGAGCTTAGTCTTTCTGAGACAGCACTCCAGTTAAACACCTTTTGTCTCTCCTGGTCTTGCCTTTTAGCTGTGGGCAGCCCTCCCAGAGTCAGCTCAGAGATGCCAGGGGTGGGTAACTGGCCACCTTGGGTCCTGCCCTCACCTACCTTCCCTCCTCCTTACCTTTTCTCGCCATTTATCCCTTGGCCTCAGTCCTGGTTCTTCAATGTCCTGGTTTCCTACTCCAAATCCTGACACCCGCCTCAGTTCCTTTACTTGTCTTATTTTTTGTTTTTATACGTAATTATACTATTAATAGACATTTGTTGGAGAAAACTAGGACCTACAAATAAGCATAAAGGAGAAAATTGAAGTGACCCATAATCCTACCACTATCCTATCCTGTAAATACTCTAACATTGTTTTCTAAAATACACACACACACACACATACACACACGTATTCTCTCTAAAAAGGCTCCCATAGTGATAATAATATAACAAGATGCAGTATTTGTGCATGTATCCAGTCAGCTAATCAAAATGTCCCATGATGGGGTACTGTTATTATCCTCATTTTACAGATGAGGGAACTGAGGCACAGAGTGTGCCTGGCCTAAAATCACACAGCTGGGAAAGTGGAGGAGCTGGGATTGGAACAGGCTGTCCCAGAGCCTGTGAGGCTGACCACGATGCTAGATATCACGTGGCATGTTGTTTTGGTGGCCGTTTCTTTCTGTTTGAAATTCACGACGAACATCTTTCTATGTCAGCACATATATTCTCCTTTTAGATATTCTTTATATGTCTGATCTTATGCACAATGCTTCTGGAAACATCCGTAGCCATGAGTCACAGTTCCTTCCCGTCTTGAGGTGTTTACCCAATTTGTTTTTGTTCCCGTGACTCCTGAGGACCTCTTTGCTTCCACTTCTGCTTCCCAGTCTGGTCACCTCCTTCCCGCCCTCCCATACCCACCCCCAGTTTCTACACACACGCATGTGCGCACACACACGTACTCTCCCCTCTCTTGACCTGTCGGTCTGGTCACTCCTTGGGCATTGAGCATCCGCAGCACGCCCAGCCACCCACCACCTCTGCCAGAGTGCTCTCTTCAGTCATCCTGTTAGTAGAGAATGCCGCCTTCATCATGAACGCTTCCCGGTGGAATCTTCATCCAAGTTTATACAAATACTCATTTTGACAAATATCTATTGGACATTCATTATCGACAGAGTATTCTGGGGACACAAAAGTGTAGCTCCTCTGCCCCAGAAGTATACAGGGCTAGTGAGTAACTGAAAGGCAAGTAGAACCAACCAGAATGTTAACTATTATTGTCTATGTATATATGTATTATATGGTATCATATTGTCCTGCATGAAGGTATTAATAACACACTGTGAAAGCCAGGAGGAGGCAGCTATGGATTTTGAGTAGAAGCTTAAGGGTTTCCAGAGGAGGTGACCAAATGACTAATTATTATGTACTAGTTTTGTTTTCAGTGAGTGTCATAGATGATGACTTGGGGGCCTAGATCACCCAGGGGTCAGGGCTTTCGAGCCTAAAATTTGAAGGGGAATACCATGAGGGTGACCAGCCATACTAGTTTTCCCAGGACTGGGGGCAGTTCCCAGGACCTAAGACTTTTGAGTGCTAAAACCAGGAAAACTGGGATAAGTTGATCACCTAAGTAGCAGTGAACAATAGAGACAAAACTTACAGCCCTCATGCAGCTCACATCCTAAAGAGAGACAGACCACTCCCTTGGAATAAAAGGGTATGATGCGGGGGGGGGGGGGGGGGGGGGGGGGGCAGGTAAGAGCAATGGAGAAAATAAGTCAAGTAAGAGGATAGGGAGGGACTAGGGTGCTTGGGCTTAGGGGAGTGGCCTACAGTAGACTGAGTAGTTGGGGAAGGTCTTCTGATCAATTATCAGTCAAGCAGGGAGGGGAATGCAAGGAGAGAGTCTTGTGGATACCTGGGACAAAACATTCCAGACCAGGGCATCTCAAGCAGTGTGTGATGGGCAAAGAGGAGGGGGATGGAATCAGGGAGGTGGCCAGGAGCCAACCCCACAGGGGAAGTCCCTTGGATTTCACCCTAAGAGAGAGAGTGATGGCAGATGTGATGTATGTTTCATCTGGACCGCTCCGGCAGCTGCGTGGGAATGGAGTGGAGGGAGGCAGCAGCGGAAGCAGGAAGATCCATTAGGAGGCTGTTGAAGTAATCCAGGAGAAGGAAAAATCTGTATCAGACAGTGCAGAGGCCTCAGGCAAGCCTAAGCTTAACATCAACCCATTCATCACTAGTGCAAATTACTTAACTTCCGTTAACCTTTAATCTTCTTATCTATGAAGTGGGGATTAACAAATTGTGAAAGGTAAATGAAATGATGTGTATGTATGAAAGAGACTTAGCAAAGTGCCAGCAGTTCTATTATGAAAATTCTGGAATGCCATAGGAATTAAAATGTTAAATCGCTAATCTGATTCTTAAGGCCATTGACTAGCCACACAGAAATCTGAGTGATTATTCAGACAGAAATGCATATTCCCGTGCACAGATCACATTCTTATAGCTCTGTAAGTGTGTGCATACCGTCTTCTTACTACAAGCAAACACATTCACAGTTTCCTACCTGTACTTAGCGGGGTTGCGTGCTACTGTAGCTTTGCTCTCTCGGTCTCCTCTGCTCAGGAATTCCTTCCACCCCCAATCTTTTTCCACCTGGCCCAGGTCCAAGTTCACTTTCCTGTGGGACCTTCCCTGGGTCTTCTCCTCCACCAGAGTAATTTGCTGCTTTTTCATTATTTTCTTGCCAATTTGTGTTCAGTTCCAGAGTTTTACATTACAGCCTTTTCTTGTAGTTTTTTATATGTCTATTTTTTTTTCTAATAAAATGAGAAAAATAGAGGGCAGGGCAGTGCTCCGTTCATCCTGAATCTTACAAGCGTATGCCGCTCACTGCATAGCTCAGTTTCTGGCACAGAGCAGGAGCTTAAGAAGTTCCTAATAAGTTGGACTTGAAATTGTTGCATTTATAACATGATCGGAAAACAGAAACAGCACGCTGTAGGGGAAAGAGCCGGTCTGCAGTCAGACAAATGAGAACAAAACTAGGGTCTGGTATTTACTGAGGTGTGTGGCCTTGCCTAGATGGGTTCAGCTGTCTGAATGTGTTTCCTCATCTGGAAGTGTATCAGTATCTATTGCTGCACAGCAATTATCCTCAGACACAGCGTGAAGCAGCAATTATACATTGTTTCACACAGTTCCACGAGGGTCAGGAACCTGGGAACAGTTTAGCTGGTGGTTCTGATTTAGGATCTCTTAGGTTGCAGGAGAGGTATCATCTGGGTCTATGGTCCCTTGAAAGTTTGAGTAGGCTGGAGGCTGTTTCCAGGCATGACGGCTGGCTTCCCCCAGAGCACGTGATCTGAGAGAGAGACAGACAGACACAGAAGCTGCACGGTTTTTATAACCTAATCTCAGGGGTAGCGTACCGTCTGTCTCTTCTGCCACATCCTGTTGTCACAGAGCCCAGCCCTGGCATGTCATGGGCGTGGATTACATGGAGTATGTGAATGCTAGGAGGCGGGCATCGGTGGGAGTCATGTTGGAGGTGGCTGCACCAACAGGGATACAACCTACCCCAGGGAGAATGAACATGAAAATCCATACGTTCTTTGCTAGTCCTGCTTAAGGGACTCTGATTGTCTCCCAGTATCAGTGGATAAACCCAGGGTCTCTGGCCCAGGATGCAAAGCTCTCCAGAATCTGACTCCTGTCTAGTTTCCCAGCCACATCCCCCTCCTTCCTTTTCGTTACTTTAAGCTCCAACTTTGTGGAACTCTGGCCTCCTTGCTTTTCTCCATGCTGTTCCCTATTCTCGGAAAGCCCTTAATTCAGTGTGCTGGGCCACCTAGTAAGCTCTTTATGTTTTCATTCCGGTTCACATCTTGCCTCCCCCAGGGCTTCTTTCCTGCCTCCAGGCAGTATCCTGGGGGTGTGGCTCACTGCAGGTGGTGGGGGCGGATGGGGTGAAATTGGAGGGTGGAAGCAGGGGAGTGGGGGAAGGAGGGTGGAGGGTTCTAACACGCTTGCCTGCACACACTCAGAATGAACCGAGCCCTTCCACAACATTCAGTATAAAAAGGAGTTCCTTTGGAGTTTCATTTGAATTTAAGACCTGGCTCTGGTCTGTGCTGAGTGACTTCATACAAAGGAAAAGAATTAACATTTACTGAATTCCCAGAGAGCCAGCTCCTGCCCCGTGCACTTTTGCAGACATTTATCTTTTTTAGTCATGTACATTTTTCCACTGGGGCAAGTGATTGCATTTCCTTGGATCTTGGTTAACCCATTAGAAGAATGAGAATATTTCCTGATTATGCCCTGGACACTTCCACTCACCTGTTCCTGGCACACTGTTTCCCCTGCCCTGGGACACTCTCAACTCCAGTGTCCATGTGTTCACTCTTGCACACCCCCTGGGATTTGATTCCGTCTCTACTACCCCATAGAAGCTGGGTGACCTTAGGAAAGTTACTTAACTTCTCTGAGGCCAGAAAATAGCAGTATCTAACAACCATTGCTGGTGCTTTTAGGAATGCTTAATGAGACTGTCATTGTGAAGGGTACCTAGAATAGGTACTGACATCTAGGAGGGGGCCCATAAATGTTGGTTCTTTCTTCCTTCCTCTCTCTTTCTCTCTTCCTTCCTTCCTCCCTTCC
This sequence comes from Panthera uncia, assembly GCF_023721935.1. Lineage (NCBI taxonomy): Eukaryota > Metazoa > Chordata > Mammalia > Carnivora > Felidae > Panthera > Panthera uncia. Next base: position 58,973,174 of record NW_026057585.1, read on the forward strand.
TCCTTTCTTTCTTTCTTTCTTTCTTTCTTTCTTTTTCTTTCTTTCTTCCTCCCTCCCTCCCTCCCTTTCTCTTCCTTTTTCTTTCTCTTTCTTTCTTTCTCTTTCTTTCTCTTTCTTTCTTTCTTTCTTTTCTTTCTTTCTTTCTGACTTTCTTTCTGTCTTTCTTCACTCCCTCCTTCCTTCCTTCCTTCCTTCCTTTCTTCTTTCTTTCTTTCTTCCTTCCCTTTTTTTCTTTCTCCCCCCTTCCTCTTTCTTTCTTTTTTCTTTCTTCCTTTCTTCTTTCTTTCTTTGTTTCTTT